>NC_090937.1:1507828605-1508131635 GCF_040938575.1 Ambystoma mexicanum | reverse complement strand
TAAAAGCCAACAGAGAGATGAATACCACTAAAATAGAAACAGAAATAAACAAATAGAATAAACCAACTGCTATCTACTTGAAACAATACTACCACCACTTCCATATCAAAAACCATACACCTATTCAATTCCTCCTATTGAAATCAATGAAAGAAATATATCGTACCACAACGTAGAAAGGGCTTTTTAAATCCAGCATGGATTTTTTAACCACAGACCCAATGATTTCATCAACAAACACAGGAACTGAGCAAATTGCACAGTACACTGGTTTGAACTGTAGTACTTCTAAAGTACTAACTATGAGGGTCGACAAAATACAGAAATGTCTACTATGCAATGCAATACTCATTATAAACTACCTACACTAACATAGGATTTTTTCTTTTATTATAGTAATTGAAAACAAATTTCTGCTCCAACTACCCATGTCATGAAAAAACTGCATACAACCACAAAAAGTCAAACAGTAAGTATATAATGATTGGACTCACAAACACCACAGCATAACACACCCATTCAAGCAAAAACCTGAACATAGACCACAATCCAAAATGTTTGCTTCCCTGGGTATCTTATCCTGCAGCGCTTGTTGCCAAACACTACAATCTTGACTGCATGGCCTGGCCAAAACTCTACATACAGCCTCAACAAAGGAAACAGTCAGTATATCATAATTAGACTCATAAACACTGCAACATCACACAGCCATGCAAACAGACACCTCACCAATAAATAACACCCAAAATGCTTAGAGTGTTCAATACCTACACACTGAACACCATCCAACAAACAAACACACATCATCTCACTGTCCTATAAACACTATTACACTACTGCAGTACACACATTTTTGAAAACATATCCCCTAAGCAGCCCACATACCACTATCAAAATATTTAGTAGCATGGGTGTGTTATGCTGCAGTGGTTGTGGCCAGGGCCTAGAGTCTTGGGTGCATGGCCGAAGGCTTACGGCCCTTCAGCCATGCACCCAAGACTCTAGGCCCTGGCCACAACCACCTCAGCATAACACACCCATAGAAGCAAACACCTACGAAATGACCACAACCCAAAAGCATAATACATCCACCTCAAACCCTAGCCACTTCAATTAACATTGTAAAAAATAATTACAACCAACGCACAAACTCTTCAATGAATACCCTCTTCACCCAATGCTCTACTAATGACCCAAAACCAGCATCATACTAAAGTAAAATAGACAGTAGTGCACCCAGTGTTTAATATATCTGTGGACAACCGCAGTGACTGTGGACACCACAACCACATCACAGCCTTCTCCCACCTAAACAAATACAGCATTTGACCCATCTCTTACTCCCCCACCCTCTCCAACACACTCCCCAAAATTGGATTTATGCTCACTTCCACACGTGCTGTCCGCGGATGTCTGTGGAACCAATATGGCAGGTGCATCAAAAGAATGTGACGCACCTCATGTTTCAGCCCAGCCAATCAGAGGACACGTCACATGTCCGCAGACATGACGCAAGCCGATAAGCCAATCGGTGTCCTGTCAGTGGAGCGAACAAGGAAGCGTGTCCGCGGAGTGGACATAGATATCACACATTTTTTAGACCTACTTTTTGGTTATTTAAAAAAAAACGACTGGATGGATTTCACCAAATTGACAAAAGCCCACTTACAGGACCAAGCCGCTGCTCCTGCCGAAAATTTGGTGAACATCCATCCAGGTCCAACGGTTTGGGCTTTAGGCACGACAGAAATCTTTTCTCCATTCAGTCTATGGGAAAAAAAAGAAATTTTGTGACCCCCCCTTACAACTTTGCCTCCCCTGGACCAAACTTCACCAAACTTTGCAAAATAATTCAGAGTTGGTCATATACTTTTTTTGCATAATTTGGGGAGAATTTGTCCACAGGGAGCAAAGTTATAAGCTGCCCAAAAAGTGCTCTTCCTATGAGTTTAGCAACTTAACCATAACTACATGGCTGCTACCGCAGGTCATGTCATTTATAATATTGATCTGCAATGGTTGTCTGCTTTTAGAGAACTCACCACCCATCGTCTCGATTGGCTCACCCTTTCTTATGGTCCCAATGGAGATCATATCAAGCAAGGCTTATATTAGTACATGAACTGTATTCCATTTTTTTTTCTCTTTCATGTTGTAATGTTTGTGAATACCAGAATATATTTTGGCTTATCATTTGATATATCATCTAGTAACAGTGTGTAACGGTTACATCCACTGATGACCTTAGCCTCCCTAGTTTTACCAGCCGGCCTTAGTGGGACCCGCTAAGGGACCTTGTAATGCGGCGGTAAGGAGTTAATGGCATGGCATCCTTACAAGTGCCATTAACCCCTTACCCGTGCACTCGTAATGACCGTTGTCTTATTGGGGTAAATTTGGGATTTGGTGGGATTTTCTTACTGTAAAAATATTGGCAGTAATTTGGCAGTAAACTAGTCTTACATTTAGAGTGGGTCTGGTACATTACTTAATTTACATTATTCACATAATAATTCACATTATTTAAGTGACCATATCTTGTTAGCTTGTATTGGCGGTAATTTTAGTGGTATCTTGCCATGCTGTATTTTCACAATTATCTTATTTATGTGGTATAGTGGTGAGCATGTTTTTTTTTATACTATAACCCCATAATAAAACAAACCTTTCCTTTCTAGAACACTTCAGAGAACCCAATGAGTTTATTAAAGGCGCCACCTATAGTTTGTGGCTGATATAACTGGCTTATGTACATCCAGTAATCTATGTGCCGGATTAGGCACCCCTTCCTTTCAGCATGCAAGGAAGGAATCACTCATCACAATGCAAACAATTTCCTACTTTGTAGATGTCTATTACTGACTTTCTCCCATTTGCTATTTTAGCTACAATGATAAATTGGTAAATAAACTACTGCACTGGTATAAACATCACTTCTGCGCCTCATATATACATAATTCACAGATGAATGAATGGCACCAAAATCTCTGCTTTTTTATCTTCACTATGTGTTACAATACAGTTACCAACCACAGAAACTTACTGCATGATATTTACAGCATCACCTGCAAGATATAAGAGAACAAAACAGAAAAAAGCAGGTATTTGAAAACATAAATTTATGTTCTTACACTTTGAATATAGAGAGAGAAAAATAAACATAAAATGATTTCTAACTTCTCTGCACTGCCAATGGATTCTAGCAACACTTGCGCAACATTCTTTTTTTTCCCTCACTTGGCACAAATCTCTTACCAAGGCAAGTGATCTGAGATCCCCGCACGACCTCACTGTCTTTTGCAGTCCCTGTCTCAGACCAAAACTCCTCCGTACATGTGTGGGGAGCGCCAACTGATTAGATTTAAGTCAGTGCTCGGCCCACAGAGATAGCACTGTCTGTCTGTCTCCTGAACCCAGCACGAACTGCCAACTCCCTCTTTTTTCTTCATTAGCAAAGATCTCATTCAGCCCCCTTGTTAACGTGGCTTGTCTGCCTATAATCCCAACCAATCAGGGTAAAAAGAATGTGCCCTGTGCCAGCCTTCGTTTTCAAAACAATGAAGACTGTCCAGAGTAACTTTTTTGTTTTGCTTCCTGCATCTTACTTATTTTTTGTTCTCCACAAGCTGAATAAAACACTAGTGTGCATTTCCTCATTGAAAAATTAATTTTAAACAGTGCACCCAAAACATGGACTGTACCTCATTTTGCATAGAAGACTGCATTATAATGTTAGAGAATTTGATATTAGTACTTTAGCAATGTCAGTAATTTTAATCAGTTATGTATTCTAATGTAGTCTTCACACATGAAGCATCCAATATAAATTGTGCACCTCATTATTTTAACCTGGCAGCACACTAAATTTCTTTTTTTTTTGTGTGCTCTGAATGCCTGCAGTTTCAAACTAGGCCTACACATGCTCTTACAGTGCACTGCTAAGACTAATAACCATGACATCAAAGGTGACATCACAAATGTCATTCATGACATCACTGACAGCAACATGTCTGCGACATCATCATGTGACATCACCCACGCTGAGCGTAGGCCCATGACCGCTGAGCACTCTTTTGAGCAATCCAAGTTGTTTTTCTATGACACTTCACCCTTGTAGAGGTCCCAGACTATGCCCTTACCAATTTGGATACTTTTTGGAACTTTTTTTGCCCTTTTTGGTATTTGAAGTGTGGCTGTCTGCGGAGCGCTCCCCAGCACCCCTATAAAAGGCTGCACCCCAGAGCTGCTCCTCATTCTTTCTTTGGATACCAGGACAAAGCATTGCTGCACATTGCTGTTGACTTACATTGCTTTTCCTGCTGGACTGAACTACTTTTGGAAAATGTTACAGATCACATGTCAACCATGGTTACTCCTGCTGCTGTTGCTTCTACTTCAGCACCACCCCAACCCCTCCACCACCACCTTCCCAATGGTCTAGAGAGGGGAACAGGCATGGAGGTGTAGAGAGGGATGAAGAGGAAAACGAGGATGAGGTAGTGGAAGTCCTTACTACTACCAGCCGGCCTGAGTCTTGGGTGTGGAGGCTCTTTACTATTGTTGGAGGAGTACCTAAGGCATGTACACACATGGTGCGCTGCATTGAGTGCCACATGGAGCTCAGTCATGGCAAACTAGTTTTGTACAGCTATGGGACCACTTCCATGCGGCAACACCTAAGGTCATACCACAACGCGGCAGTTCGGAGGGTTGTCTTCTTTGAACAAAGTAGTAGGATGAGTTCCTCTACAACATCCTCCAAATCTGCTCCTGCCACCACAAGAGACACTCCTGTGGGATAGCGCATACCTGAACCAGCCTCGCAGAACTTAAGCGATGCAGTAGACCCTTACCTTTTGAGGGTGAATGTATTGTGTATGTACTGCGATGCGGTACTCTGCAGGGGGGAACAATGTTGTGGTGCTTTCAAGGCTTTGGTCCGGGAATATGAGAAAGAGTGCCCCCCAACATCTTCCTTTCTCCACTTGCCCTTTCTTATCCCTGTGGTTGGTGACCCTCCCATACCGTCCCTTCCTTTCCTTATGTGTCATGCTTGAAAAACCCAAAAAATACAAAACAACAAAGACCAAAAAAAAGGCTCTATTCTGAGCCACCTTTCACAGTTTAAAAATAGAAGTGCCAATGAAATGGTGCAGGGCCCTAGGTATATTTAGTGGTCTGCGGTCAGTCCGCAGACCTTTAAAATTCTTGGAGTGTTGTGCTATCAAAACCATTGCACTCTTCTCCGGAGGAAGTGGTGGCTTTGAAAAGAGCCTTTTTAAAGTTTTTTTTTTGTTTTTCTAAAAGTTCAAGTGGTCAACACTTACTGGAAAAAGGATTGCTATACTTCCAAAAATGGTTGCAATGCATTTTGTATATTTTGTAGAAAAATTTGATTCCCAGCATCAGTAAGATGGACTTCATCACTGCAAAAAATGTTTGTGCTACGAAACATAATATTTTCATTGTGAAAAGAGGACCTGTCAACATCTCTCAAAAAAGTGCAAACAGCATTGTTGACATTGCGCCTCGCTTTCTCCATTTGCGGACAAATGAAGAAGAACGCAGCCACATTTGTCTCTGTGCAATATGAGAAAAAATTACTCGGGAGTTTGGAAACATGTCCATGGGCCTCATTACGAGAATAGAGGTAGCCATGGCTGCCTCCGTTCCGTGCTCCATTACCGGGTTACTCTGACACAGGAGGACCTGGTTATTCCTTCTTGCAGGAACCCATCCCCATTCCCAATTGAGCCCCCAGAGGGCTCAATGGGAATGGGGAGGGAAGTAATAACGGCAGATTACATCTGGCCCATTATTGTCTCCCTCTTTCCCTCATGGGACCTGGAAAGCATGCCTGGTTTTACCAGGCGTGCGATCCGGGTCCCGCGATGGGAAACTCATAATTGGTGCTCCCGGAATGAAGGGGGCCAGTCCCATAACTTTTGCAAGTCCCAAGATGGTGTGTCATCAAAGTGGCACAAAGAGGAACCAAATACAATCACTTCATTCTACACACTCCATGCCAGTGCATATCCACATGAGGGAATCCAAGATGTGCAGCCACTCCACAGCGCTCTGAATCCTTCTCCAACAAATGTATCCAGGAGTCGCCCAAAATCCATACACTCTGCCTCCTGAAAGACACAACCATAGCCATCTGCTCTCTTCTCAGCAAGTAGAGCTTCTGCCAAAGTCCCTCCTTATAGATCACACCCAGTAAATCTTATTGACCAATCCCCTGGCCTTCACAGTCCCATTTCCATGCCTGTCAGCCTCAAAATCCCTGGATGTGACACGTGCACTTCGCGGACTACCGCAGTGTCCGCTGACATTTCGTGCTATATATGAGAAAGAAAATGCAATCAGGGTACTCCATTTCCTCTTTGATGGTGGCTCTGAAAAGAGCCTTTTTTTAAAGGTGCTTCTAAAGAATCACATTTCATTTTGTATTTTTGTGTAGATTGTTCACTTATTTTACTCCAGATTTCTTTACATTATCCTCTGTAAAGCATTCCTTATATTTTGAAATAACATGGCATTTCCCAGTATGGATAAAGAAATGCTATCTTATTTGAAATAATGAATATTAATAGAATTAATATTCTCATCATTACAATACAACATCCCAGCTCTAAACAAGAAAACAGACATGGCTTTGCTAACCAAACCCCTGCACCATTTTCCTTGGGACAAAAAACATTACAATTGTCCCATACTACCCTAGGTAGCATTTCAGAACAAATAACCTTGGCAATTGGAAGAACCACCATCAGTGCCTGAGCAAATTTTTAAAGAGCATTCAACAAGTAGGAGGACTGATGTATCCCAAATGGACCGCACCCCAATGCAGTACCACTGCATCTGGACTGTTCCATATGGACATATTCTTACAAACTCCAACCACTGCCTGCATATGTAACGCTCACCTGATTCCCACGGAGGCGCTGATCCCGGCTGGGCTGCTATCGTTTCTTCAATGGAGAAGCGTAGAGCTCGGACGACTCTCAGGCCTGGGCTTCCTCTTAACGAATGTCTGACTTGCAAGGTAAGTTTTCTGCAGGTGGAAGAAAAAGGGTTAATCACCGTTTGATGGGATTCCTTCTCCCACCAATCACCAGTTTCTCCCACAGCCTAGCTTTCTACTTGTCACGGCGAGCTCTCACCTTAGGCGTATAAATGCTGAGCTCTCCATCCTGCGTCTGGTGCAGGGGTGCGTGGATTCCAGTTACGTCACTGGATGAGTTCAGTGTTGAGGCTCAAGTCTTTTGCGGCCTTAGTTGTGGCACTGGTGCTGGGATGCCGAAGAGCGATGCCGCCGTTACTGCACGAGCGGATGCCTGTAAGTATACTGTAGACTTTAGGCTTTAAAAGATGGGCACCTCAATAATGTCCCTTTTCCTTTGTTTCAGGCCTCGGGATGCTGTGGGCGTAGTTTTCCGTTGCCGCTGCACGTGCCGATGCACGTAAGTATAATGTTCGTTGGCCGCTTTTAATGACACCTCTAATAATGTCCTTTTTCTAGTTTTCAGGTGCCGGGATGCTGCGGCCTTTATATCCGTTGCCACTGCACGTGCCGATGCACGTAAGTATAATGATCGTTGGCCGCTTTTAATGGCACCTCTAATAATGTCCTTTTTCTAGTTTTCAGGTGCCGGGATGCTGCGGTTGATGCGGCCGCTTCTGCGCGTGCAAAAACTGGTAAGTTAAGATGAATGCGACTGCCTTCACCGGAACCCCTTTTTAATTATGTCCTTTGCCTTTCAGGTGCAGAGAAGCTGCCGAAGAGAAGGCCGCGGTTAGCTCCGTTGCAATCACGGATGGATCAGGTAAGCGGGCGCGGCTGCGAGCGAGTTGCACTTTTCTAACCTTATGTTTATTCTTTGCAGGTTTTGCCGGTGACTGGATTCCGGGATCTGGTAAGTATTGTTCTGTGTCTCACTTCATCCACAGGTTGCTGCGTGGAAGCTGAAGATGACTCTGGACCTGGAATGCAGGAGCCGACTCGGTGAGCGTCCTGCTGCTGCTGCAGAATAACGCGAAGCACGTGTTTTCCATCGGGCGTGGTTTAAGTAGCAGAGAAGTGCTTCCAATGTGTGTTCTTCCACCGGTTCCACCCAGGTAAGAAAAGAGTTCCTGAATGGAGGGAATAGTTCCTCCCAGCCCTGATGGATTGTTCTGGGTAAATATGCAGCATGGTCTGCCTCAGGTAAGTCCACCCAAGCATTATTACACTGTTTATCAATATGAGCCCGGCGCCTATGGCGCCGGGACTGAAAACCTTCATGAGCCTGGCGCCAAAGGCACCAGGACACGGTCCAAAGGGCCCCTGTAGGGGTCTGCTGGGTCCGGAGTAGTGGAAGACGGGTCTGCTTCTGAGGGCGCTGGGCCAGTCCTGGCCCCTCGGGAGTAGCGCCCATGACAGCATATTGGAGCCATGCAGAGATTACCACAAAACCTCCACTCCTTCAAAACCAAAATTGGCAGCCATATCTTTAGACTTAGCATACCTCTCTAAAACATTTACAAACAGATCTCTTACTACCAACACCTTCACTTTCTTCACCTCTGCCATCTTCACTACACACAGCCTCTCTTCCTACAAACAACAACTTCAACACCTGATTGGCTGATCCCCAGACTTCCCTTTCCATTCCAGACATGCTGAGTAGCCCCGGATGTGGCACGACCTGTTCACAGACAACTGCGCTGTCCATGGACCCGGTAACACAGGGGCAGCCCTTTCTCCCTTTCCACATCTCTCTCTGCACCATTCCCTCATTGGCTACACATAAGCAGACAAAGCCATCCACCAATCACAGCCAAGAACTCTACATCTAACTCTGTCATCACAATTCAGCAGTTTAGACGTACTGTTCATCACTCTGAATACAAGTCTCCTGTGACTGCAAAGCACCTACAGCAAAAACTGCTGTACAACTCTCCAAGATTTCTCCTTCCAGATTCATCCACATCCACTTACATCAACACAAACTACAGGTATGAATTTTGTGTGTACAGTACATTTATTTTTATTTATTTTTATTTTATTACATTTGTTATACGCCCAGACCCGGGGGTATCACGGCGTAGTTACAGACAATGGGATAATGCAATCTTAGAATGAACATAGAGGTGTAAAGGTATAACAATCAAAAATGTACAATAATAGGAATCAATAATATACACTAATATACAAAGCAGTCAGGTAAAATAGTTGATTGGAGGGGATTAGTGCACTGGTTCAGTTAGAACTTGTTGAAGAGCCAAGTCTTCAAAAGGCTTTTGAATTTGGGGAATGAGGTTTCATTCATAATGTGGGTAGGTAGCGCATTCCAATGTCTGGGGGCCAGTGTTTTGAAGCTGCTGCCCCCTGCTTTCTCTCTTTTGTATCTGGGGGTTTCAAGGAATGCGTTTTTGTTGGACCTGAGGAGTCTGGTCTGGGGCTTCATCATGACTGTGTTGTTGAGGTATTTGGGCGCTTTGTTAGCCCTGCATTTGTGGGTGATGCTCAGGGTTTTAAATAGAATTCTGGCTTGTATGGGGAGCCAGTGGTGGTCTCTTCTGGTGTTGGATATATGTTCAGATTTTTTGATGCCTAGAGCTGCTCTGAGGGCTTTGTTTTGCATGAGTTGAAGTTTAGCTATGTTGGCTTTGGAGGTGCCAAGGAATAGGATATTACAATAGTCTAGCTTAGACAGTATGAGTGCTCTGGCTAGAGTAACACAGTTGTTGGTAGAGAGGAATTTACGGCTGAGGGAGATGAGTTTAGAGGTGTAGGAAGTGGATGAGGCTAATATGTTTACTTGTTTAGACATGGATAGTGTGGCATCTAAGTACACGCCGAGGGTCTTGACTTGTTTAAGAACAGGGATTATGGTTCCATCGATGGTGAATGATTTAAAGGCGGGCTCAAGGGTGTTGATTTTGCTGGAGGAGCCTAGTATGAGGAGCTCGGTTTTGTCGTCGTTGAGACAGAGGCTGTTGTTAGCCATCCAGTTTTGGATGAGTGAGTAGATTTGGTTAACCAGGAGGGAGTCTTGTTCATGGTTGCCTGAGAGAGGAATGAGGATTTGGGTGTCATCGGCGAAGTTAGTATAGATGACACCCAGGGCATCCAAGGCTGCAAATAATAGCTTGGTGTAGGCATTATACAGAGTGGGGGATAGGCAGGAGCCTTGCGGCACACTTGCAGGGACAGACAGTGGGTCTGCTGATTCTTTGCCGATGGATACTCTGGAAGTCCTGTCAGCCAAGAAGGATTTGATCCAGTTGGTAGCGTTCTGAGCTAGGTTGAAGTTGTTTACTAGAGTGTTACAGAGTTTATCGTGGTCAACCAGATCGAAGGCCGCTGAGAGGTCCAAGAGCATCAGAAGGCAGAGTTTACCTGCTTCTCTGGTGGCATCCATTTGGATCTTCAGATCAAGGAGGGCTGTCTCTGTGCTATGGTTGGGACGGAAACCTGACTGGCGGTCTCCTAGTAGGTGATGTTGTTCCAAGTGGTTCTGAATTTGGCAGTAGGCTATTTTGTCGATTATTTTAGGAGAAATGGGACCGTTGTAATGGGTCGGTAGTTAGTGGGTATTGTTGGGTCCAGGGAAGGTTTTTTTAGAAGTGGTGTCACCCAAGCTTTTTTGATACTGGTGGGGACTGTGTTTGTGAGGAAGGAGACGTTAATGAATTCAGTGATAGGTGTGAGAGTGGGGGCGCATAGTTTCACTAGATGGGATGGGAATTGGTCTTCCTTGCAGTTGGAGGCTTTGAGTTTCATTATAGTGTCGAAAACTTCTTTGTTAGTCACTGGTGAGAATTGGAATGGGGGACCAGTAGTGGCGTTTGAGATGGTCGTTGATATGGTGGGTGGAGTTTTGTCAGCTAGGAGTGTTTTTTTACTATCGATTTTATTTTGTAGTAGGAGGATTTTGGATGAGAGTGCGTTTTGAATGGTGGTGCACCAGTCTTTGCTAGCGTTTGAAGGTGCTGAGATTTGACAGGGGTTTTCGAGCTCTCTAAGAATGGTAAAGAGTTCTTTGCTGTCTGAGGACGCGTTAGCAATGCGGAGGTTGAAGGCATTGGCTTTTTGAGTGATTATTGCTGATTTGTAAGTTTTGTTGGCTTCAGCGAAGGCTGATGCCGATTCTGGGGTGTTGATTTTCTTATGGAGGTGTTCAAGTGATCTTTTAGTGCGTTTTAAGGCTATAAGTTCTTCATTAAACCAAAAGCAGGAGCGTTTGTCAGGTCTATGGGTTTTAGTGGTGATGGGTGCAAGTAGGTCGATAGTTTGGGTGAGGCATTGTTGGTATTGTTCTGCTAGATAGGAGGGGTTGTTGGTGCCTAGAACCATATGGGCAAAGGAGGCACTCAGGGCTGGAGTGAGTTTGTCGGAAGAGAGCTTTTTGATATTTCTAGTCTCAAATGTTTCTGGTTTTTTAGGGGTGATGTGTTCGGTACTGGCATTGTCTATGGTGAAGTTAATTGCATAGTGGTCTGACCAATTGACTGGGAGGATGGAGTCAATGGTGACTAGAGAGTTAAGAGTGAGAAGCCAGTCTAAGGTTCTTCCTTTTGAGTGGGTGGGTTTATCTACCAGTTGTATGAAGTTCATCTCTGACATGGCTGTATAAAATGTAGCTTCTGAGTCGAGGGGGTCATTGTATCCTAGGTTAAAGTCACCGAGGACTATGCATTTGGTTTTAGGCTTGATGAGGGGCGTTAGGAGTAGTGGGATGTCCAAGTCAGGGTGTGTGTTTTTGTTGGGTGATCTGTACACCACTAGTAGGTTGGTGGTGCTTTTGGGGTTGGAGGTATACTTGACTAGTAGGAGTTCATAACCTTGTATCTGTTCTATTGGGCATGCTCTGATTTCCAGGGTGGTTTTGGATATTATGGCAACTCCGCCTCCTTGGGTATTTGTCCTGTCTGTTCTCAGGATGCTGAATCCTGGGGGAATAGCAAGGGCTAGAAGTGGTCCTGCTGCTGGGTGAAGCCAGGTTTCAGTGACCACCAGCATATCAAGGTGTTGGTCTTCAATGAGGTCATGGATATCTATAGCATGGGCACCTAGTGAGCGGGCATTGATGAGTGTAGTTTTGAGGGTGGAGGTAGGGGCAGGGGGTGGTGTGTTACCTTTGATGGGGGAAGAGTCAGTGGTTTTGTTGTTGGTTTGGTGTTTGAGTGGTGCGTTGTGGAATCTTTTGTATTGGAAATTAGTGGGCGTGGTGTTTAGTTTGGTTAGTGTATTGGGTGAAGTGGTGAGTGAGGTAGCTCGTAGGGACATTTTGGTTCTAGACATGAGTCTATTGAGTCTTTCAATGCCCAGGATGGGTGTGGTTGTGTCATTAATGCAGATGGGTATGGTGTGATTGTATGTAGGCGGGTTAGGACTAGGGCACGGGATGTCTGAGGTTGCTACCTTCTTGATGGTTATGGGCGTAGTGTGGGCCTGAGGAGATGGTATGGGGAAAGGGGGGAGTGTGGGGAGGAAAGGGGTGGGGCAGGGGATGGGGAAGTGGCGTGGACAACCTGGTCTAACTAATCCATCGCCAACCTTGATGAAGTGTCCTCTGGTGCATGGTGTAACATTAGGGACTATACAAAAAGGGAACATGATGATGGTGAGGAGTGCTAGCATTATATTAGTGGATGCTGGGTGGGTAGAGCTAGAGTTCAGTGAGCTGTCTAGGCACCTGGACTGGGAGCAATAATCCTGTGCAGGCAGGCAGTGCTCTAATGCAAACACAGCATCAGCCTGGGTAGCTAGTAGGGTGCAAGGGCAGTGGGTCAGCTAAATTTGATTATAGTAATCAGGGCGCAAGAGTAAAGGTCGCCAGCGGGGTGCACAGGCAGTGGGTCACCTAAAATTGATATTGGCAATCAGGCAGAGAAGCATAGGTCACTAGCAGTATGCACAGGAAATGGGTCGCCTAAGTTCGATTTTAGCAATTCAGGGCACGAAGTATAGGTAGCTAGCAGGGTGTACAGGCAATGGGACACCTAAATTCGATTTTAGCAATTCAAGGCACAAAGCATAGCAGGGTGCACCGGCAATGGGTCACCCAGATTCAATATTGGCAATCAGAACAGAGGAGCATAGGTCACTCACAGGGTGCACAGGCAATGGGTCACCTAAAATCGATTTTAGCAATTCAAGGCACAAAGCATAGCAGGGTGCACCGGCAATGGGTCACCCAGATTCAATATTGGCAATCAGAACAGAGGAGCATAGGTCACTCACAGGGTGCACAGGCAATGGGTCACCTAAAATCGATTTTAGCAATTCAAGGAACAAAGCATAGCAGGCTGCACCGGCAATGGGTCACCCAGATTCAATATTGGCAATCAGAACAGAGGAGCATAGGTCACTCACAGGGTGCACAGGCAATGGGTCACCTAAAATCGATTTTAGCAATTCAAGGCACAAAACATAGCAGGGTGCACAGGCAGTGGGTCACCTAAATTCGATATTGGCGATTCAAGGCACAAAACATAGCAGGGTGCACAGGCAGTGGGTCACCTAGATTTGATTTTAGTAATTCAGGGCGTACTAGCATAGCAAGGTACACAGGCAATGGGTCACTAGCAGAATGCACAGGGGGTGAATGAGTAACCTAGAGTCGAATTTACTTAGTATAGTGAGGAGTTGCATTATATAGCAAACTGGGGATTGTGCTTTGCTAGAGGAGGGGCTGTGTGTGGGAACATGGAGGTATAGAGTTCCAACTAATAGTCGATTATGCAGCACGGTAGCAGTAGTAGCTTACCTAGAGCGGGGAGGGCAGAGGTGCGGGTCCCATGCTCCTTTTGTGCTGATCCAAGGCTGATTTTCCACACTGTCGGGAGTGGGGCTGGTTCCAGGAGCGCCACAGAGCGCAAACAGGAGCAAACAGGCTCGACTGGCCTTAAGAGGCCTTTGGATGGCCGCCGGCTCTTCCACATTTGCAACTCTTTTATAAATGCATTTAAACAGGGTACCTTCCACTTACCCTGTCATTTCTCCTATTTCCTATAATCAAGTTCACTGGCAAAACTGTCTGCTTTCCAAGTTTTGATTTACCCATATCACTCAATGTAATGTGCAAACTGTTATTCTCCTATTTCCTTCTGTCATTTTCATAACCACTTCCCCTTAACCCACTATTATGAAATTCCTAGAATGCACACAAAACAGGAAACAAGATTGTATCTTACCAAAGCATTGCAAGTATATTCATTGCATGCATGTCAACGGAGTGCCTGCCACTTGCCATTCTTGCACAACCAAACAAATACATGTGTAAATTCAGAACAGTGCTAATAGAAATTTGGATAAATAAATCAAATAGCTGAAAAATTAATGGAATTCCACACACAAAACATTCTCCTTTTCAATCTGTACATGTATCCAAGCTTTTTTCTCGCCCTACTACAACTTCCACTAATCCATTTCCACACTAAATAGTGCAACGTCAACACATACACTTTCAAAAGTGCACCTCATTGGACACTTTTTACTTTACTTTATTGCATTTATATCGTGCAAACGAATAAATCCGTAGGCGTGAGGGAGCATACAGTACAAACAACATTGAACATAAAATATTACATTAATTGGCATGGAGAAAATCATAAAATGGGTAGATTACCCACAACAGGATATATCCACAAACACATGGCAGAGAACTAGAATCAAAAGCAAATAACATATTCAAAAGGAAAAGAGGAAAGAAAGGCAACATATGTAAGGACACCTTACAGTATCATATTGCAATTCAAGCTTCCTCTTGGAAAGTGTTTATAGAATCTTAAGAAAGCAGGAAGGGTACTAACCCCACAGCCAATTAAGACACAGCCACTATTTGGTAGCGTGCACGAAGAATCACCAAATCTGTCATCCTGAATACCCCCGGTCCTGTTCTCTTTCGTAGCCAGGCAAGGACTTTATTGTGTAAGGTTTGTTTGAATTCTTTTCCTTCAGACTTGGGAGATTAGAAATGACAAAGTTCCTTTTATCCACGATGAAATCATCAGTGCTTGAATCCTTTAGTTTAGACATGTGTAATTTTTTTTAAATGAAGACTCCGCCATGGTACCTTCTTGGTCTTAACAGTTCAAACTACTTGTTGTTTAGATACTTGCTGGTCAGGTGTGGGTACTCGTGGAGATTTTTCCTGTATTGGTTCTGTGATGTCAGCATCAAGGGATTTTACTCTCTTGTTAGTGGATGTTATTGGACCCTTAGCCACTGAAGGGCCCCCGTTGGGGAAGTCAGTCTGTGTAGCATAATCTAATGTAACCCTTTGCAGGTTGACTTGGCAAACACACACTACCCCCCATAGCAATGATGCTGATGCTCCAAAATCCCCATTTATATACACACATTTGCAATTTAACACATAAAGTACCTCGTCCTAGCATGAAATCATTCTGCAAATATAACTAATCTATTCTTCAAGTCAAATTACTGTGCCATTAACACACATATGTACTAACTTCCTTATTTTGCAATTGCAGTGAAGACCACACTCCTGAAAGCCAGTAGAGTCTCAAGTACAAAACAAAACCAAGAAGAAACCTACTCTTTGCATCCAACAAAGTAAGAGCAATACTGTCGTAGTGTTCTTACTGTTATTCAAACCCTATATTAACCCTACAGCATTAGACTCACTTCCCTGTTCACTCCGCGCACATGACTCTAATTGTTTAGGGAGGTGCCGTCATGTCTGTGGACACAACGTGTTTGCTGATTGGTTGGAGTGATGCGTGTGGATATCCGCGGACAATGTGCCGGCAAACAGAGTGGAAATCCCATTTTGGGGAGTTTGTTAGTGTAGTGTTAGTGTAGAAGAGTGGCTGAAGAGGGTGGGGGAGTGAAAGATGGGTCAAATGCTGTATTTGTTTAGGTTGAAGAAGGCTGTGCTGTGATTGTGGTGTCTGCGGTCACTGTGGCAGTCCGCAGACATAATAAACACTGGCCAGATTATTGGGTGTTTTACTATGCTATGATGTATTGCTTTTGGGTAGTTAGTAGAGTATTGGGTGAAGAGGGCATGCATTGAAGAGTATATGCATTGGCTGCAATAACTGTTTTAGTATGTTGTGGTCAGTGGGCAGTATGGGTTGTGGTCAGTGGGCAGGTGTTTGCTTGCATAGGTGTGTTATGCTGCTGTGGCTGTGTCCACGGCCTAGTGTCTTGGGTGTATGGACAAAGGCCGTAGGCTGGAGGCCATGAACCCAAGACTGTAGGCCCTGGCCACAAACACTGCAGCATAACACACCCATGCAAGCAAACATTTTGACAGTGGTGTGTGGGTTGCATAGGCATTATGTTTTCAAGAGTGTGTCCACTGGCTGCCAGTAGTGTAATAGTATTTGTAGGAAAGTGGACATTGTGTTTAGTAGTTGGTTTGTTGGAATGTGTTCAGAATGTTGGGTGTATAACACAGGTATGCACTGAATGTGTGACTCCAATAATTCTATGCTTACTGTTTGCATTGTTGAGGCTGTATGCAGTTCTTTGCATGGTATGGGAAAATGTATCAGAAACTGTTTTTCATTCTCTGTTATAAAAGAAAAGATCACATGTTAGGGTAGGTAGTTTGTAATGGGTTATTGTATTTCTGTACAGTTAGATACCCGTTGGCATATTCTAATTGTTTATTTCTTGCTGTATTTTAGCAGTATTCATTTATCTGTTTGGTTGTTGATCTTTTGTAAGTACTGTGGTATTACTCAGTAGTGTTGAAGAATTTTGGGGCAGTTAGATACCTGTTGGCGTATTCTAACTGTTGATAGTTTTGAAGTTGTTGAGGGTAATTTTATCCATAATGAGTGTTGCAGGGTTTCCTCAGAAAAACGTATATTGCAGTATTCTTGTAGTTAGATCCCAGTTGGCCTATTCTAACTGTTTACAGTTTTTCACTTCTGCAGGTTATGTTTAAAAGCATGTTTTCTCTTGTTGGTGGATGTATACTTTCACTGTTAGATAGCTGTTGCCTTATTCTATTAGTTTGTGGATTTAAATGTTATTGAGGGCATTTTGTAGATGCACATACTCAGATTAGTAAATACATTTTGGTTTTAAGAATATTAAGTAAGCGTTAACAAGATTTGCTGGTAATCTCTGTTTTAGAGTAATGAAAAAATCATTGCATTCAAACCACTCACATTTCTTTTTGATGTATGCAATATAGTGACCTGCATTGGTTGTGGCTCCTGCATGGTAGATTATACCTATTGTTGTGAAGGTTTTCTTACCAAGTGATACTTGAGAATGTGTGAATCCAGTCAGTTTACAGTTGTTTTTGGTACCATCTGCATTGTAATGTAAAAGCATTACTACTACGTATTTACTATGTGTCTGTATTTGTAAGGTGGCGCGATTATCTGAATTGCAGGTAGTAAATAATCTGCCATGGTTTGCATTTTGTACACGTTGCTGAAATGTGATGGATTCACAGTTAGGTATGGATACATACATGAAGCGTTCATTAGGTAATTCGGGACTTGTTCCTGTGCCACATGGCTGCAGAGAGTTCCTGTATGTTTCCACATGTATGAAATCTGGAATATTTCATTTATAGGTATGTTTTTGTTTTCCAGTACTTGTAGTAAGTACATTAGAAATTCTTGTGGATCTTCTTGTGAGTTTATAGCGAATTTGACTATTTCAGCGGAGTAGTCCAATTCTTGTCTTATTCCATGAACACTGTAAGTTTTGTCAGGATTGTTTGTTGCATTTCTATGAAGGACTAACATTTGCAAACACAATTGGTCTGTACTGTGTAAGTAAATGTTGTCAATAATTGGTGGCAATTGGAATAGAATATTTATTGCTACATTTGTGTAACAATTTACAACAGTTGTATTTGAACATTTGAATGGATCTGACAGTTCTGTGTTGTAGTCATTTGTTCAAAGTGTGTGTGGCTTCTTTGAAGAAGTAGTTGAGTTACTTTGAGCAGTAGATTCTACTTTGGTTGTGGTACTTGATGAAGTATTAGCTTCTTTTACTTTCTTTGGAGGAATTGCTGTGAGATCCTGTATCATTTCAGTTTGAAGTAGTTATCTTTTATAACATTTAGTTTTTTGCGGAACAGGATAGGTTTTTAGATGGGGGTGTAGAGTGAATGCAGTCTATTGTATTCTAGAATGCAAGGAATATCAGCATTTACTTTACTTGCATCAACGTTGATTAGAAATAGCCTGTCAAGTGTACGTAAGCATTATAGTGCTAAATAGCTCATACCTTCTTTAAAGACTGTGCTACCAATATCTATCAATGCTTTATCTAGGATAAGATCTTGTGATTTGTGAATAGTAACTGTGTATGCTAGAGTTAGTGAAAATTGTTCTATGCATACACACATGTCTTTGAAAAGAAGGAAGCGGACTGTTGAGCATCCTATCCTTTTAACTTCTGATAGTATGTCAAAGAGAATATTGACAAACTGAATGTTGTTGTGACGTGGGTATGTTTGAAAGCCAACAACTGTACCAAGTGCTCCATTAACTAGTCCTTGCTCCATGTCAAGGTTATGTTTAAGCATTACTCTACAGTTTAAAGATAATTTTAATATTTTCTCCAAACCAGCTGTGTTTTCTAAGGTATTTAGTCTTGTTCTGGCTTGTTTACACATGGGCAGTGTCATACCATGCAATGTACGTCCAGTTTATCTGTGGAGCAAATTTCAATTATTGGTTGCATTTCTTTTTTCAACATTGTTTCATTGAGGCCGCCAACAGTACATCACTGCTTTCTTGCAATTTTTCAGCTTCTTCCCACTAACACCCCCCTCCCTTCCTCTTTCAGAGCCACCAGAGTGCCAGGGGACCACTCCGGTGGTGATAGTGCGTGGTACAAATGACCTTTAACATTAACATAACATTGAATTTTGAACAGCTTGCAAGATTTGCCATCAAGGACATAAAATTGACATTTTTGTGTGCTCATTGTTCCATGACATCAGTAGTACATGATGTATGGCCATAGAGTGAATGGATGTGCCTGGTTTTTAATATTGATTGTACTTCTTGAGATAGTATACCAACTCTAATACTTTTTAAAATGTTGGCGTATGTGAGGTCTGCAGTCTGGCACATGCTTTCTGTTCATTCTCTGTATTGGAAATGTTGCCAAAGATTGACATTTCCTATGCTGCCAAGAGTTTTACGGCACAGTTTGTGCACTGGTGTCAATTGAAGAAGATCTCCGAAAACAATAATGGGAGTCATTCCGGGCTAGGAGGTAAGGGAAAATCCATGCCGGTAATGATTTACCAGCATCGTTTACCGCTACAGACTATTCTGACCTCTCTGACCGCTAATTAAGGCACCGTAAACTATGATGCCGTAATTATCGGTCTTGGGTCGCGCGCGCCCCACCATGCCAAAATTAGCGGCATGGCGTAAACCGGAGCTGATCACAATCAAGGAGCACATGTAAATAACGGCCTCCTTAAGCCCGTAAAGTACCTTACCGGCATGGAGTACATACATCTCAGAGAAGGACTAAAGAACCTTGAGCAGTGGTTCCCAGAGCCACAGGTGCACACAATCAGCACAGGTTGAGGCAATGGAGTCTGCCACAGCAGAAAAGGAACACACCCACACACCACACCCCCTCCCACACCAAGATGATACCAATGGTGCCAGCAAGGGCACAACCACAATAACTATACCTACAATACCAGGCCCCCCCATTGAGGAGACACAGGGAGAGAAGGAGGGGGAGACAGGCCCAGCATGAAGCACAAGTGCAGCCTCCGTCACCACCCCAGCAGCCCCCATTCCCACGCAACATGTCCGGTCCTTCAAGGAAACCTCTAAGCAGATACACACCCCCTACCAACTTGAATGTGACACCATCACCACCATATTTGGGCCGAGAAATAATGAGATAAGCGAGCAGCATACAAATACACACTGCCATCCTGGCACAACTGAAGGTGTTGCCTGTGCCCCACACCCATGCCACAGGCACCTACCAGCACACAGTGGGGCCCATGCATAGCATGTCACAACCGTCCATTACACGGACACATAAACAAGTGCTGGTTCACCTCCCCAAGCACACAAGGGCCTACAAATCCCTAACATGGACTACCCAGGAGATATACAACACTAAAGTTGGCCCCGATGCATTGGCAGGCATGCCAAATGACATGGGTGCCCCTGACAGCACCCACATGTCTTAGGTGGACCAGCATGGCATGCAGGTGGCGGATAGCAACTGCAAGCAATACCACTGCCCCTACATGCAGATGGAATGCAACGCTACCAAGAACATCACACATGGGTGGCCCCCAAATCAAGGAACAACTCATGACTCAATGGGCCAGCTGATCACCACGCTACCTTGCTGCATGGGGCGACATGCAGGATGATGTGCCTTG
This sequence comes from Ambystoma mexicanum, assembly GCF_040938575.1. NCBI lineage: Eukaryota > Metazoa > Chordata > Amphibia > Caudata > Ambystomatidae > Ambystoma > Ambystoma mexicanum. The sequence goes on along the minus strand of NC_090937.1, from coordinate 1,508,111,266 downwards.
CTGCCTGGTGAGTCGTCTGACTGTGTCATGCCAGTGCATTGGTGCCATGAGGTGGGTGCCTGCATGAACAAACTGGGTCGAAATGATGAAGGCAGTGCATGATGTTCACCCCACCAACCACCCTGCCACAGAACCAGTGCAACGGCACTTCAGTACAGATTCCCACATCGATGGAGTAAAGCACACACAAAACACAACATTTCCAACATCTGACAAGGCCAAATCCCACAACACATGCACCACGCATTGGCGGCCACCACAACCGTAAGGGCATATAGGAAGACACACTGCATATGCACAATGAGGCTGCCCCCAGCATGGCACCACACCGGAGACTCATCCCTGGGAGTGGATTGAACTGAGGGCAGCAGGGATACCACACCACGTCACCGGTTTGGCACACCCATAGGAGTGTTGGAATTCACCATAGTATGGATCAGAACAGTATGAAGATTACGAGCCACTGACTACATCCAACACACCCAACTACGGATTCACACAGTACACAGCACTACATGGATATAACATCAGGACTGCTGCATGCATCAACGAAGCATGTACCACGAGATGTCCGTGCCATTGTTCATGGACCGTTTTATAGATGCACCCCCCTACAGCATTTCATTGAACTGGACACATAATGTGGCCATGAATGGGCGAAATGCATCCATGGACATGTGCGTATGGCCATCAGTTACTCGCTGCCATGTCAGCCAAGTTCAGTTCTCCACCGTGACAGTTCAAACACTTACCTCAATTGGCTAGACATGCAGGTGTTGGTGGCTGTCCCTTGACACCATGGTACATGACCCCTGTCAGTAACCCACAGAACAGGCCCAGGGAGCACTTAAACACTGGCCATACCCGTGCATGTGTGGAGATGAATCAGTCACCTGGCTTGCGTAAGGCACATATGAGTTGGCAAAGCTGGACTGGTGGGGGACCCTTCTACTGCTATGTGGTGTCCAAGATCCCCATGTCATGTGTAAAGCTGAACAAATAGTGCATCTCTTGGATTGCGTCTCTGTCCCCTGACATGGGACTGCTAGCAGCACATGAAGATGGAGTGAAGGAGGAGGAAGTGGCAAGATGGCATCATGGATGCGGTGCACTTGACATGTCGTGTGCCAAACAATGATTGGACATGGACATAATAAAAAGAACACAAGTCAGCAGAGGGTGGCATTACATGGGCACACAGGGCACTGGGTGTGTGTATACTTGTAGACCATGCACTGTCAGACGTCATAATACACATGCTCAATGAGGAATGTCCACAACGGTTAAACTTTGCAACACCAATAGTGTATTGAAAATAAAGGATGAGTGTGAACATTCCCTCCAGCCACCCCCCTCCCCCCAACTCCACAACAAACCATCCCCCCCTACCTCCCTCCCCCCCAACTCCACAAAAAACTCTCACCCCCCACCTACCTCCCCCCCAACTCAACAACAGTAGTCCCATGTAGAACGTGAAGGCCACATGTGGCAGCATTGACTATTGATTCTGGCTCCCGGGGCGCGGGGGAGGCATGTCCCTGCGCCGCATGGAGCGCTGAGTGCGTCTTGGTGGTCTTGCTGGAGTGGCCCCACTGGATGAGGGTGTTTCCTCCTTCTGATGCTGCGGATTTGATTGGGCAGCCTCAAGGGCATTGGCTATGCATCCTAGGACGTGACACAAACGGTTTGTGCTGACAGTGACTGTCTCACAAAACCTGTTGGTGCTGTCAGTGAGTGACTGGCGCATTTCCCTGAGTTCATTGTGCCATTCCACCCTTGCCTGGCGGGTGTCCTCAATGAACTCATTGATTTGATCAGCGAGCTGATTTGCACGACGTGTGCCAAATGATGGTAATCCATTGCTCATTCGACTTGGCCCTGCGTGCTCTGCGAGGACTGTACTGGTGGACTTGGCCCATGATCTTCGTGCCCCTGCGTGTCGGTAGGAGGACTACGGGCAGGTGTTTGTGGATCTCCAGAGTCACTGCATGAGGCCAGCGGGACATTGCAGGGCTCCGGGGTGTGGACTGTTGGATAGAACCCATCCGCGGACGCCCCACAGATGGATGGAGAGCTGTCCACATTCTCCACGGGGCCTGTAGCTGCTACCTCCCCCGAAATACTGCACTGTGCCGAGGTTGGGGTTGGCACTGTGGCAGGCGCCGATGCTGGGAGGGATTGGGGTGGTGTGGCCTCCACTGGCCTTTCCGGAGCCGGGGTAGGTGTTCTCTTCGGTGCAGGAATGCTCCGGACCCTGCCACTGCCCATGGAGGTGGTTGAGCGGCTGGACTGTGGCTCACCGCTGTCATGATCAGTGCCTGTGGGGGTAGAAGAGAGTGCCAACATGAGTGATTGTATGATGTCCTAATTGCGTACATGGCTGCATTCACATTTCTGTCAATTGGGCTTTGTGGCCTTTTGGGTTTAGCAACAGCAGTGGTAAATGTGCAGTATGACATGTACGCAGGTTTTGGAGTGACTCATCATGGCCTGGTAATGTGCAGTCTGGCTGGCACACTGCCAAACCGGCTGCACAGTGTGCATGATAGGATGTGCGTTATGTACTTGCACTTGCAGGTCATCCCACCGCTTGAGACAGTCCCTGGGGGTGCGGGAGGTGGGGCCTACAGCACTCACCCTCTGGCCGATTTGAGCCCAGATTTTTTTTTCCGGATGATGGATTCTCTGCGCATGTCAGGCCTGAACACAACGTCAGCATGCTCTGCCAGGCAGTCCACCATGGCCTGCAGTTCTTCAGGGCTGAATTTCTGCTGTCTTCTTCGGGGCTTTTGGCATTCTTCCTTGTGGTGTGATCCTTTTCCCGACTTCAGTTTGCTCCCAAGGGTGCTGGCTGATGAGGATTGCAATGGATTGTCTTTTTAAAGATGGGCGCCGAGCTCCTTCCAGTTCCTGTGCAATGATGACATTTCCGGTTCCGTTTTTTTGCGATGACCGTAATTTACGGGATCCGTAAATTACGGTCACTGTTATTTACAGACGCTGCTGCTTCCAAGGCGGTGTTGTTATTTACGTGTCGCGGCATGCCGGTAGGGGGTTTTGCGGGTCGTTTAGCGGCATGCCGCTCGGAACTTTTCCGGCATGGCGGAAAGCGCGTGTCCGCGAGGTCAGATTTGGGACGCAAATAGCGGTCTGACGCCAGGGCGGTGTTGTACTTTCCGCCATGCCCGAATTTCCTGGTACTTACCTCCTAGCTCCTAGCTCCGAATGACCACCAATGTGTTTTCCTCCAAAGAGCTCTTCGTAGTCTGTTTTGAGTACTTCTTATAATCTGAGGTGAATCAAAGCGAACATTAGGTTGGAGACCATGCTCACTTCATCTATTAGTGGCATGTTCATTTGTTTAAAAACTCTGTGTAGTTCCATTGCAGCTTCTGTAGAAGGTTTGGAATAATCTAATTTGTTTTGGTGTTCTACTGGAAGGAGTAGTCATCGGCGTAAAGTGACACCGCCCATGTTGTAGGCAGCTAAACCTGTTGGGGCAGTTACAACAGCTGACAGTTTGCTGTTTGTCAATTGTTGGAGGAACTTGCTGATGATTTTGATTAAGACTGTTTTGCCTGAACCAGCTTGAGCACTCGCGTATAGCAGCATAGATTTGTATTCTTGGCAGGTACAGTTATTATTTTCAGGTTGCACACCATGTTTAATTTGTTTTGTTACTTCTTGGAAAATGCTACACTGTTCATTGTTCAGTTGTTCATACTGATACATGGTGTTTTCTACTTCTGTCATAGCCAATTCTGCCTCATGTGCTATTAGTGGCTGTCCAAGTGGTTCTTGTCTTCCTGTTACAGTAGGTTGACTACTGTCGGGAGGGTCCACTTCTAGTTGGGCTTGGAGTTCTTCTTCATGTAGCTGTTCATTCTGCAGCATTGTTTGGAACTGTGTAAAGTTTACATCTGTTATAGTGCTTTCATTTGCTTTGAAAGTGTCTTCATAGGAGTCATAGGTATCCAGTAACTCTTCTTCTTTTCTACATGGTTTAAAAAGTTGTAGCAGGGGCATGTAATACAGTTGTTTATGTTGAGGAGTTTTTAATGACAATTTGATATGATTAATTAAGCTGTGTTTGGTAAGTTTCACTAAGCTGCCATCACAATTTGCTACTCTGTATCTACCTTTCTTTTGATCTGGTTTAATATTATTTTTGTATGTGATGTTTTAGGCTACGTGGTAGAGACACATCGGGCCTAATTATGAGTATGGGGGTAACCATGCCGCTTTTAGTGGCATGGCTACCCCCATACCGGGTACCGGGTTCCTGGAATGGGGACATTTTGGGCCATTCTGACCTTGGAGGGCCTGGTATTTCCCCATTCCAGGAACCCGGACCCGGTCCATCCCCATTCCCATTTGAGCCCCCATAGGGGTCGATGGGAATGGGGAGGAGGCTAACAACGGGCCCGTTGTTAGAATCCTGGTCTGCTAGCAGGTCCCGCTAAGGATGACTGGTTTTACCAGACGTCCTTAGCGGCACCCGCCAGCAGACTTTGTAATGGGGCGGTAGAGGGATAACAGGGCTGGCTGCTCTACCAGCACCATTATCCCTCTACCGCATTCCTCATAATGAGGCCCATGGTTTCCAAAGTGGTACCCCTGTTTGGGTAGTATGTGTCTAGTAAATTGTTTTTCAACATGTCTTGGCTGTTGGGATAATTTTTGGCTATTGTTTCTATGTCCTCATATGATTTGAGAACTCTTTTTCTAGATTTAGCAGGACCAAGACTTAGCCATACTATATTGTCAGATTTTCCATACAAGGCAGTACCGGTTAAATGGTCTGCAGATTCATAGAAGCCACATTCTATGAGAGAACATTTTTATGCCTAAGTTGTACAATTTCTGTGATAGTGTTTTGTCAGATGAAATGTCACCCCAGAGGTGCAGAAGCTCTGTTTTCTCTGATTTGGTTAAGTAGGCTGTTACATACCGTGCATATCGTGCAACTGCAGTGGAATTGTCTGCAATGCACTGCACATCTCTGTTTGCTTTCCATAGGAGGGCAATGATTGCATTGTAATCATTGATGTATTTTGATTCTTCTGTTGTTTTTATGTAATATGTGTTCTTAGGTGATTTACCTTTGACACTATGTCTGACTGAAGACATGAAGTTGTTCACTTGACATGTTGCTGAGACTGGTATAGGGAAACCAAAGCGGCATTTGGTGTAGTATTTTCCTTTGTTTTTATATTTGCAATGACAATATTTCCCACATTTGTGTCTTTGGAAATGTAAAATGTGTGCATGAAGGTCACTATGTGTTGTTTGTGAAGGGATTTCACAAGTGACATATTTTTGGATGAACTGCAAAACAGTTGCATCACTGACCTGACTAAATTTAGGACCAGTTTTAATCCATAATAGCATGTGGATGTGTGGTGCTCCTCTGGCTTGGTACTCTTTTCTCCAAAAGAAGTGTTGAACTCTGAGGGGAGGAACAGTCTTAATACAAATGAAGTGTAGCATAGCAATGAAGTGATGATGGAAATATCTTGATACATTTTGAGGATCTAGAGAGCAGAGTTCTCCTGTTGTTTTATATCTATGTTTGCTTTATTTTTGTTTGCTATGCGTAGGCAAGCGTGTCAATCTTCCCATGCATATTCTGCACAAATGAATGCAACAAACCAAGTGGGTGGGCCAATGTTTCTTATCATACAGTGTAGATCTCTGTGACGTCGGAACCAGTATTCTTTTGTACCACACATGTTTGCTAAAAGATTTGTAATACTTGATTGTAAAATCTCATCTTTTTCTTGAACTTTTTGTAATAATTGCATAGCTGTCATATTTTGAAAATGGGTACCTGATATTAATGTGTGTGCAACTCTGTAGCATAGAGTTGCTAGTTCACATTCAAAGAGAAGGTGGAATATGTATTCCATGTTTTGTATGAATCTGGGCTCGTCAGAATACATTCGTAAAGATCGATATTCTGGTGCTATTATCTTTGTGGATCTATCATCGTACCTTCCTCCTTTTCCAGTAAGTTAGAGGAAAAGCTTGTGCTTCTGTACTTTTTTCCCATATGCTGATTGGAGAACCTTAGGCTTGTCGCATTTGGTAATGTTTCCAGTGCATCATCTATAGTGTCTTTAGAGTATAAAGGATGAATTATATAATGGTCTAAAATATTGGATTCTGTAACAGGATTTAGAAGTTGAAATTGACCAGTTTCTGCTGAATCTTTATTATTTCAATGGTTTCTCTCAGGTTTTCTTCAATATTAATTTTTTTGTAGTATTCATTGATGTTTTTTAGATATTGCAGGGCTTGTCTAACTTTATGTAAGTCCATGAGTTGTTGCCAAATATTTTTGTCTTTTGTAGGTATGCCATTTACTAAGACAATTAAAGATTGAACTTTTGGGCCTTGCACTCCTACAGTGTGTACATTTTCTTTACGGACTAATGGTAAATGAACTACTCTGCCACTAATGCCTTTCAATAATTCAGAGGGAGGTAATTTTGCTGTTTTTGGTTGAAGGCGTTTTATTTCTTGAAATTGGTGCACTGTTTGAATTATGATGCTCTCATATAAATTTAGCAGTTGCAGGGGTTTTGGTAGTGGGAATAATTTCAAGTTTTTTGGGATAGCACGTGAAGTTGTTTGGTTGTTTTCAAGTTTTGCAGTGCTGTAATTGCAAAGTATTAAGGGGTCAGTCATTTTTATTTGTTTTCTGCTATAAGGTAGAGAGCTAATTGGAACCATTTGGAATCTTCATTGTCTTCTATTTTGTACGTTATGTCTACAGTTTTTGTGCTACTTTTATAAAAAGTCCTGCGGCAACACACGCACACATGGTTTGGTACTTCAGCTGAGGTACTTTTATACTTTAGTATTTCTTTTTTTGTATGTGTGTAATAGAAGGTTGCTATTTGTACAGTAGTTGCTAGTTTGTTGTAAAGCTATTGCATTTTGTAAGTAGCTTTCACTTCCAAAATAATTTCTCTGGATATGTTATATTTCTTCGAGTAGTTGTTTGGCTGTACCATGTAGAAGATTGTTATTTAAATTGGCTAGTGCTAAAGCAGGACTTTTAGCATAGTAGAGTTTATGGACCAGATTTCTTATAGTTGAATGATGTGTTGATATCATTTTGATATGATGGAAGGTGATTTTGCAAATAGGTCCTGAAATGCAGGCTAATGAATGTCCTTGTAGTCCTATGTATTTGCGCACTGGACAGGCATCCATATTTTGTAGTAGTATCATTTTGAATTTGTATTTGCTTTTTACATACTGGTTGAGGAACTGGCGTAAAGATATGAAAGATTTTTTGGCAATGTTACACATTGATTTGCACGGCCATTTGTAGACTGGATGTTTTTGTTCAATAGAAAGGAGAGGTGATACTGAGTTTTCTGGGGATATTTTTGTTAGCAGAGTTTCTTGTTCCATAATAGTTTTATTAAGTATTTTATATCCTCGTCCACTGCTATGTATGGCAATTGGGTTTGTTTGCTTTTGTTTATATGCTTTTTCATTAAAATATGGTTCTGTGCTCGTGGTGTGACTCCATTCACCTCCACAGATGTTTAATAAGCTATTTTTGTTGATATTCCGTTTATTGAGTGAGAAGTATTTTTTGTAGTTTAGTAGTTAGTTTTGTTAGTGGTTTCTTTCTGTTTAAAACTAAAACAGATAACTTCCTTTAGAGAAGGATTGCATTGTCTATGAGAGCTTCTAGGATTAATTATCTGTGGTAGGTTTTAAGGGTTGTGCATGTAAGGGTACTGTTTTTATAAGGTTCTGAAGGACTCTGTGGTGGAACATTTGTTGTAAAAAAACATTTTTGTTATGGTTTCTACATCAAGATTTATAGGTGCAGCCTTAGCAGTAGTGGTATCTGAAGTCTTGTTAATCACTGCTAGAGATGGATGCTTATTTTGGACACTTTTATTTTGATTTTCTCTACTTCTGCGTTGCTTTCTACAGAGTTGTTTTTTGGTAGGCATTCTTTGGGGTCTGTTGTAGAAAAAAGAAAGTGTGGGTTGGGCTGTTGTGCAGTGTATGCGTGCTTTGTGCATGGGTGTCTGAGTATTATGGTAAGGATGTTTATGGACGTGTGTGAATGTGCAATGGGCAGCTACATCAAGTTGGAAAGGCTATTCTTGTATTTGTTTGTTACTATACTGCGCAGATGACAATATAACGTATGCAGCTGGTAAGGGGAAGCACTAATACTAAATCTAATGGTAGCGGTTTAATACACTTATTTGTTCTACAATACTAAAATGTTAGTATGTGTTTGAGTAACAGTTAGAATATTATGTTAGTATTGTACTTACTTTTTTGTATGGAAAGAGTAAGTTTCTTCTAAGTTCTTGTTCGTACTTCAGACGCTGCTGCTTTTCAGGAGAGTGATGTTCACTGCAATTGTAAAAGAAAGAAGTTAGTGAATATGTGTTGTAAGTGACTTCAATCCAGTATTCCAACTAAGTCAATGCCTAGTCTGGGATGCCCAATGGAAACCCTTATTTATATATGTTTATGTCAAAAGTTCTTTAAATCTGGATGCTGAACCCTTATATAACGCCCCACTCTTTGAATCTCCCCAACCTCACTGAGCCAAGAAGTAGGTTTATTTGAAGAATTGAACAATATATATATATATATATATATATATATATATATATATATATATATATATATATATATATATATCGCACTTTTATGAATAGGAATAATATCTGAATAGCACACTTATGAATATGAACAGTGATCAGCAATGGTAATATTACAAAATCAACAATCTCTTTAATCACTTAGGAGTAGGAATAGGAAGGATGCTGTAGCAGAGAATACTTTATATGTATTCAAGGAAATGCAATAAAGGAAAGAATGCAGCACAGAAATAAAACTTGATATGATTTCCACAAAAGACTCTTTCCCCTGTGACTACTCACTCCCCCCACTATGCAATATGAAGAGATGGAAATTAGGGCACGCAAGTTTCAGGAATACAATCAATAATGCAGTTCAATCCCAGTTCCCCCCAGCAAGCTTAGAGAGAACATGTATGATTTGAAAACAGGTCAATATGCTTATGAATGTGATTGCAATGAATGTGAAAAATGCTAAAAATGAGTTTAATTTGCTAAATGGGATTCAGCACTAGTGAGAGTTACTTTGGATTTTTTTTTATTGTTTATGGTTAAAAATAATCCTTTACAGTAAAAAATTCATATAAATTCACAATTAACAAAATAAAACAAGAACAAATCAATTAACTAACCACATCTCAATTTCATAACAACAACTTCACCAATTCATATACACATTTCAAACTATTTGACCAATTAACAAATAAAACTTTAATTATTACATTGATAGCTAAAATACTCTTAATAGTCACCAAATATTCGGTCGCCTAAAAATAAACATTACAATAAATCTTTTTTTTTTTTCACTAAACAAGATAACCCATATTCTCAATCAAATAACCAACAAAATACATCTTTTCGTGATCATTTAGTCAATTCCACCAACTCATCCCTTGGAATAAGTGCTAGCTTTTCACGTAATTTTCTTTCTACAACCATCACGAAGTTGGTTACACTCAAAATAAAGCTTTGAGACCTGCCCCACATACATCTTTGCCAAAGATTCTCCCTGCTTATGATGAAGTCTGAACAGAGGTACTCACCCAACATAACTTTTCTCTTAGATTCAAAGTACTCACAGTATACCGTTAGATGTTTAAGTGATTCTATAGTGTTGTTCTTATTACAGAATCGATACAGCCCATTCACACTCTTATCTTTGTACTTTTTCCAATTCATAATTTTTTCATTTGTTGGTAATAGATTCATCCGAAATCTCATATATATTGACCGTGCTAAACTACATGGAAAAATTCCTTGGTACCGCGGACAATCACCCCATTGTTTGGGGAATTTCACATATTCAGAGTACGATTTATAAGTGTTTATTTTGTCTATTAACAGACACCAGTAGTAGCGACAATATTTCATTTTGCACGAGGGTCGTCGTAGTATTAGATCCTCATGAGTAATCAGGGTGGAGGCAAGTATCCCCTCCATTGAATTCCTAAATTTCAGGATCGAAGGTGGGTAACCTTGGATAATCATCAACCCTAAGTCAATATATAATGAGTTTTTCGGGGGTGATAACATTTTAGCATAATTCGCAAGGGTTCTCCAATGCCATTTAACAGATAAAGGCAGTAGGCCTAGCTCAAGACAGATGAATACATTTGGTGTTGACATGGCCAACCCTAATACTTTCTTCCACATTTTGCCTTGGCTTATATCAAGTATCCCCTCAATATTGTGGAGGCATATATCAAAGGCATAAAGAATAGTCGGCTCAACCTTCTGTAGGTAAAATTTAAGAATTGGGAGCATAGAAAATTTCCCTAATCTATTATGAATTAATTTCATCTGAGCCGTTAGTGATTGCATTTTGTTCTCAATAAGCATTTTCCAGCCCGCCAGTGAGTATGTACTTGATAATTGATAACCCAGATAATGAATGGAAGATGACTTGGGAATCGCAATCCCATTAAGGGACCATGTGAATCTCGCCACCCTTTTACGTCCCTCTGTAAAGGCAACAATATAAGATTTATCAGGGTTAACCTGTAAATTATGCTTATTAGCAAATTCACAGAATAACGCCAATTTAGTCTGAAGCCCAAAGGGTGTCCGATCGAAGAACAATAAGTCATCGGCAAAGCTCACCCAATTCAGTGATAGAGTACCCATTTTTACCGGATAAATACAAGCCTCTTTCCATTCTTCATCTAGGTCCAATAAGTACAAATTAAACAATACCGCTGCAAGATTGCAGCCTTGCTTAAGGCCTATTTCTGTGGGGATGAAATCAGTTAAGACACCAGCTTTTGTTAATCGGATCCTATAATTCGTTTGTTTGTGTAAAGCGGCAATTAAAGCATCCAATTGGGGTGCAAAACCAAATTTAATCATCTTTGCCCATAACAACCCTCTAATGACTGAATCAAATGCTGCACTTAAATCAAGTGCTGCCATATAGATCGGCCCCGAATTAGATGACCTAGTCAACTGATACACATGGGCAATGACAGTAGCATTTAATTGGCATCCTATAACGGCGAAAACCAATTTGGAATTTAGACAAGAGATTATTAGTACAAATATGATGTTGAATGGATAGCAATATTAAACTGGTAAACATTTTTGCAGATAAGTCCATTAGAGCGATGGGCCTAAAATTAGCTGGCTCATTCATAGGCCCCTTCTTGTATACTGGGATAATAATTGCAGAGTGCCAAGACCTCGGAATTTCACCTAAAAGATGAATAGCATCGAATTTAATCTTAAAAATCGATGCCCACATCTCTGGATTAAGTTACAATCGCCATACATATATCCTCTTTAGTCCAACTACAGACACCGATTCTGGGCTCAGGCCAGTTCATATCTAGGGAAGCTTGGAACCCTTGTGGCATAGCATACTTCGCTTTAATATAACTAACCCATGTAGTTGCGGCAATAGATGGTTCTTCGAGAATTTCAGACCTTCCAATCAAAGTCCGCAAAGTGCCCCACACCTGTCTGGTTTTGTTCTTTAGTAATAATACTAAGAGATTCTGGTTATCGGCGTTTATCAATTCATATCTCATGCTTTTTACTTGTGTTCTATATGTCAAATTGATCTGTGCTTTCAAGATACGATACTCATTTTCTGTATATGCACACAAGACAAGTTGTCGAAGTTTGTATTGTTTCTCTTTACACAAGTTTACCACCCTCTGATTATAAAGGTAACAATGGTTTGAGCAAGCATTTGATTCCTGAGTACTAATAATATGTGCCACATGTATAGCAATTCTTATTAGATTCAGTATCTCAGCAATCACACAGGCCTGTTGGTCTACAATCGTCCCCAGTATCAGTAACTGGTCATCCTGCATATTCTCCATAACTTTTTGACATCTCTTTGAGGGACCATTTAACCGATAACCGGTTACGATTAAATTCAATGGTAGATAGTCCAGAATTAAGTTCATGACTACCTATTTTAACACCAATTTTTGAGCTCAATGCTAAATGATCACCTCTACATAGATTAATAATCGTAATCGGCTCTATGGACTGCATCCACATTGAAGAGGCAAAGACATAATCGATCAAGGAAAACCATGAACTTCTAGTCCAAGTGTAGTTATGCGTTCCTAATTTAAATGGCACCATTTGAAGATCCCAAGTCAACAGATATTCTACCCACTTTTTGCCATTCATTATCGATTTTTTATTATGGTCATTATGCCCAGGTATCCATCGTTATTTAGCCCTAGGCATGAGGAGTTGAAATCTCCACCAATAATGACCTTTACACTTGGATTATCTGAGAAGGCCTGTTCCAAGATCAAGTCAAGTTGTGTGGTAATTGTAGCAAACGAGGACTTGTCTGGATTCCAATAAAGATTCATTATAAGGAAGACCTGATCTAACCCATCCTTGTAATTAAATTCCACTGCCAAGAGTGAATCATCAGCCCACTTTAACGCAGACTCTAACCTCAGCTTTTTATCAATTAGGAGCGCAAGGCCCTCTGCAGGACGACCCAAGACACCTTCAATAGCAGGTTGTTGATGGGTATAATATCCATCCAAATCCAATACACCTACTGCCATGGTTTCCTGGATCAAACATATCCCTGGCCTGGTATAAATGTCAAGTGATGCAATCCATGCCTTCAAATTTGAATTCCAACAAGAGTTCCATGACACAAACGATAGCGCCTTTGTTTGATCCTACTGTCTATCCATTGTTTTAGGTACAGCAGTTGGTTTAGTGGCACCCATCATACCCAAAAAGGAGGCTGCAAAGTTCATAAATTGTTTCATAAATTGTTTCATAAGGTCCTCATTCATCAATGGGAGGATTCCACCCCCATTTGGGATTGCAGGAGGTTCTGAGGTTCTGAGAGGGTATCAATAAAAATTTAAGCTAGCTCGTCAGAGCAAAACAGACATGGAGATAGGCCCAATGATTCCAAATCATCCCGTTGTTCCCAGATTAATCTCGTAATAATATGGATTGTGTACAATCATTTGTGTTGGATTGTTATGTGATAATCTTACCCAATCAATATCATCGCTTCTGATAGTACGCAGTGCCGGTATGGCTTGAAAAGCTTTCAGCATCGCCGAGCGATTCAAACTCATTTTTCCACTAGTTCAATTTTTGGATTCCCAACCCATTATAGCTGGCATGTCCGCAGTTACAGTCATAACATCAGACTTTGGCATAAGCTCATACATACTTGCATTCAGTTTATGTACACTGACCTGGGGCTCTACAATAGATCTATCCACTGATCTCTCTAACTCTTTTTTACAAGGCTTACTCTCTTGTAAATCACCCATTACACCATCATCATTAGGCCATGGTAATTCAGGTCCTTTACTCTTATTATTGAACCGACTTTGCTTGGGGGAAGTTATTTTTGTTGGCTCACCATCCTGGGTAGGTTGTAATTGCGGATCATTGTTGTTAAGACTGCCTTGTTTGCTTTTACTAAGAGCAGCATTATTTGGCAGTTTGGCCGGCCCAGCTACTTTAATTTTCTTCAGCGCTTTTTTTATATACAAGGCAGGGAAGAAATTTAGCAGGTCAGATTGTTTTTGTTTGGCACCCACCCTAATTTCATCATGGAGTAGGTTGCTTTTGTGTTTCTCATTCAGTTGTTTCTCGCCCACTTTCATCTTACCTGCCGAGTCCTGACTAGCCTCTATGTTTAATAACCCTCTGGACTCTTGGTTTAATTGTTGGAGATCAATCTTCTCTTCTTCCATTGACATATTTTTGGCGTCAACTTTAAGCAACTGTTTCGCATCTAGGACTGCACTTGTTTTTTTTTTCATCATTTTTATGTTTTTTGCATGCTGAATCTCTTCTGTTTTCTGGTTAGAACTGGTTTGTAAGCTTGATCCTCCACTTTCACTACCTTCTGTAAGCCTGTCATACCATGCATCTTCTGAGATTTGTCATCAAGATCAATTAAATTAGTTAATGCCGAGGGACTATCCAGATGTTCTTCTATGCCTACAGCAATTGGATGTGGGACTAGCTCGATCCTATCTTGTCCAGTGGGCAGTGTTTCTTGAGCTGACTGTACATTTTGGGGATTGGTTATAGTTCCTAGAAGGATCTATTGAACAGCTACCGCGTTTGCTGATGCCATCATTATCAACTGATCCAATTGCTTAGCTGATAAATTAGATTCCTCTTTTTTGTCAGTATTGGCAATGACAGCGGCAAATGTGGGAATTGATTTTATCCCCAATGTCGAATCGACTTGAGTTTGGGTAGCTTCATCACTCATCTGAGTTGGAAGATTTTGCCTACCCCCTGTTAAAGCAGCCACCGCATCACAGGTGAATAGAAGCCCTTCAATCCTGTTAACTTTTGATATGACCTCCATTAACAAAGTCTGAGAATAAGTAATTTGTGCATGTGTATGTTCGTGACCTTTGTCTAAGAGATTTAAAATTCTAGACAGTACTGGAAAATCTGCACCTATAGACGAGGTCCCCAATAAATTACGTTCAACTTCTTCCTGTAATTCATAGAGAGTCGCTCGTTGTTTCACAGGCATATTGGAATTCTCTGGTTCATTCCCAGTCTGCCCATCACCAGAATCAGTGCTATTTCTAATTTCGGAAGGGGAGCTGGTCTCAACATTGTCTAACCCACTAGTGGCCTTCTCAACGTTGGGGCACTCCTCAAAATATGTGTATACCTGAGCGCGGCTAGTGATCAAGTTACCTGGAGCAGTATGCACATGCACATCTTCCATAGCGTATCTGTTTGCTTTAATAGGGGTTGATGGCCCTTTCGGGAAACGCATCCTTTTATCTAATAATGCCTCTATTGCAGGGGCTATAATCAAAACATCTGAAAATCGTGGAACAGTTGTAGTAATCCCCATCTGTGTTAGCAAATCTTCGCCAACTGGCAACTCCCCCTGCCTACTCCCCGCACTGACACCTTCATCCTGATTTATCTCTTTCAATTTATAGGTACACAATGCAATTGCTGGGTCAATTTGCCCCGGGGTTTGGTTATTAAAAAATGGGAAAGTTGGAGTCCTTTAAAGAAACTCCCTCATGCCTACTCGATTCCCCTTGCAGTTCAACACATATCGATGTACCTACAACATTCGAAACATTTGTTTGATTATTAATCAATAAGCTCGAATTTTCCATAGTTAAATGGTTATTTTCAATAGCATTTCTCATTTCCTCATCGGAATCGTGTAACTTACGTCCACTGCGTAGCCCATTCACCATTTTAAGTACCTACGTAAAGCCTTAAGCGCTGTGGACAATAGAGATTAAACAAAAACCAGCAAGAAATCATCCCAATGCAGGCGGTCGCTGCTCTCTGCACACGGTAATCAGTTAACAAAAATGTCAAGTACTAGCCCGGTAGCAGACTACGGTAGCAGCCCTGGCTTTTCCTTTTCTTTTTTCCAAAGCGGTGCCCTACCTTACCTTCACACAAACAATCCGCCAACCAGCCACACCTCCAAATTTAGAAGGTGGCTCTATCAAGGCACGGGCTAGGAGCGCACACACAGGGAAAAAAATGTATATGTCAGACTCACCACTCCTCACATGCCCACCCGAACAGCCAAACAGCACACTTGGCAACACTTGGATGCGCGCGCAGGATGCGCATGCATTCAAGTTTTATAGGGAATTGTGGGAACAGATTCTGGAAGGGGGTTTGTCTATGACATGCTGTGAATCTATGAAAAAAAAAAGTGTCAGAGTGCAGGTGTTTAAACACTGAAGGGCTTGCAGGCAGGAAGTTAATACAATGGAGGAGTCTTCAGCCCAGCCCAGGCCAGCCTTGCAAAGCACTACTAGAGCCCAGCCCAGCCCAGCCCACAGACACGTAACAACATCCACTCAAACGCTGTTTGTAAATATAATTACTGTGGGATTAGAAGTCCATTAGCACAAGTCCCAATAGCCGCGTTTCGCCGCAATTGCAGAATCCAGGCTTCCTCTTGCGCATACAGCCTTCAGAAGCAAATTGAAAATCCAGGCAGAGTCCAGTACCAAGTCCGGCAGAGTCTCTCCCAAATGCCAGACAGCACACTTGGCAACACTTGGATGTGCGCGCAGGATGCGCATGCATTCAAGTTTTATAGGGAATTGTGGGAACAGATTCTGGAAGGGGGTGTGTCTATGACACGCTGTGAATTGTGGGATTAGAAGTCCATTAGCACGAGTCCCAATAGCCGCGTTTCGCCGCAATTGCTGAATCCAGGCTTCCTCTTGCGCATACAGCCTTCAGAAGCAAATGGAAAATCCAGGCAGAGTCCAATACCAAGTCCAGCAGAGTCTCTCCCAAACGCCAAACAGCACACTTAGCAACACTTGGATTACTTTGGATTTGTTCAGGTCAACACTAGCAATGATTATGAATGATTATCAGATTGAAAACAAAATTCAGCAGTTGCAAACAAGAAACAGCTATTCTGACATGTGTTGAAATTGAGCTAAATTGCAATTCGCGACAATTTTTCCGCGTGCGTGAAACGCGATTACAGAGGTTTAGTGAAGGTAGATTTTTCAGAAACAGAATCAAGATTTCGAAATGAAAGATTGCGCTTTAAAGATTTCCAACAAGGGTAGGCTTATACTAAGGGGCTATGAAGAAGCAAGACACTCAACGGCCAGCCACCAGAACAGCGGTGCCTCCGCTCTGACTTCTGTCCATCAAAACACTTGTCCCTCTTCAGAAAAATATCAGTGCAAATATGATTATTGCTACAATTATCACAGACAATACAATGAGAAGAATTCAGGATGGACACAAGATTCTATAATGCAGTTCTGAATAGGTTGAAATGGATGGAATGGGTTACTTAATACTAAGAGATGAATATGGACAGTTCTAGACTAAATACTCACTCCTAGGCTTTGGATAGAATAAGCCCGTCAAAGATCTGGTCAAGGGTTTGGCTGGGATTTGCTTGCCACCGGACAGGTTCTGGTCTGCGCGGCCTCTTGGACTGGATCTGGCGGGTTCTGGATACAGCTCTGCTTTCTGGGTCTGGAACTGGGTTCTAGCACAGGGTTCTTAGCTAGAATAGCAAAACCACTCAGCCAGGCTGTTGAATGGTTTGGTTAGGCCCCGTGGAAGTTTAGGGGTTAGAATCAGGTTGCTAGATTTTGAAGGCCTGCTGAAAAGGGTTCAGCTTTTGGGATAGGCCTCTCTGCTTCAAGGTTCTAGAGTTTGGTTCTAGAGCTTGGTTCGGGAGTCTGGTTTCTGGATCTATGTCTGGATCTTCCTGGAGCCTGGATCTTCCTGCAGGGTGCTTCGCCAAGAAATCGGTTGATGAGTGGAAAAGTGTGTGTCTTGCCTCTCCTCAGCAGTCCCTATTTATGTATTCCCAAAATGCTTGGGGAGGCTGATTCTCTATGCCCAACCCTCTAAGGATCTGATACGTCAGGGGATTCCCTATCCCCTGATTTGAGAAGGGAGCAGTGTGTCATCCTGTGTCATCATGTGTCATGTTTATGGCTTAGGGAAAAACCCTCCCCTTTGTCTCTGTACAGTATATCTTATTTTTCATAAAAAAAACATATTTACAATGTGCACAACTTGTTAATACTACATAATTTACATGACAGATTGACTAAGGTACATTTCTGTTCAACTCTCATCTTCCTAAGAGCTTTGGTTCGGAAATGACAACTTTTCTGCACTTTTGGTGGGTTTCTCAATATTAGTTCTGCACCAATTTTTATACATGCATACATATCCCATCTGAGCACATTTCCGTAATTTTTCATGTTCCTAGCATAAACACAGTAGCTACAATATGAACAAATTCCGGAGGTCAGTCTCAGAATATCGCACAGATTCCAGCTTAGTCTTAAACTGTGAGCGAATTTTTCATTTTAACAATCTCAAAGTTTCACATTTTTGTCAGTTCAGTGCAATTTGTTATGCGCATTTTTCTGAAACATATATTTAATCCAATGTTACATCTGCATTTCAGTCTGGTCCGCCTCCAGAGCTGGGCTGACTCAGAGGGTCACATGTCCTTCTTCCTGCCAGCAGTTTGTTGTCAGTCACACTCGAATGAGCATTCCTATTCAGCCCAAGGCCTCCTTTGTCTTCACTCAGAGAAACAGGCCAGGGTGCCCCTCCTAATTCCTTTTCACAACAGCCTGTCAATTTCTTAGCGAAGGGCAGGGGGAAGTTTCCTTTGTTCAGGGAGAGTTGTGGAATTTGTTTGAAGCACAGTGTGGGAAACTTTTACTCCTAAACCCAATGTCTAAAAATTGTCTTGCCTTAAAATATAACTCACATTTTTCACAAATACATCAAACAATTTCTTACTTCAAGCCTTTTCAGAATATAGTTTTGAATTGTATCCACCTCTTAGGCTTCTGACACCAAGTCTTTCTTAAGCATAGTTGGGGTCCAATGGACAACTTTACACAACATGGTTTTAAAACACCGGCTTCTGATAGAGGTGAGTAGCGGTATTACACCCATTTTTGACAGATTTCTTCCAGCAAGCAATCCTCAAAAGTTCACTTTGTTCAGATAACATGTACTTCTGTGGACCTTATATTTATGTAGATTCTTGCAGTAGAATGAGTTTGACCACCCAACAAGGAGGTTGGATCTTTTTGGGTGGTTTGTGAGCCATGACTTTTGCAAAGTTGACACCAAATAAAAACAGAATTTTCAAACAGCTCTGTTTCTTTTGCAATGATTTTTCTCTGTGGGCAGCCAAATGATGGGTTTTGGCAGTGGTCTCCTGTGTTACCACTGACATAGGCAAAAGTGGATGGCGGTCTATTTTTCAGCTTTTTACTGTGCACTTTCTGGTGATTTCTAGCATGCTTTCCAGTGGCCATTATGATGTTTCTGCTGCCAGCAATGCACAGTTATGTTTCAGGGCTTGGACCAGTGGTTTAAGGCATCCCACAGTGTGTTTATAGCACTTTTGTTAATATAGACATTGACTTTTTTGTTTTTATAGCAGTAGTGTTTTCTTATAACTGAGCATAGTATGCACATGCACTTTCCTTTGCCTATGTGCATCCTGTATGTTTTACTTATAATCTGTTAGCTGAACATGTTTTACAAATGAGTATAATGGTAAACGTATAGAGCACACTTGTTTTTTAAGGCTGTGTTATTGGATGTTAAGAGATAGAAGAAATAATCATATGCATGTATTGCTATTTCTACAGGGTAAATAGCAGAGATTGTACAGCAACACATGCAATGTATGCAATTGTGAAGGTGTGGGAAATAAAGCAGAAGGATTTGATATAGAGGCAGTGGTGTTGTTTCAACTGGGAGCCTTTCTAATGATATTGTCTGTGTGTGTGCATGATTGAAAATGCATGTACTCATCCTGGCTGTGTGTAATTTTATAACACACTAGGCAGCCTTTTTCATAATTATACTGTTCTTTCTCCCATCTATTAATGTGAAATAACTTTTTTTAAATAGCTGTGTGTGTAAACAAACATTTGAAGAACAGACATGTTTGCAAGTGACACTTCATCATATCAGATGGGAGAAAGTACAGTAAATTCATTTTACAGTTTATACAGGGTAAGTGGCAGTTACTCTGTTTATATGTATTCCTAGAAGAACTGTACATGTACTGTGTAGAAAATATGTATACCTGTAGTCTGTGTTCATGCATGTGGATGTGCATGAATCTGAAAGTAGAAATCTTGGGGAGTTTTATAGTAGACGTTGGTGTAGGTCCTTTGCAGTTAAAGTCATTTGTGATATCATCTTTGATGTCCTGGGTGTTAGTCTTATCAGTGCACTGTGGTGGCGGGAGTTATGGTTGCTTAGCTTAGAGTTTTTTGGTTTTACTTGGAACCATAACGTCCCTTTAACAAAGTTTTTTTTACTGAATTTCATATGTTTTTTTAGTAGCGCAACTTAACCATAACGTCCCTTTAACAAAGTTTTTTTCACTGAATATATATATATATATATATTTGTATATAAATATCTCTCTTCTGTGATCCTGGACTCCAGCCTCCTAGCTAGATAAAGGGGGCCTTGGTCTTGTATAGTCACTCCTTAGCGGCAATAGTTACGGTCAGGAATATGGCTGATTGTGGGATGCAAGAACGTTGCTGTTGGTGTCATATGACCAGCACTTGCATATAAAGTCAGATCACACTGTACGCCTCATTGAGGCCTGAACTCTGTGTATTCAGTTTGTAAACATGCTGATATTACTCTTGTCATTTGAGACTTAAGAGCAAAATGTTGCTAATGCACTAAGCATTTTATAAAGGCATTTTATGTAAAGAGTTTAGATGGGCTCCAGATAACTACCACTATCACAATCTACGCTAAGTGGCTGGAACTACTCAAGGTGTAGATAGTATAGATTTGTAATATATTACCTCATTATTATATATCAAACAAAGGGGTCAAGGATGGGCACTTAACATTCGACAAAATGAGATTGTGGTATATGCCACCGGAGAAACCCGTACTTACAAGACTCACATTTGGTACTGTACGCTAGAACGTAATATGCTACTATGGCACACGTAATTTTAATTTAAGCACTTTACTAATGTAAAAAATATGCATTTTACGTAAAGAATTTAGATTGGTTCCGGTTTACTACCATAACCTAAAACAACCCACACTATGTGGGCACTTTCGTTCATGACCCACATGGTAATAATATCCCATCATATATGGAGGCATATAAGTCTCATTTTAAATACATGGAATACCTACATCAGGTATGTAAACTTGACAAAGCATTAAAAACAAAAGTAAACACACAGCGTATAAACCCATGGGCACACCAGGCTAAGATGGCCGACACAGAAGTTGAGTGTTTAGGGAAAAGGAAAAACTGGTCCTTTTTATATTTTCTGCATTAACCTTTCCTGCTCCCCCTCCCCTTTGCCTTCCCCTCATGTTTTAAATGGTTTTACAACAATGAGGCAAATTGTTGTGAGCAAGCGGCGAGTTAGCTGCGGAACGCGTGAACGTCTCAGCACTGGGAGTGCTGCACTTTGGGAGGACCTATTATTTTGGTCTTTATTCTACTGAGGAATGGATTTCCATGTTTTTAAATGCTACAGATTTTTCCCTGCAATATCAATAAAGGAAGAAACTGAAGAAAAACATTGGTGTGGACCGGGACTTTTCTTTTTCCACATTTGGATGGGCTATGATTAACTGTGGAGAGTGCAGCTCAAACTTTCCACCTGAAAGGTAGAATTGCCAACCTATATATATTTTTATGCCAACATATATATATTTGTATATAAATAGCTCTCTTCTGTGATCCTGGACTCCAGCCTCCTAGCTGGATAAAGGGGGCCTTGGTCTTGTGTAGTCACTCCTTAGGCGCAATAGTTACGGTCAGGAATATGGCTGATTGTGGGATGCAAGAACATTTCTGTTGGTGTCATATGACCAGCACTGGCATATAAAGTCAGATCACACTGTACGCCTCATTGAGGCCTGAACTCTGTGTATTCAGTTTGTGAATCACCATCCTTCTTTGTGGTTCAGATAGGCATTTACATTGGGTCTGTTGTTGATCACTTCTAGAACCCACCACTGTAAGTCATCCTGTGAGTGTTGTTTTGTATGAAATGTGGAACGATGGGGGCTGTCAATGTTCTGCATCTTATCTTGGATCTGTGTTCCACAATCCTTTTGTGTACCGGTCTAGTGGTTTGGCCAATATACCAGAGCCCACAAGTGGTTGTGTGTGACAGTCTAGTTGCTGAGAGATGGACTGTATCCTCCGACATTGAACATATCAGGCTTCAAATTACTATGGTTAGTTCCTCAATGGCCCATGTTCCTGCGGACTTACGAATGTCATGCTCAAAGAAGATCCTGAAGTCTGGGCTCTCTTTATGAGCACTCACTTTAAACACATGGAAGAGGGGAAGAGGATTCCAGAATCTTGGAAGATGGAAATGATCATTCCAATATTCAAGAGTGGCAATCCAGGCGATCCTAAAAATTGTTGGATGTTATTGGGAGGATCTATGGATCGCTGCTCCTCTCATGCTTGACCGAGTGGGCTCGAGGGGATATCACTGTGACAGGTTTTAATCGGGTTTCGTTAAAGGCCTGGGGACCAGCCTCAACATTGCTATACTGTGTATTCTATTAGGACATGCTTTAGAAGGCAGGGATAAGTATGATATCACCTTCATGGGACTAGTTGTAGCTTTTGAGAATGTTGATAGATCTAAGCTATGGGGAAAATTGACCAGTTGGAACTGCGCAATAGACCTGAAAGAACAACTACAATGTCTACATACAGGCACCTCAATAAAGGTTAGATTGAATAAGGAAGGCATGTTAACAGAGGAAATACACATATCCAGAGAGGTAAAGTAAGGTTGTCGCCTCACCCCGGCACTGTTCAACCTTTTGGTTACTGAAGTTGGGGATTGCCTTTTAAAGGCAAAAACCTTTCCTACGACTGTTGGCGACATAAAACGTGGTTATGTACTGTACATGGACGGCCTTGTACTGATTGACCAGACAGCCATTGGTCTGCAACGTTAATTTTCTTGTTTAGATGAATATGTAAAAGAACATGACTTGCAGATCAATGACTCGACTAAAATGCTGGTATTGGAGAAACCACATAGGAAGAAAAACCGGAGACACTTGTGGTGGTTGGGCACCTCGAGAATGTATCAGGTGTCTGTGTTGAAGTACATGGGCATTTTAATCAAGACAATCCTCACCAATGCAACTATGGTTGAATCACTGAGGGAAAAGCAAAAATGATGGCCAACCAAACAAAATGTATTAGCACAATGCATTGTCGCTTTTCTATGATTCCAATTGTGGAGTTCTACAAACTCAAAGTGACTCCTTCAGTGGTCTACGGGGCAGATGCTATACTCCTTTATCCAGACGGAGTGTGGGCAAAGCTGGAAGTGTTATTCTGGAAAAGGGTGCTATGCCTCACCAAATCAGTGCCTATCCAGATCATCTGCAAGAGATGGGGTTAATTTCTCTGAAGGCTAAGGTCGATTGGGCACATTTGTCATTCTTTAGGAAATGTGTCCTGGAAGTTAACCCTCTGCTTTTTATGATTTTAAAACAAGAAATAAATACAGATAAAGTTTGTGCACTACAGCAATGGGTAAAAGGTGTATGGTTTTGTTTGACAAAGTTGGCTCCTCGGAAGACAAACTAAAATACAACCCTGACAAAGCAAAAATAAAAGTCTGGAGATCAGACTGTTTATTAACTTCCAAGGAAGCCAATGGATTCAAATTATGAAGTGAGGGCATTTGGGTCTTCTATCCAAATTCCCCAATACTTATTTCATTAGGATTAGAGTGAATGTAATGCCCACGGCAGAGCTACTGTCAGTGAGAAAGAAGCTGAGACCCAGAGTGGTTACTTGTGATCAGTGTAAAAAGCAGGGAGCAGAGGGTAACTTAAAACACGTACTGCTTTTCTGTCAGGAGTTGACAGCACTCATTCAATCCACTTTAAGTCTTTTGGGGGGGCACAGATCACTTTATCAGCGGATGATTCGTGGTTGCTTTTGATTAGTGGAAAAATTGTTTTTTGGTATTGGGAACAGTTTTGTTTCTAGATGTTATTTTTAAATCAAAGATGAATAATGATGAACAAGAGCTACGTTATGTATTTTGTATTTTAGAATTTTAATCTTGTGTTAATGATGAAAACTCGATGGGATGAATAATTGTGTTAATTAATGATTGGATGAAATTGCAAAAAGGTTTGTAATAAATCAAAATATGCGCCAAAAAATATATAAGCAAAAAATAACTCAACAAAACATCTGAAATTCAGCTAAAGCCACCTTAGCTTTGCGCTCCCTGTTGCACAGCCTATGACCAACATGATGACATCACAGATCACATCATTGATGACATCACTAATTACATTACAACAGTAAGTGGCATAAAGCATGGCCTTCAGCCATGGTCGGTGTGCACGGCCTCATATATTTGAGCACATGAATGGATACTAGTCATGTCCTTCAGTTATGGGCAGTGGTCACAACCTTCACCCATGTGCACTGAATAATTTAAAACACTAACACGCTATCAACCATAGATTTAGATCATTGATTTAACTGTGTCCTTTGTCTATTATATACACTGATTAGTCTAGACATGGACCTTAGCACAATACTGTCCGGTGGCCACAATCTTTGACTGTGCCCACCATATATTCTAACCTACAAATGGGCCACTAGGCATGGCCTTTGACCTTGAGCAGTTTGTACATCCTTTGCCATATCCACCGTATATTTTAAAATATTAAAATGCAATATGCGATGTCCTTCAGCTGTGCCCACTGTGTATAATACAACACTAACCAGTCACTAGTTATGGCCTTTGGCCGTGCCCACTGTATATTATATACAGTAACCAGCCACTAGTCATGGTCTTCAACACAATATTAGCCGGTGGCCACAGCCTTTGGCTGTGCCGACTGTATATTCTAACATATTAATGGGCACTAGCTTTGGCCTTTAGCCATGGCCACCGACTACAGCTTTCAACGTTGCCCATGGAATTTTAAAACATTGATGGGCTACTAGGCATGGCATTTAACCATGCACATTGGTATTTTTTAACACTAACCCACCACTAGATATTGCCTTTGTTGCTGGTCAGTGGCCACAGGCTTTGTCATGGCCAAGTCCACGGGCTAAATTGTTATTAAGGTCATCAATGTTTTTCATGAGCTAACTTATAAATTATGTTTTGTCTAATTCCATTATTGATGTAATCAGGTATATACATTGTAATTAGTGCTGTCACCAGTGATAACATCAGTGATGTGACTTGTGATGTCATCAATGTTCTCATAAAACATGTAATTAGTGATGTCATCAGTGATCTGATGTGTGATTTCATTCTTGTGGTCATAGGCTGCAACAGGGTGTGCAAAGTTAAGGTGGCTTTTGCAAAATTTCAGGGGTTTTGTTGTGTTAGGTTCTCACCTTAACGTCCCTACAACTAAAGTTTTTTCCTTGAAATTCAAGAGTTTTGTTATTCCATAGATTTTTAGAGCGCTTACAAACCACTAGTCTTCTAGTCTTCAGCCATGGTCTGTGGGTACGGGTGAACATTGCCACTCTATATTTTAAAACACTTGCAATCCATCACTCAAAGACGTTCATCAATCACAAACAGATTTTGTCCTGTTTTGAAAGTGGTATTTTTATGTATAAAAGACTGCAGGCTTTGAGAACTCACAATGTTTTTCGGCAATGTGCAGTGTGATTAAATTATTTGCCATGGACCACCCACTTTGGTTAAGCAGCATACTCCAAGCCTCTTGTTTTATGGCTGGTCTCTTGGTGACTTTTGGGATACATCGCACAACACCCAACAAACATCATTTAAGCAGCACGGAAACAGGAAAATAATGACAGGTTGCATGAATAACATATGCCAATGTACTTTCTGCACCCATAGCAAAAATCAAAAGCCGGAACCCAGGAATATACACATAGTATGTGAACATATAGCTTGAAGTGAAATATAAAAATGTAGTTCATTTGACCTTCCCCTTAGAACAAAGTGCACAAGACAAAATAGCATTGGACTTTTAAAAAAGTAATGAGAGAGGAAATCTTCCAATAAATATGCTGGCAAAGTATATAAGGTGCTCACCTTTTAAACCCAGCAATCTGTAGTGGAATATTCCATGGAAAATAAAATCCCACTCACAAATATCCTTTACTGGTGCCCTGAAAATGAGCCCCAATCAGGGGAAAATAACTGCACATGTGTCCAGGGTTGCTATTTCTCTTGCCACATCATGGGCAAATTACTCATTACATACATGCCCTCATATAATTATCCCTCCTCACCTCCATGTCTGGCTTTCAATAATACTCAATAATGCTGTCTTATAAACATAACTTTAAAAGTACACATACCACTGTGTCACTCAAATAAAGGACTCTTCATAGAACTATGTTAGACAAAGGTGTTACAATTGTGGCAGTATTCCCCCCATCTTGACTGTGAGACTACAAATACTAGAATGCAACTCAGCAAAAAGCAAACAAATTGGCTCAGAGTGTAAAACATTCAAGGATTGACAGTAGAACGGTTTAAAAAATAATAATGTGGATGTGTGTTTTGAGATATTTAAAATTGAGAATACACAGGGCATTTGGACGGTCTCCCATCCATGCTTAGTTTCAAAGCGTGGTAGGATTCAGCCCCCGTAGGTGTCACACTCACCCCCCGTTGGTCTCTGCGGGAGCAATGAAGCCTTATAGACCTTTCTCAGCTTCCTTGGGAACCCCAAGAGTTGGACCACAAACTACCTGCCAATGGAAAGGTAAAGATGCTTAGACTGTCAAGATCTGGACCCTGAGCCCCCCTTTTCCCTCCGCCTGTAGTGTGCTGTAATGGTGTTGGGTCAGGGGTTTTGGCTCTCCTTGAGTGTTGATTAGGCAAACTCTCCATCCTGAACGAAGCAGGGACGCTATGTCTCTGGGGCCCACGGACCAGTCACTCCACTTGATCCAGGGTCTGGTATCACTGTTATTCAATTCCACTGAGTTTCTTCGCCCAGCCGGATATCCGGCATGCTGTTGCTGGTAAGTTCGAAATCCGAATTGCTTCACTGGATCCGATGCTGTTTCCAGGTCGTAGGTACGTGAGTATCTGAAGGTAAGTGTTCAAGGCAGTGCTGAATGGCTGCGGTGTAGCCTTGGGTTATGGAGAGTTCTGTATGCTAAGCGCTTGCATGCTAAGCGCGCGTGAGAGAAAGGCGTTGCAGATGCAAGACTAACCCTTGTCCTCTTTCCACAGGTTCTTAGATGAGTTTGCTGAGGAAGGGAAGTACGCGAAGACTCACAGTGCTGCCCCGGTTCACCAAGGAGTTCGGGTAAGTTGTGCTCCAGCTTGCGAGAACACATGCGAGGGCGAGCCAGGAGAACTCAAAGGTATTATATTTTTGTCTTTCCTTTCCCCTTCGGTGCAGAGCTCTAGGAGCGTTTGAGCGGCTGTTCCGGAGCAGGAAGCAGACCGAGGTGACTGGAGTTCTTCAAGGCTTCTCACTCAAGGATTGGAGTGAGCAAGATCGCAGTGAGCGTGTTGCTTGAAGCTACAGATGCAACATGAAGCACAGATCCACCTTTGGTCGTGGCTTATAAAGCCAACCATGCCCAGAGACTAGAGTGTGCTGTAAGGTTCAATGAAAGGGCTACCAGGGCCCATGTTGGATGTACAGGGAGTGTGGCTGAACCAATCAGGCCCATCTAAGGGGGCCAGGCCAGTTGTAAAGTGAGATGGTGGAATGGGAGCAGTGGATGCCTGCAAGGCGTGTCTAGTTTGGCAGGCCCTAACCCATCTTGCCCCTGCCTCTTTTCCAGTATATATGACAGTAGGCCATGTTTCTCTAAGTTGTCTTGTAAGGTGGGCTCATTTATTAGGCAACATGGCCTTAGAGGTCAGAACCTTTTCTTGCTTTGAAGAGAAGCAAGTTGCGTCCCAGATACTGGTGTATGGGAAACCCACTGTTGCTGTAAAAAATACTATTTTGTTTTTATTATTATTGACTGGGAGACTAAACATACCAGAATGCAATTCCATTCGGTCACTGATCCACGCAGTAACCGGTACTGACCCTACTTACCTTTCCACCCACAACGCACATTGTTTCTGTCACAAAGTTTGCTATGAGATGTCAGCTATTCGAGGCTATACCCGAGGTGACAGAAATATTTATGTTGAAAACTCAGTCCCTAGACCCCCTGCAACTCTCAAATTTCACTTTGTGCCCTCAAGCCACGTTTTCCTGCATTTCATTTTCACATATCCTCAGCTATAGCTGCGGTTATCTGTCTCATCGTGAGAAAAACAAGATGGTGACTGTTTAATTTCTATAAACACCTGGTTTTCACTAAATCCCTGAGATATAGCTATCTATTTTGGAGAAGGAGGCACCCCCTTGCTGTCAAATATTTAAAATACTACTGCACAGAATAACCCCAAACGTTATATGGATTGTGAGTCAACTTGTGGTCCCCACACTTTTTTCCCACCTGGTCCAAATCCATCCAGCGGTTTGGGCTGTGTGCTTTGGCAAATATTGACCTTGTTTGTCTATGGGAAAATGAATGTGAAGACACACTTTTGGAGAAAAAAAATGTTTTGTCTTTTTAATACCTTTTTTATTTTTTAACAAATCTTTACGAAATGTTGCCGTCTGGGGCGGGTTCCCACAAATCCTTAAACACTTTTGAAAGTTTGGTGAAATCAGTTACTTGAATCAAAAGTTATCAATGATAGAATTCTGAGGGGCTCCTATGGGAGTCCAACTCACCTTAATTCTAGGGCGGCAACCACCGTCCTATAATTATCTGCAAATTTAGTTAACAAAATCAAGAAAGCTGCATTGATTGCTATCCCATCGCTTACGGGCATCCAGTACAAATACTTTTAAAAAGGTATTAAAAGAATACAAATCAATGATATGATTGGTTATTTATAATGCACTGAATACCCAGAGGTTTCCAAGCGGGGACCCAGAGAATCGAACCGGTGTTGCTCCGTGTCATCTTGCTTCCTTGGCAAGCACATTGCCCCTGAGCTATGCTCCCGAGACAATAAAGCGCAACCTCTGATATTTGCATTCTCTGTGCTGACTGCATTTTGGGATAGTGGCAGATTCTGCCAGTTGCTGGGTTGCAAAAGTGGATGTCAACATGGAAGGATTTGGATTGTCACCTTGCCCCTGAACTTGTACCTTTGCAGATACTCATCTACCTGTTCTGGTTTCCCTAGCTCAGTGAAAAGCACTTTGTTGAAAAGGAAGCACTGCAAGCACTTCATCATGTTGTTGCAGTGCATTTCAGCTGGCAGTGTGGCAAGCTTAATTTGCTCTTAGCCCCTATCTAGGGTGACCAGATGTCCTGGTTTTGCGGCGACTGTCCCAGTATTTGGTGCTCTGTCCCCCTTTCTCAATATCATGTTCCCATTGGAAACTGCAGTGTTCCCGATTTTTTTCCAGAAGGTCTTCATAGCTGGCAAGCAGGAACACACAATCTCGCAAAGAAGAAATGCTGCATTTTATAACTTAAGATAGAATTAGTGGTGATACATTAATTATAATATGGGTTTCTTTGAACAGTAACACTTACACCCCCTTCTCCTCCAGACGCTGCTGAAGTGTAGTGTCTTGCCAGCCACTTTCAAGAGTTAGTCCTACCTATATGTCAGTTGCCGTGTCTCTGTTTTTTACTTTTTAAATCTGGTCACCCTACCTCTATCCATGTAGCCAGTGTCACATGTGTTGTGAACCAACACCACCCCATCAGCTCCCCGTCGAAAATCCGAAATGAAGACGATGTGCGGCGTGTGCTCTCTCCCTCCTCCTGAGCCGCACTAGGCTGGAAGATTAAATGGTGTCCCTTCTCTTTGTGTGAATCGGTCACTCTTTATGGTGTCAAACTATTTGACACGAAAACAATAGGATTGACCCCTGTGCGTTCTTTAACAGGGGTGCCTTAAATATTGTAAAGAACGACAACAAACAACGTTTTTAAACTCTCTATACAATTTCCCATTTCCGTACGTGAACATGTTAATTATTTGCGAATTTGAGACCAGGTTAAACTCATTACCGAATGCATCCTTTCCTGCTGCAAGATCAGGTTCTTTCTTTACACAGTGTGCCCATCTTTCCTTTGTAACAGCATGTGAATGGATGAGGACAACATAACTAGCGCAGTAATCATGCGGTAATCGCCTAGCAGTTGCCTAATGGCCATATTAGCATTTCTTATCACCTATCTCTCACTAATGGGTTAAGCCATTCACCTCTAATGCGGGTCAGAGCGAAATTGATTAAAGGAATGATTTATGTTTTAAGAGCACCAGAAAGATTACCTTGTTCCTGAGTGTGATTATTCTCGCGAGAGCTTCGTCAGCAGAGGCATTCATCTCTGCAATTCTCAAGTCTGTTACTTTGCTACTTTTAGCATCCCAAATGTGTAATAAAATTAAAACGAAAAACTCAGATCAGTAACGATAATTGCACAGCATCGTCTGCATGAAATTGCTGGTTTCCTCCACAAATGCAAGCATCTCGAAAAAAGCCCCAGTGAGCGCACTCAACTAGTCCCGCCATGGTATCTCTAGCGGTCTGTGCATTAACAGTACTGATCACCTGGTGATCAATTTGTTTTTGGTCTTCATATTTACAGGTTGGGACGTGTTCATTAAAATGTATGCTATGCATGCTTTCAGTGTTGTGCCAATGAATGAGTGAACATAGGAGAGTAGCGGGAAAGATAGAAGAAAACAGGTGGCAGAGGATGAAGAAGGATCTAACATAAAAAATGAGGGAGGTCATTTGATGAAATGAAGGAAGAGACATGACCATGGGAAGAAAGGGGGAAACGTGAGAGAGGAATGGTTGGAATAGAGGGAAAGGAGGACGCAGGTGTGAGAGATGGTCGTTTTGGGAGAAGGAGTTAGGGGTTAAAGTATCAAAGGAATGGATGAGAGGAATGAGTAAGCAAGATGGGGGCAGCACAATAAGAGCAGGGAACAAATAACAGGGCTACATCCTTAAAACATGTATTTAAAATGTATGTAATATGTAATCAGCAATCGGGCAAGGAATTTGTCTTGTCAAGGTGTTAACACCTATCACAGAACATTTGAAAAGCTGTTGCCAGATATTTTCTTGGAAAAAGTCACAATGATAGCATTGATCACTAAGTTAATAATGTAGACATTGGAGGTTATCATAATTGGATCACATGTGAGCAGCAAGCAAATGGGAGACAGTGAGCGAGGCACTGTTGGGCGCTAGTGTTTCATAACCTTCATGTACAGAACCCAATGAACAATTCTCTGCAGAATGGCCGCCGGGCATGATGCTTCACCTGGAGATGCAGTGTCTCATCTGCATCGGCTCCTACTATCATCTTTCAAATTGCATGTACCCAAACTGTCTTGCTATTGGAGGTGGTAGCCTGCACGTCTGTTGTGTTGGGGCATCCATACCAGAAATATAATTGTTATTGAAGATTAAGTATTTCATAGTTCTGGCATACAATTACTTCAGTAAAGTAGTAGTTTATTTTCTCTATTGCATAACTTGAAGTACAACACCCTGATACCTTTGGCTTAGGAATGTGCTTTATAGGTTCCTAAAAAAAAAATGCATGTGGGGGATCCATTATCAATATATGCAGCCCTTTACCTGCTCTGCACTGGTCATTTTGGATGTAAACTGCCTATCCATTGTCAGTCCTCTAATCCTGTAACAATGTTCAATTTGCTGCTGATATACTCGTCCTCGTTCTCATCATAATACTTTTAGTTAGCTCAATAACATAAATCAAATCAAGCATCCTTTCTCTGCCAACTTTGCTTCTGATATTTATCTACAAAATGTTTCTAATGATCTCTACTTGCATCTTCATTCTGATATGCTCCTTATGATCTGTTATCTCAAGCTATCAATAATAACATTGACACATTTCCACTTCCAAATGATCCCCATCAACTAAATCTATCTGAGAGTATTATATTTAAAACTGTACTCCCTTTCCAAGCTATAATACGACTGCTGCCAAGACTGCACAATTCACTGCATCAGTATTACGTAAAGGCATTTGAGGCAAGGTAAAATATATTTATCATTAGACCTCAAAGAAAATGTTGAAAGATTTGGAATAGGATGACCAGTGCATTCCTCTTTAATTGTTCTAGTTAATGGTGTTCCAACAAAAGATAAAACAAGTTGGTAACAATGATTTGACTTAAACAAATTAAAAGAAGACTTAGAGCATCTCAAACAGAATGATGATTACTACCAAGATATAAGCATAGAAGATCATTTTAAAGCAACAACAGAAATATATGAAGATACACCACAAACAGGTCAATCCTAGCAATATGGACAACATTCTTGACCATAACACAATCCACCCTCTACTTTCCATGGGAGATGTATAAGAAACATACTAAATGTGTGTCCAGTGCGTACATGGGGGAAACACTTTTAGAAGCATGCTGTTTTCCACTACTCTTCCCTACCTGAAAAGGAGGAATATATGATGAAAGGCCAATAAAAATGAGTGCATCAGAATATCTTCTGCCAGAATGTATTCTGAAGATCCAAAATAGTGTGAAAATATTTAATGCATTTTCCACATTTTATTTGAAAGTGAACTAGCAACTGTGGAGTTTCACAAAAAGTGATACCTGGAACACTGTGACAATTTGCTCCCTTTGCTCTCTTTCCTGCCACTCGGAGACCTGATTTGCGGTTTATTCCCTCTTAGTCATTCCTTTAAAACCTTATTTTCCATGCCTCCTCCCTTCCGCATCCATTCCAAGGTTCTGGCAGTCAGTATTGTTGGGTGTCCTGACCCACGTTTGAGCTATCACGCTGTAACATTTGGTGCTGTGGGCTTAGAAAATCCAAGATGGCCAAAAAGCCCACAAGTGCGCCAGAATCCAGGAGAACCACGCAGTTTGTGCGCACACCCAAAATGATTACCTAACTTGCCACCCACCAGTGTAAAGAAAGATCTTTGTTAACAAAATCCACTGTTACTGATGTCAAAAAGTTGCTGAAATCGTGACTCATTGGACCACTCTAAAGATTCAACCCTTTTGTGGGGTTCCACATAACCATTTTACTGTAAGGAGCCCCATCAAAACAATGTTAAGCAAGGATTTACTACCATGTAAGAACCATTCCTGTTTGGAATGCATTAATCCAAGAAAAATCCCCAAAATGGTTGCATTACCAGTACTCACCACTATCAGAAAGCCGGCGGTTTAAAACAACACCAGACTTTTTTTTTTGTGTAAAACTGAATAAATGAACCCAAAGCAGGCCAAAGAAAGACTTAGTGAGAGGTGGATCCAATGTAAAGTTATATTCTGAAGTGACTTGAAGGTTTATAACAAGACTGGCTGAGCTGTGGATTTCAGCAGTTTAAGTAAATTTGGACTGAAAGACACTAAACATCTAAATGTTTAAAATAAATGAGTGACCTACTTTTGAGTGTCACATAGGTTGCAATTGTTTAAATGTCATAGTTTGAAACTTAGAATCAGCATACTAGCTGCATATGTAAAAAATGGTTAGTTTTATTTGAATGCAGAAAACTGGGTAACCAAAAGTGACATTAGCTGGGGCCTGGCTTAAGGAACTGAATTCTGCCCACCAGCTACCCCCCGACAGGAGTTGAGACTTGCACAACAGCTGTGTTCCCAGGCCTAGCTGCCTTTTGCTGCTCCCACCAAAAGGGATCTGACACTTCTCTGATTGAATTACCTGGGCTCTGCAGGAAATTGAACAAAGCCCTGTCCTGACTCAGGCAAATGTTTTATTGGTGGGAGTCGTAAATGTGGCTTCCTCCTGGAAGGAAAGGGGAGGTGCATTGCATGTGAGAGCAAGCTGGCTTGGCAGAAACTGGGAGGGGGGGAAACTGGAGACAGAGGCTGAGCTTGAAGAAACTGGACAAACTGGTTTCTACACCATGTGACTTGGGAAACCACACCCCTGTAGCCAGAATATGGTTTTAGAAAAAGATGAATAACTCATAGTACAGACTTGTCCTAATTATTTAAATGATACCATAATTCTTGTGATTTTTCTGCCCACATTTTAAGAGGTTTTTAGAACCGGTGGTATGATCTGGGGGCAAACTAGCAGTTAAGAGGGTATTACTTAAAATGTATGCATGTTAAAAATCTGACACTTCATCAATCAATGCCTGCATGCCTTGCACACATGTGGGTAAATCTGAGTAAGAATCTGATATTGGTAACTTGACCAAAAAGTGAAATATGTTGCCATTTCTCAATGCAAGCTCTCAGGAAGAGCAGATTTGAACAGGGTATATCTCATGTGATATGCATGATGGGTGCATGTAATTTCAAACCACTGTGTAGCTATGAAATATGTCTTTTTGATCAAATATAGATTGTGTGTAATTTGACAGGGGAGTGTCCTATCTGCAAGCCATTAAATGACATCGCTCTGACACTCCACTTCTTTTCTCCAATCAAGAGAGAAAGGAAAGCTTGACCAATCTGCAGTTGAGAGAGGGGCTGGCTAGTGATGCTGCACACACACCCACTTTCAAAACACATAAAAGCAGACAGTCAGGACAGATAGAGACATGCTATTCCATCTGCTGCGGGACGCTCTGCCGGGGAAATCCATACTTTACCTCCATCAACCTCCAGAGAGCCAACATAGAGACTTCAATCTATCCACCTTCAGAGACCAAGACTTTACTTCAGAATTTGTAGCAGAGAGGTCAACTACAAGCTAAATCCCTCTTTAGCAGGCCTCAAATCATTGCCATTATCACAGCCAGGCGAGCTGTTTGAATTCTTTGCAAGAACTCTTGCCATTTGCCAGAGAGCAGTGTTGTATCCAGAGAGAGACCAGCTGAACCGGAGACCGCTGTATCCGGACCCACAGACCTGATCAGAACCAGAGACCCAGACCAGACCAGCAGAGTAGAGCTGACCCAGCCGCTGTGCGCAGAGACCGTCCGTGGCGAGTGAAGAAAACCTGACCAGATCCGTGGCGAGGCCCATTCTATTTCTAAATATATTGTGAGTACCTAGCAGAACTGTGCAGAACCAATCTCTTAGTTAAAATAATATAATCCAAGCTATTTTAATCTAAGTAGAACTGCCTCCTAACTGTCACCTGTCATTTGCAAAGCTGTCACCTGTCATTTTCTAGTTGCAAGCTGTAACCTGTCGCTTTGAACTTTAACATTTCCAATCTGAAAAACAACCTTCACAAAATCGTTCATAACTCCGTAACCGTTTGTGCTAGGAACTTGCAGTAACTTTCTCCTGAAAGCTGGGAATCTTGGCTTTTCAACGAACCTATGAACGCATTCCTATTCCATACACTTTTGCCGCATTCGCGAAAAACGCACTCGCGAATTTGCCGCGATTTGCAAATTTCTCCACGTGTGAAAACAGCAGCTTCATTGCTTTCCTTGCTAAAAATTCGTTTGCCTCTTAAGAACCATCCCTGAATCATTGCTAGAGTGAGCCTGGACTAATATTAACTAGATACCACTCACCCTGAACCTCCAGAGGGAATTAAAATTATTTTAGCACATTTTCCAATATATTGCTATCACATATAAAAGCATGTTGGGCCTGTGTTTCAAACTTCTGTAGTCTAAGCTTGCTGGGGTGAACTGAATTACATTTGATTGCATTTCTGAGAACTGTGTGCTTTCCTTCCATTTCCTTGCATTGCATAAAGGGGGGAGGGGATTGCCAGAGAAAAGTGATTACATTGTCTTTTGCTGAAATCCTATCAAGTTATTTTCTGTACTGCATTTCATTCCACATTGCATCCATTTGAAACCATCAAAGTATTGTTGCTATCTTATCCATCCTATAACCACTCATCATTGATTATAAAGAAGTGTGCTAGTGCCGGACTATCCATTATTGATTACTGCTCAGATTAAGTGTGTTATTCAATTATTAATTTATTATACAGTGTGATATATATATCTATTGTTTAAATTATCAAATAAACCTTTTAAACTTGCAAAACAGAACTACTTCTTGGCTCAGCGGGGTCAGGGGGATTCCAAGAGAGGGGTGTTATATAGGGGTAGTCATCCAGAACGCATGAACTGGACATAAGGATATTGTCATGATCTCTGCTTCCAAAAGGTCAGGGTTTTCCCAACTCCCTTGGAAGCAGATCCATAACCCAGGTTCCGAGTGCCAACCAGTCCCAATTGGGACCTTTTGGACCCAGTCCTGGCGCCAGTGGCACCAGGCTCATAAATATGCCCAGTCCCAGCGCTGGAAGCGCCGTGCTCATAATGCTTGGGTGGACTTACCTGCAGCAGACCATGCTGCTTACTTGCCTGCCAGTTGAGCCTCTGATCCTCTTCTGTTTGGAACTACTTTTCCTGTTGGGTGGGGCAGGAGCCACTCCCTAGATTCAGAACACTGGAACTCTTCTGGAAAGCAGGAACTCTTTTCTTACCTAGGCGTGGCTGTGGAAGGAGATACCTAAGCACTACAGGAAGCTATTTAAACCACACCCGATGGATGAAGCTTGCTTTGCGTTATTCTGCATCCTCTGCAGCAGAACGCTCATCGTGTCTTCTGCATCTGATCCTGGGCTTAAGGAAAAAGGCTTACCATCCTGAATCCAGTCTTCAGCAACACCTATAAAGACAAGAAAGAACAGGTTAGCATTACGGTCTTCAGTGACAACTCTTCACTTACCTGGTCCATCAGCTGTCACCAACGCCTCGCGCTGCATTCCGGCATCTGAGAGACAAAGGCTTACCTACTCTTCGTGCGCTCCGGAGGTCTTCACACTGCATTCCGGCATCTGAAAGACAAAAGCTTACCAACTCTTCGCACGCTCCGGAGGCCTTCGGCGCTGCATCCCGCATCTGAAAGACAAAACAAGGTGCGTTTAAAGACATTGGGGAACTTTAATACTCACGTGCCATTACTCCTTTCCACATCTAACCCAGTGGGTATTCCAGCACCCTGCAGCCACTCCGAACTTGTACCTGCAAAATAAAAAGACAGTTAGAGCGCATCGTGAAGCAGGCAACAAGCGCTTACTTACGTGCTTCCAGGCGCTTCTATTCATCACACGGGCTCCATCTTCAACTCACTTCAGCCCGTTATCCGCCATCGCCGGAACCCTGCAAAACAAGAGACATCATTACTAAAGACTTTAAAGACATTAGAATTACTCGAAACTTACCGTTCGTGCAGTAAACGACGGACAGCAGTCCTCTGAAGTCAAGAGGCCTGCTCCCCTTATCCAGTGAAGAAACTGGTTACAGCACCCTGCCCCGAGGCAGATAGAGAGCACAACGTTCACTTACCTAAGGTGAGAGCGTTAACCTTTGGGGTTCTACAGGAGAAGAGAAAGGGAAGAAGAGAGAGACATTCAATAACCCAGTTCCTTAATCCCATATTTTCTATCTGCAGACATCTTACCCTTCGAGTCAGACATACAGTGCACAGAGGTCCAGCCCAAAGAGCCAGCCGTGTGTTACACATCACCTTTGAAGATACGGTATACGCCCAGTCAAGACCAGCGCCTCTACGGGAATCAGGTGAGCGTTACAGAACGCAAAGCCTACCACAAAACTCCCGTCCAGGCGCTATGGAAACCTCGGATACCGACCAGCTAGCCCAGTTACTTGGGGAACTAAGGGCAGAAGTGCATGCAGCCCGTCAGGAAACAAACGCTCTAAGAAGGGAACTGATTATTTCCAAGGAGCGAACAGATGATCTCGCTAGACAATTGCTACAGTCACAAGCCGGACAGACCCCGTTACCCGCATCTGGGGGAAATCTTCCTTCTACATCCTCTATGAATCCAGTGCAGATCAACCTACCTGGGAATGTACCTCTGGCTCCGCCCGAACGATTTTCTGGTGACCCAAAGAGGTTTGCAGTATTTATCAATCAGTGCCGGTTGCATTTCTTATGCCGGCCAGCAGCCTTTCCAACTGATCAAGCTAAAGTAGCTTTCGTGCTTTCGTACCTTAGTGGCAATGCGGCAGACTGGTCGATCCCTCTAGTAAATCAAGATGATCCGGTCCTCCATGATTTTCAAGCTTTTCAGCTCAGTATGGAAAAACTGTTCGCAAGACATTCACAGGGGCAGGCCTTGGACAATGAGCTTCTTTCGTTGCGACAAGGTAATCAAGACCTTTTGGCTTATATTGCGTCTTTCAACAGACTGATAGTGGAAACTCAATGGCCTGAGGACAAAAGGATTACGCTGTTTTATAGAGGTCTACGTGGAGAGCTCAAAGATGTGTTAGCCCAAGTAGTGAATCCCCCACAAGATTGTTCGGACTATATAGACTTAGTCGTTCAAATAGATCACAGACTGCAGAACAGGAAGGCCGATCGTTCCAAGTTTGATGCTCGAGTATTTTCCAAAACCGCCAACTCCTTCCAAAGGAGTAGACTCCGGGGAACCCATGCAAATAGGGGGTCTGAAAGGTCCTCTAACACAAAAGGAGCGGGAAAGGAGAAAACGGTTGCAATTATGCCTCTATTGCGGAAACTCAGGGCACTTTCTTCGAGACTGTCCGGTGAAACCTGCCAAGAAGGCAGTAGGAGCTGCAGTTACCAAAGTTACAAACTCTGAGCAGGGAAACGACCTCGCCCGACAAGAATAGAGGTCCTCTTGCCGAGCGTGAAAACCAGTTCCGTGACCTCGCATTTCGTGATACCTATGGTCCTCATTAGCCCTGATAATCCGGATCGATTACATGCAATTGAAGCTTACATCGACAGCGGTGCCATCGGCAATTATGTGGATCATGAAATGGTTTTGAGGATGAATCTAACTCTTTGTCCCAAGGCTGTAAAGGACGTCATTACTACGGTGGATGGTACAGAGATAGCCTCCGGGCCAGTAACGCATACCACTCAAGAGGTGACGCTAGTAAGTCAAGATGGACACCATGAGAAGATCGTGTTCGATGTGATCAAGGCCCCTCAGTTTCAGATTATTCTAGGAATACCTTGGTTAGAGAAACACAATCCTCTGATCGATTGGCGAGCAAGAACGGTCCAGTTTCCAGAATGTGTCTCTACTTGTCACCCTCCACCTGGTGTTGCACTGGCAGCAATTTCTTCAGAGACTCCCCAGTTACCTCCCGAATACCTAGAATACCAAGATGTTTTCCGGAAGGATCAGGCTAACTCTCTACCGCCTCATAGGTCCTATGACTGCCAGATAGACCTGATACCTGGATCTACTCCTCTTTGTAGTATAATTTATGCCCTCACCGAGCCTGAGAACCTTCACCTTCGACAATACCTGGATCAATACCTGGCAAATGGGTTTATTCGTCCTTCCAAGTCCCCTGCTTCTTCAGCTTTGTTCTTCATTCCAAAAAAGGAAGGAGACCTTAGAACTTGTATAGATTATCGCTCCCTGAACCAGATCACCGTTAAGAATAGATATCCGTTACCTTTGATCCCTGAACTCCTGGACCAAGTCAGAAAAGCATGCATATATACAAAGCTGGATCTTAGAGGAGCTTACCACTTGGTACGAGTAAAAGAGGGCGATGAATGGAAGACGGCCTTCCGCACCAAGTATGGGCTATTTGAATATCAGGTCATGCCCTCGGACTTTGCAATGCCCCGGCCGCCTTTCAATATTTTATGAACGATGTCCTCAGAGAGCTCATAGATGTGTGTGTTGTTGTTTACATTGACGACATCCTCGTTTATTCTTCATCGGAATCTGAACATCGGAAACACGTGAAAATGGTCCTCGAAAGATTGCGTCAACACAAACTTTTCGCTAAGTTGGAAAAATGTGTTTTCAACGTGACTGAAGTTGAATTCTTGGGATTCATATTATCACCTGGCGGAGTGCGTATGGATTCAAAGAAGGTCGATGCAGTTCTCAAATGGCCATCACCATCCTCCGTAAAAGGTGTGCAAAGCATGTTAGGCTTCGCTAACTTTTACCGCAGGTTTATCCCCGAATTCTCTCGAATAGTCCAGCCCATCACTGCCTTGTTAAAGAAAAACAAACGTTTTGAATGGTCTACCGAGGCGGAACAAGCTTTCCAGGATTTGAAGACTAAATTTATCTCTGCACCAATCTTAAAACACCCTCGCCCCGAACTCCCCTACATCGTGGAAACTGATGCTTCAAGCCTTGCCATGGGGGCAGTTCTATCACAAAAGGACCCGGTAACCAATCAGTTGCATCCCGTGGCATTTTGGTCCCGCAAATTCTCGCCTCCTGAAATCAATTACACGATTACTGACAAGGAACTTCTGGCTATCAAGTCTGCCTTTAAGGCTTGGCGGCATTATCTGCTGGGGGCCTGACACACCGTTACTGTGATTACGGATCACCGAAACCTGCAATATTTGAAAACCGCAAAAGCCCAATCCTCTAGACAACTCTGTTGGGCATTATTCTTTGCCGAGTTTGACTTCATAATTACCTATCGACCTGGTACAAAGAACGGTAAAGCTGATGCCCTTTCTCGGATGGGAGTGGAAGAACACTTGATCCACCCTAAACCTGTACCAATCATTCCCGAACAAAGAATTCTGGGTGTAATCGCCACAGAATCCATAGAGGAAGTTAAGGATAAAGCCAGGCAACTTGTAACTCCAGCAGACATACAGAATTGGCATCTGCAGGGAAAGGACTTTGCAGTAAAGGACAACTTATTGTATTTCCAAGAACGATTATACCTACCCAGCACAGATTTACAGAAAAAAGTAATCTCTTGTTATCACGATTCTTTAATGGAAGGACATCCCGGTATGGCCAAGACCTCAGAAAAGATCAAGCGCTACTTCTGGTGGCCGTCTTGGAAAAAATATATCAGAGACTTTATAATGTCCTGTGGAGTATGCGCCCAAAACAAGAGTCAAAAGGAAAGACCAGCAGGCCTCTTACGCCCTATTGACATCCCACCTCGCCCTTGGCATACGCTTTCTATGGACTTCATCACCGATCTACCTCCATGCTCCGGATACAATACGATTCTAGTAATCGTGGACTTATTCTCCAAGATGGCGCATTTCATTCCGCTCAAAGGCTTGCCAACAGCAGCATTTCTGGCCCGAGAATTTCTCGAAAACATCGTCCGACATCACGGTTTTCCTTCGGTTCTAATTTCGGATCGAGGTAGTCAATTTATTTCTCATTTTTGGCGAAGTTGCTGTCGGTCGGCTCAAATTGATGTGAGACTATCGACCAGTCACCACCCTCAGACCGACGGACAAACCGAGAGGACCAATCAAACTCTGGAACAGTATTTACGCTGCATGCTGCAACAAACTGAAAAAACTTGGAAAGACATCCTTTGGATAGCCGAATATGCCTACAATAACTCTGTCCATTCGGGAACTGGGAAAACCTCATTTTTTCTTTTGTACGGCAGTCACCCTCGAACCTCGGAGTTGGATCCCCTCCAAGATCTTGAAACACCAGCAGTAGACTACCTGCATTCTACAATCACCCAAGCCTTTAAGGAAGCTGTTTCTCACCTTCAAAGGGCTAAAGAACAATACAAGAAAGGAGCAGATCAACATCGGAAGGAAGCCCCTCAATATCAAGTAGGGGATCAAGTCTGGTTATCCACCAAATATCTACCTCTAAAAGGGCCACGCACATTCAACCCAGGATACCTTGGTCCCTATTCCATCACTACCATAGTAAACCCAGTAGCGGTCAAATTGGACTTGCCCCCGCACATGAAGATACATCCGGTCTTCCACGTCTCTCTATTAAAACCTGTGCAACCTCAAACCCGACTAACTAAATCTCCAAAACCTATCCTAGTTGATGGAGAACTCGAGTTTGAAGTCAAAAGCATTCTGGACTCCAAGATCTCCAAATCTAAACTATTTTACCTAATTGACTGGAAAGGCTACGGCCCCCAAGAGAGATCCTGGGAACCTGCTGAATATGTCCACGCTCCTCGCCTAATCAAAAGATTTCACCGAACATTTCCTGACAAGCCAAAACCCCCGGAGAAGCCCGGTTTGGGAGGGGCCTTGAGGGGGGGTACTGTCATGATCTCTGCTTCCAAAAGGTCAGGGTTTTCCCAACTCCCTTGGAAGCAGATCCATAACCCAGGTTCCGAGTGCCAACCAGTCCCAATTGGGACCTTTTGGACCCAGTCCTGGCGCCAGTTGCACCAGGCTCATAAATATGCCCAGTCCCAGCGCTGGAAGCGCCGTGCTCATAATGCTTGGGTGGACTTACCTGCAGCAGACCATGCTGCTTACTTGCCTGCCAGTTGAGCCTCTGATCCTCTTCTGTTTGGAACTACTTTTCCTGTTGGGTGGGGCAGG
Organism: Ambystoma mexicanum; assembly: GCF_040938575.1. Taxonomy (NCBI): domain Eukaryota; kingdom Metazoa; phylum Chordata; class Amphibia; order Caudata; family Ambystomatidae; genus Ambystoma; species Ambystoma mexicanum. Next base: position 1,508,069,343 of record NC_090937.1, on the reverse strand, counting down.
AGCCACTCCCTAGATTCAGAACACTGGAACTCTTCTGGAAAGCAGGAACTCTTTTCTTACCTAGGCGTGGCTGTGGAAGGAGATACCTAAGCACTACAGGAGGCTATTTAAACCACACCCGATGGATGAATCTTGCTTTGCATTATTCTGCATCCTCTGCAGCAGAACGCTCATCGTGTCTTCTGCATCTGATCCTGGGCCTAAGGAAAAAGGCTTACCATCCTGAATCCAGTCTTCAGCAACACCTATAAAGACAAGAAAGAACAGGTTAGCATTACGGTCTTCAGTGACAACTCTTCACTTACCTGGTCCATCAGCTGTCACCAACGCCTCGCGCTGCATTCCGGCATCTGAAAGACAAAGGCTTACCTACTCTTCGTGCGCTACGGAGGTCTTCACACTGCATTCCGGCATCTGAAAGACAAAAGTTTACCAACTCTTCGCACGCTCCGGAGGCCTTCGGCGCTGCATCCCGCATCTGAAAGACAAAACAAGGTGCGTTTAAAGACATTGGGGAACTTTAATACTCACGTGCCATTACTCCTTTCCACATCTAACCCAGTGGGTATTCCGGCACCCTGCAGCCACTCCGAACTTGTACCTGCAAAATAAAAAGACAGTTAGAGCGCATCGTGAAGCAGGCAACAAGCGCTTACTTACGTGCTTCCAGGCGCTTCTATTCATCACACGGGCTACATCTTCCACTCACTTCAGCCCGTCATCCACCATCGCCGGAACCCTGCAAAACAAGAGACATCATTACTAAAGACTTTAAAGACATTAGAATTACTCGAAACTTACCGTTCGTGCAGTAAACGACGGACAGCAGTCCTCTGAAGTCAAGAGGCCTGCTCCCCTTATCCAGTGAAGAAACTGGTTACAGCACCCTGCCCCGAGGCAGATGGAGAGCACAACGTTCACTTACCTAAGGTGAGAGCGTTAACCTTTGGGGTTCTACAGGGGAAGAGAAAGGGAAGAAGAGAGAGACATTCAATAACCCAGTTCCTTAATCCCATATTTTCTATCTGCAGACATCTTACCCTTCGAGTCAGAAATACAGTGCACAGAGGTCCAGCCCAAAGAGCCAGCCGTGTGTTACACATCACCTTTGAAGATACGGTATACGCCCAGTCAAGACCGGCGCCTCTACGGGAATCAGGTGAGCGTTACAGATATATCAATAAGGGTTTTCATTCAGTATTCTAGACTAGGCGTTGACTTAGCTGTAATGTTGAATTGAATCCTCTTACAAATTGGGGGCTCGAGCGGGACGTTTGGATTAGATCTATCACTTGTGCAGATTAATACAGTGTGCCAGCTGACCAGATACACATACCCGGTCGGATCACCACGCTGTGTTACGCTGTAAAGTACTCCTCAAAGGAACGCTCTAAGGAAAAGGTCTGTTTTGCAAAAATAAAATACAAACTTCTGTAAGTCAGGAAGGAACTCAAATTCCAGAATGACGACCTTGGTAGATATGAAAATAGCCAGAGAGCACTTCTTACATAAGTTATTTGTGAGAGGTGAGTGGACTCACCAGGACCGCATGGTCTGGTTGCAGGCCATCACGCAACAGGTCACGGAAACAGGGTCAGATATATGGAGAGATCAGGGTCCCTTACATGTGGCCTGAGTGAACTATACATGGCTCCTAAAGCTAAGGATGAACAAGACAAGATGGTTAGGATAGCGGCATACCTGTACCTATATATGGGAGCCATGCAGGACAAATGTGCTGAAGGCCAAGATCTGGCGAGTAGGCAACTGCTGGCATTACAGGAGGCCCAATCTGATCTGGACTCTTCTGAGCAGAGGCTGCAGAGGAGCCAGGAGTCATAAAATGATAGTAGGCAGTATATCATTAAAATAAAAGAGGACATGGATATACTGCAACAGGAAAAGGCTGACCAGGATACTAGATTTCTGGCCCTGCAGAAGGAGCACCAAGACAGTTTGGACTCCTTACTGCAGAGCCAGAAAAAGCTGGAGCAACAATTAGACTTTAACAGGGCATGCACGGAGCAGGTAGCCACCCTGCAAAGTCATCTAGATAGAGTGAAGGCAGAGAGCAACAAGCTGATTTTGAAAGACCTGGATACCCAGGCAGAGTTTGATGAAGAACGCCAGAAAGCTGGTGCCTTTCAAAGGCAGAGGGACGACCTGGCGGCACAAATGCAGGCTCTTAGCCAGGAAAGAGACGCCTTAGGCCAGGAAGTCTGCCATTTAAAAAGAAAAACAGAAGAAAATCACTTGGCCCTCCAGGGGCTGGGTGACCTCCAAAAAGAACGCCAGAACTTGTTAGAACACACCAGGAGGGTGGAGGATGCTCTGGCAAGAAAGGAGCAGGCCAATAGGGACACAGCTCAGGAGGTAACCCTCCTGCAGCAAAGACTGGTCCAGTGCTCCAGGACAAATCAGGAGGCACAGAGAGAGAATGAGGCTCTCTGCCAGCACACTGATAGACTCCAACAACAGGTAGCGATGCAGGAGAGACTGATAGAGTCTAGTAAGGCCTTAACTGAGGAACTGAAGGCGCAGGCTCTTGCATTGCAACAGGGAGCAGGGGCGGATAGAGATGAGGTTCGCTGGGAAAGAGAAACTCCTGAGCATAACCCCAGGAGCCCTAGTACCAGAGGCCTTTATCTCTCTCAGTCCTTGGACTCTGCCACCCCCATGTCCCCTGGCGCACATGAGCACAGGGTCACAGGGATGGCAGATTACTATCCAGCCAGAAGCATGGGGCTCATAGGCCAGTACCACCCAGGAATGGAGGGGCGGGCATCCGGGTATGGGCACCCAAGCACAGTGCAATTTAATAGGGAACCCCAGGAGAGTAGGCCCATTAAGGGCATCCTGAAAACCTCTGCCCAGTTAGGTCAGTGGGGGGGATACCCATCAAATCCTGGCAGCAAGGAGGGATCTGAAGACTCCTCTGAGCGGTACAGGACACAGGAGACCAGGTCCCCACATTCTGCCAGCCATTCCCAGGCTCGCAGAATCCGGGAAAACCTGGAATAACAGACGGGAACCTCTGGGAGCAGTGCCTCTGAGTCAGAAGATGAATGAACCAGGGTTACCCGGACCAAAAGGGCCAATAAGACAAAAAGGGCCTTGCTTAAGGACCCCTTAAAGCAGATTAAGGCAATCAGGAGCGTCATCACGCCTTATCATAAGAACGCCAAGTATTCTGTTTGGGAGCACTTAGAGTTGTTTGAGCAAATGATGGAGACTTTCCATTTGAAGGACAGCCAAAGCTGTATTCAATATGTAAAGTGGACCTTCTCCCCGGAATACTCCAGTTTCTTTGCGGGGCTGGAGGACCAAAATCATTTAAGATGGTCCACCTATAAGGCGGCCATCTTGAAACATTTTTCTACTCATAGAAATCCTCAAGAGGCTCGCAAGGCAGCCTACAATTTACAATGTGGGGAGGATCAGGCCCCACAAGAATTTGTGCAGGAGTTAAAGCGTGCCTTTGCGCAGACCACCAGGAGGGTGCGCACAGACAGCAGAGAATTTGTCAATACATTTTTTCATGCCTTGCCCAAATATATAATGACCCAGCTCGTGAGAGATTTTCATGAGAAAAGATCTTTAGACTGGGTCATTGAACAGGCTACCCGGATCTATGAGGTGCAGAAACCGGTGGAAAACAAAAACCAGCCCAAAAACCCCAAAACTAACAGCACCCCTGCTGCTGCCAAGGTGGCAGAGGTAAAGGTTGCCCCCGTTTTGGATTTGGAGATGGGGGGCCTAAAAACCTACCTGCACCTAATAATGCTATGCCCAGAAGGTCCTCGGGCCAGTCACAAACAGGGAGTCAAGGAGGTAGTCCCACAAATGGGGTCCCTCGCTCTCCAGACTATGTAAGTCCCCGCTATAAGGGAAACCGACCAATCCTGGGTTATGTGTGGACTCCTCCAGCCCAAGGGGGGGGATCCGGCCAAGCACCTAACCCAGGGAACTTCCCTCCTAACTTCCCACAGGAGGGCAGAAACTCACCAAACCCTGGGCAGAACTTCTTCCCCAGGTATCCACCCAACTTCCAGCCCCAAAATCCTCCACCCTTCTTTCCCCAATTCCCTGAGCCCAGACAACCGAATCCGGGAGAGGGGAGGCCAAGGGTGGAGGGGTATCCAAATCTTCCCAACCAGGGGTGCTACCGAAGAAGGGATAGCTACCCTTCCCGGGATCAGCCCAGGGGAGAAAACAGGGCCCCGTATCAGCCTGAGCGGGTTTCCCAGTTAGAGCGCCAGGTTCAAAACATGGCGCGGGATCTGGGTCACATACTGAGGGCTCAGCAGAACCCTCAGATCGGCATGCCGGCGCAGAACGCACCCAACTCTGGACCTGGTGCTCCAGAACAATGACGGGGGCAGCACCCCGATAACTCACCGGTTCCCAGGGAGGAGGCACAAAGGGAAGGGGGGTGTAAAGCCTTGGAGGAAGCTTCCTTCCTCACTTGTAAACAGCCCCTGGAAACCCAGGAACCGGAAACAAAATCTCTTGCCCCTGAAAGTCTGCCTCCTAAGGAGCAGAGGGCGGGTAGGAGAAACAAAAGACCCAAAAAGACTCAGTTTGAGGAGGAGGTACAGATCTTCCAATTTGAGAGAGAGGGATCCTCAGAGGATCCTGGGAAAAGGATCTTCTCCTTCAGAGAGGGGGGAACTCGTCTCAAAGAAAAATGGGTCCCTAGGGATGCAAATCCAGACTGGGGAGATGTGGAGACTGAGCTACCGCCGCCCACCATCTCATCCCAGAACCAACAGCAAGAAAATCCCCTGGTTCAAACCCATCCTGGTGACTGCCTCCAAAAAGGGGGGGGGGGCGGCCCGGAATCGGAGCCAGGGGAACCCACAATGGCTCTGATCTTCAGTTGCCTATTTTTTCTTTCAGATTCCCAAGGCTCTCCACAGAATTCTGCCCAAATCTCTTCGCTAGCGATGTCCAAAACCAGAAAGTTAGCCCACCAGTTGTCCAAAAATGTGCATTATCTGTGCCCCCTTGAGGAGAAGAAGGGAAGATACTATGCCCCGGTACAAGTACAGGGGCAGGGTACAATTTTGGCACTGGTGGACACTGGATCTCAAGCTACCCTTCTGTCCAGAAGGGCCTTTGACGAACTGAATGCAGGAAGGGGAGAGAATTACCAAATTCCTCTCACCTCTCTTCCTGGACAACTGCAGAACTTTGACGGGAAGGAAATTCCGGTTGAGGGGACTGCAGACTTGGACATTAAGATCGGGCGACACAAGGTGAAAAACCCGGTCATAGTAGTGACTCCAGAGGGCACCCCTTGTTTACTGGGGAATGACCTCCTGAGGAGGTTGTCACCCTTAATAGATTGCGTAAACAAGGTCCTCTGGACCCAGACTAGCCGACCAATAAAATTAAAACAGAGTGTCAACCATGTTAGTTTAAACTGCACCTGCCACATGGTTGAACAAAAATCTGACCAAGTAGAATTTCACTTCCAGAACAACCAAATTCCAGACGTGACAGTAATAGCAGTAGGACAACAGACTGGTGATAGGGGGTCCTCTCTATTTCTGAAAATCAACCTTCCTTCCAGTTTAAGGTGGTATTCCACACTGGAAGGAAACACCCTGAAATTCTTTACTAATCCACAATCAGAAACTCCCACTCCTATAGTCCAGAAAGATGTGAAATCAGCTCAGAGCCTGGCTGATATTCAGCAAATTGGAGAGCAGTTGTTCATCCCTGTTCAGTTAAACGATGGGAAGGACTCTGTTCTCGCCCGAGTGTGTGTGCGCCACGGTAAGAGCTTCATCAGCGAAGCCATGTTCCGCCAACTCCCAAAAGATCCAGCCATTCCCACATTCAAACTGATAGAAAAATGGGAAATGGACCTGGAAGCGCCTAATTCCAAACATCTCCTGCCAAGCAGGTGTATGCTCAAAATCTCCATTGGCAACAAGAGCATAGTCCATAATTGTTGGGTCGTGCGAGACGTCACTGCCGCCTTTTACTTAGGCAGTGACATTCTCAATCGCTTTGCCATTAGTTTGGACCTAATGAACTTCAAAGCTTGGTCCCGATTAGCGGATAATCCCATGGGCTTTGATGATCCAGAAAAAGCATTTAGGTCAGATCAATTGCTACATTATGCAGTTGAAATTCAGATTAAAGAGGAAGTCACCATCCCAGAAAGGACCCAACAATTCTCCCTGGAAGTGAAAGTTAAAAGAGGACAACATTTGAAAAACCCTGATGCTTACATACATCTAAACGCTTCTCTCCAACAGCAAGGGTTGGGGGTAAAACCAACTCCATTAGTCAACATAGAACATGACACCATTCTAATAGAGGTGGATAACAGCGACTTAAAGAGTATTACTCTAGCCGCAGGCACCATTATTGGAATGGCGGTTGATGACCGACATTTTTCCATAGATTTAGGTAATGAACTGTTAGGGCCAATCCCCAAGGACTGCTTTGACAGTGACAGTGATGACAATACAACACCAGACAGGATTTTTACCCGGCATGGGGGGAACTTGGTGTACACCTCTTGCCCTTATGGTAAGGAAGATGTGACTTGTGACTTCAGGAGGGATGAGGTGATTTTCCAGGTCCATGAGGGCTGCCTTTCCCACCTGAAGCCTCCAGTCCAAATCAGCACTCTGACCAGGGACTTCTCCACCCAGCTGGAGGAGGCCGCTGAAATAGCCAAACCAGAGGTCTTTCCCGGCTTCAGGCAGATGGTGGAAGAGAGAGATTCAACCTAGCTGATGCCTGTGTGACTCTGGAACAAAAGCAAAAGTTGAAACAAGTTTTCTTGGATTTCCAAGATCTCTTTGCGGTAGACTTGTATGACTGTGGTCGCACTGACATCCACAGAACAACAATCCCCACGGACCCTGGCATGACTCCAGTGTTTGTGAAGCAATATCGTTTGCCTCTCGCATCCATGGAGTCCCTTACTGAAATAATTAAGAACCTTGAGTCCAGGGGAATAATCCGTCCCGTCCACAGCGCGTTCAATAATCCGGTGCTGGGAATATTGAAGCCAAGCGGCCAGTGGAGACTCTGTGCCGACCTCAGGGAGCTCAACAAACGGGTCCATACTTCCCGATGGCCTCTTCCCTACATTGACCAAGGGCTGGCCCAGATTCAGGGGTCACAGGTATTCACTGCAATAGACCTGACCAATGAATACTGGACTGTGCCTGTCAGTAGGGAGGACCAATACAAGCTGGCTTTTACCTTTGGGGGCCAGCAATACACATGGACCCGGACTCCCTTCGGATACCTCAACTCCGGCAATGAATTCAACATTTTCCTACATAAGGCCATGCCCGACCTGGGTGCGAGGGGTAACCTGGTTTATGTAGATGATGTCCTCATCAAAAGTTCATCTGTGGAGGAACACATAGCGGAGATCCGTTATGTTCTGACACAGTTGAGGGCCGCCGGAGCAAAACTTTCCTTTCAGAAAGCACAGTGGTGTAGAACCCGTGTTAATTTCTTGGGGCATGAGATTACTCCTCAGGGTCTCTGTCCCCAGGAAAAGAAAGTGGAAGCACTTCAGAAACTGAAAGACCCCGCAACTCTGCGGGAACTAAGGAGCCTCCTTGGACTGACTAATTACAGCAGAAAGTTCATTGAGGGCTACGCAGAGATCACCAGACCCCTGATTCATCTCCTGAAGGGGGGGGTCAAGAACAAGCCGAGGCAGTAAGACAACTCAAAAGAAGCCTCTCACAAGCGCCCTGCCTAGCTTACCCTGTCAGAAACAAGGAGTTCTTCCTGGAGACGGGGTTCTCTAATACGTGCTTGACGGCAGTATTATACCAAAAGCATGACAAGGTCAATAAAGTAATCTCCTATGCGAGCAAAACTTTATCCTCTGTGGAGGAAAAATTCAACGATTGTGAGAAGGCACTCCTGGCAACGGTGTGGGCATTGAGGAATTACCGCCCGTTTATCCAGGGGGAACACATCATAGTGGAGACTCCACACCAGCCTCTGCAATATCTCCAAAGTGACAGAATCCGGGCCGGAAATGTGAGTAATTCCCGAATTACTTCCTGGATTCTGTCAATGCAAGGCTTTCCTGTGGAGGTCAGATATGGCCAAAACAAGAAGAGTCCCCTCGCGCAAGGTCTGGCTGACTTGCATGATTGTGCCAGAGAAAACTGTCTCGAGGACGAAAGTCTAAAAATCAAGGACAACACGGAGGCATACCTTAATTCCCCACACAAAGTCTTTGAAGAGGACAAGTGTGAGGGAATGCCCACTGTCTATGTGGATGGATGCTCTTACCATGTTGACAACAACGGGGAGAATGAACTGGTGGCCGGCGTAGGGAAGCCTGGGTGAATGAGTTCCCAGAACCCTCCGCTGGATACAAAATTGGTCCCCGAAGTAGTCAGGTGGCCGAATTGATGGCTGTGCATCAGGCCATCCTCACTGCTGTCCAGCATCAACTCCACGAACTGGTCATAATCACAGATTCGGATTATGTACGGAACGGGTTCGTGGAGCACCTGGTTAATTGGAAAACCAAAGGCATGTTATGTGCTAACAACAAACCCTTGAAACATGGGAAGTTGATCCAAAACATTGATGATCTGGTCACCTCGAATGAGATGACCATCTATTGGAAAAATATCAAGGGTCATTCCAAAGTAGAGGGACCAGACAAAACTGGAAATTACTTAGCCGATCAGCTGGCCAAAACCGGGGCCATCCAAGAGGATCTAATTGAGATTGAGTCCCTGTTGGGGGAAATCCAGGTCACTGCTATCATTAGGTCCCAGACAAATGCTCACAACAACCTTTCAATTGCACAATGGAGTAAGGAGACCCCTGATGCTGATTTGATTACAGCTCAGAAGGGGGATCCAATTATTGGTAAGTTTTACCAACACATTGAGGCCCCTGAGAACTTTCCCCTGACGGATACCGATTACATTGGGAAAGAGGACCTAAGAGTGCTGATGAAATGTCCAAAAATGTTCCGAATCCAAGACGGTTTGTTGGTAAGGAAATCGAAAGCTGGCCACGATCAGTGGGTGGCTCCTACCTCATTCCGAAGCCTGATGTTAAGTCACGCCCATGATGCGACAACCGCCGGTCATAGGGGGTTTCACACAACACTGGAAATCTTAAGAGAGGTTGCATACTGGCCACACATGGGGCAGGACCTTGACCAATACTTGAAGGGGTGTCTTGTGTGTGCACAATTTCAGCCAACATCCCTCACACACCGGGCGCCTCTCCAAAAGAGGGGGATGACACTGCCATGGTCAGATTTACAAATCGACTTTGTAGGCCCCGTGATTCGCTCTGCTAGGGGGAATAAGTACATGTTGACTGTGACATGCTTGTTTACCAAGTGGGTGGAATGTCTCCCAGCCCCAAATTGCAAGGCAGAAACTGCAGCTGCCCTGATGATTAACCACATCTTTTCCCGTTTCGGTCTACCCCAAAGGATTGAGTCAGACAGGGGTAGCCACTTCACCAGTGAAGTAATGACAAAGATGTGGGAGATACTGGGGGTCAAAAGGAAGTTGCATATTGTTTGCCGGCCAGCTTCTTCTGGGGCAGTAGAGAGATATAACCAAACCATTGTGAGCATATTAAAGAAGTTTGTGGCAGATTCTGGGCCAAGTTGGGATATCCGATTACCTCTGGTCCTAATGGCCATCAGATCTACCCCTTCATCTGCAACCAAAATGTCACCATTTGAGTTGATGACTGGGCGCAAGATGGTGCTTCCTCAGCATTTGCTCTACAGGACCCAAGAGCAGACACTGATAAATGCCTCCACAACTCATGAGTATGTGGAGAATTTAAGAAAACACCTTCAACATGCTTTTGCTTATGCTCAGCGGAATCTAGAAAGATCAGCTGATAGCATGAAGCCCCACTATGACCTGAAGACTTCCAGGAAGGAATATCAGGTGGGGGACCGGGTCTATCTATACAATTTCCAAAGGAACCAGGCCAAACAGGGAAAATTTTTGCCTACATGGAAGGGACCCTTTGAGATTATAGACAAAATCTCCCCTGTGGCCTACAAGATCTGCATCCCCAAAGGCGGTTTGGCAGAGGGGGAAGACAAGTGGGTCCACATAAACCAGTTGAAGTGTTGCCATCCCAGGCACACTCTGCAACAACTGGAGGAATCCTCTGGAATCCTAGAGGGTACTGTCTCAGATTAATTCAGTTCTAACTTAAAATATCCTACATATCGCCTATCAAATTCTAAGTTTCTCAATGTGGGTGTTTTCGTTTTTGAATGCAAAAAGAAATGTGCATGCCCATATGTTTTGACTATAAATTTATATGCCACCCCACTATATCAATGGTGGGGGAAAAATGTCTATGAATAGGTATTGCCGCTCTTCCTTTGTCGTCCTAGGAGAAGGAAAACCTGCAGACTGGCCCAGGAGGACAATCCGGAGACCGGGAGCAGAGACGTGGGGGGCCCAGGGTACCGCCCAATATTCCCATCAGGACCGGCGAGGAGAACCGATCGATCAGTACTGGAAGGAGGAAAAGATGCTGAACTGTGCCATTTGCAGAATTGGAAGAAGATTATGCGGACAGACCAGTGCGTGGGTCAAAACCCTTGTGCACCCGACTCCCCATCGACTCAAATTCAAAGGGCAGTCACGTGGGGGGATCTGTTGGGTGTCCTGACCCACGTTTGAGCTATCACGCTGTAACATTTGGTGCTGTGGGCTTAGAAAATCCAAGATGGCCAAAAAGCCCACAAGTGCGCCAGAATCCAGGAGAACCACGCAGTTTGTGCGCACACCCAAAATGGTTACCTAACTTGCCACCCACCAGTGTAAAGAAAGATCTTTGTTAACAAAATCCACTGTTACTGATGTCAAAAAGTTGCTGAAATCGTGACTCATTGGACCACTTTAAAGATTCAACCCTTTTGTGGGGTTCCACATAACCATTTTACTGTAAGGAGCCCCATCAAAACAATGTTAAGCAAGGATTTACTACCATGTAAGAACCATTCCTGTTTGGAATGCATTAATCCAAGAAAAATCCCCAAAATGGTTGCATTACCAGTACTCACCACTATCAGAAAGCCGGCGGTTTAAAACACCAGACTTTTTTTTTTGTGTAAAACTGAATAAATGAACCCAAAGCATGCCAAAGAATGACTTACTGAGAGGTGGATCCAATGTAAAGTTATATTCTGAAGTGACTTGAAGGTTTATAACAAGACTGGCTGAGCTGTGGATTTCAGCAGTTTAAGTAAATTTGGACTGAAAGACACTAAAAATCTAAATGTTTAAAAGAAATGAGTGACCTACTTTTGAGTGTCACATAGGTTGCAATTGTTTAAATGTCATAGTTTGAAACTTAGAATCAGCATACTAGCTGCATATGTAAAAAATGGTTAGTTTTATTTGAATGCAGAAAACTGGGTAACCAAAAGTGACATTAGCTGGGGCCTGGCTTAAGGAACTGAATTCTGCCCACCAGCTACCCCCCGACAGGAGTTGAGACTTGCACAACAGCTGTGTTCCCAGGCCTAGCTGCCTTTTGCTGCTCCCACCAAAAGGGATCTGACACTTCTCTGATTGAATTACCTGGGCTCTGCAGGAAATTGAACAAAGCCCTGTCCTGACTCAGGCAAATGTTTTATTGGTGGGAGTCGTAAATGTGGCTTCCTCCTGGAAGGAAAGGGGAGGAGCACTGCATGTGAGAGCAAGCTGGCTTGGCAGAAACTGGGAGGGGGAGAAACTGGAGACAGAGGCTGAGCTTGAAGAAACTGGACAAACTGGTTTCTACACCATGTGACTTGGGAAACCACACCCCTGTAGCCAGAATATGGTTTTAGAAAAAGATGAATAACTCATAGTACGGACTTGTCCTAATTATTTAAATGATACCATGATTCTTGTGATTTTTCTGCCCACATTTTGAGAGGTTTTTAGAACCGGTGGTATGATCTGGGGGCAAACTAGCAGTTAAGAGGGTATTACTTAAAATGTATGCATGTTAAAAATCTGACACTTCATCAATCAATGCCTGCATGCCTTGCACACATGTGGGTAAATTTGAGTAAGAATCTGATATTGGTAACTTGACCAAAAAGTGAAATATGTTGCCATTTCTCAATGCAAGCTCTCAGGAAGAGCAGATTTGAACAGGGTATATCTCATGTGATATGCATGATGGGTGCATGCAATTTCAAACCACTGTGTAGCTATGAAATATGTCTTTTTGATCAAATATAGATTGTGTGTAATTTGACAGGAGAGTGTCCTATCTGCAAGCCATTAAATGACATCGCTCTGACACTCCACTTCTTTTCCCCAATCAAGAGAGAAAGGAAAGCTTGACCAATCTGCAGTTGAGAGAGGGGCTGGCTAGTGATACTGCACACACACCCACTTTCAAAACACATAAAAGCAGACAGTCAGGACAGATAGAGACATGCTATTCCATCTGCTGCGGGATGCTCTGCCGGGGAAATCCATACTTTACCTCCATCAACCTCCAGAGAGCCAACATAGAGACTTCAATCTATCCACCTTCAGAGACCAAGACTTTACTTCAGAATTTGTAGCAGAGAGGTCAACTACAAGCTAAATCCCTCTTTAGCAGGCCTCAAATCATTGCCATTATCACAGCCAGGCGAGCTGTTTGAATTCTTTGCAAGAACTCTTGCCATTTGCCAGAGAGCAGTGTTGTATCCAGAGAGAGACCAGCTGAACCGGAGACCGCTGTATCCGGACCCACAGACCTGATCAGAACCAGAGACCCAGACCAGACCAGCAGAGTAGAGCTGACCCAGCCGCTGTGCGCAGAGACCGTCCGTGGCGAGTGAAGGAAACCTGACCAGATCCGTGGCGAGGCCCATTCTATTGCTAAATATATTGTGAGTACCTAGCAGAACTGTGCAGAACCAATCTCTTAGTTAAAATAATATAATCCAAGCTATTTTAATCTAAGTAGAACTGCCTCCTAACTGTCACCTGTCATTTGCAAAGCTGTCACCTGTCATTTTCTAGTTGCAAGCTGTAACCTGTCGCTTTGAACTTTAACATTTCCAATCTGAAAAACAACCTTCACAAAATCGTTCATAACTCCGTAACCGTTTGTGCTAGGAACTTGCAGTAACTTTCCTCTGAAAGCTGGGAACCTTGGCTTTTCAACGAACCTAGAACCGCATTTCCATACACTTTTGCCGCAATCGCGAAAAACGCACTCGCGAATTTGCCGCGATTTGCAAATTTCTCCCGTGTGAAAACAGCAGCTTCCTTGCTTTCCTTGCTAAAAATTCGTTTGCCTCTTAAGAACCATCCCTGAATCATTGCTAGAGTGAGCCTGGACTAATATTAACTAGATACCACTCACCTTGAACCTCCAGAGGGAATTAAAATCATTTTAGCACATTTTCCAATATATTGCTATCACATATAAAAGCATTTTGGGCCTGTGTTTCAAACTTCTGTAGTCTAAGCTTGCTGGGGTGAACTGAATTACATTTGATTGCATTTCTGAGAACTGTGTGCTTTCCTTCCATTTCTTTGCATTGCATAAAGGGGGGAGGGGATTGCCAGAGAAAAGTGATTACATTGTCTTTTGCTGAAATCCTATCAAGTTATTTTCTGTACTGCATTCCACATTGCATCCATTTGAAACCATCAAAGTATTGTTGCTATCTTATCCATCCTATAACCACTCATCATTGATTATAAAGAAGTGTGCTAGTGCCGGACTATCCATTATTGATTACTGCTCAGATTAAGTGTGATATTCAATTATTAATTTATTATAAAGTGTGATATATATATCTATTGTTTAAATTATCAAATAAACCTTTTAAACTTGCAAAACAGAACTACTTCTTGGCTCAGCGGGGTCAGGGGGATTCCAAGAGAGGGGTGTTATATAGGGGTAGTCATCCAGAACGCATGAACTGGACATAAGGATATATCAATAAGGGTTTTCATTCAGTATTCTAGACTAGGCGTTGACTTAGCTGTAGTGTTGAATTGAATCCTCTTACAGTATGCTGCTTTAATCAAAATGCTATGCTTCCCAGAATGCCTGGCCAACTGCTTCATCTCCACCCGTGCAAGACAAAGTTGGGAGGAGAATAAGTAGTACCTGTTGCTGGCAGGTGTTAGCAAGCAACACACCTGATGTGTGTGCTTGTTAGCTAGCTTTAATAACCAGTTTGCTTCAGTTCAGTTTTGGTCATTGATGCAGTGTTTCCTCTTTGTGACTGGTGCCTTGTTCCTGGTTCTTAGCTTAGTATGGAGTTCCTAGTTTCTTATTTCTTGTTACCTTTTCCCTAGATTTCGAATTTAGTGTGCTTATTAGTATTTTCTGCTTCCAGGATTCCCTTTCTGTTTTCTTCTGTTTTGCAGTCGGCACTTCCCAGCGCTTCCCTGTTTCTGTTCAACCCAGCTTGTCTGTGTTATGTATTCCTTTGACTTTGCCGTTTTCTGCATTGCAACCTTGATCTTTTAGACTCCCCTCATTTATATATATTTCCATTGTTTCCCAATTACCTTCCCTGGGTGGGGAGGGTGAGATTTTGCACTTGTAATTCCATTTTCCCTCCTCCTTTACTTTATTTTGGAGTATGTTTCTGGTTTTCACTTGCACTTCTCCCTTTGTTCCACATTGATTGTTAGATGTAGTGGGCTGCTGTATCCAGCTCTTGTGTGAATGTGTATGGTTTCCTCACTGTTCTGTAGTCACTATTCTTACTTGTCCTTCATCAGATGTCTTATGTATTAAATGATCCTCCCTTTGCTGTTATAGCTTTTTTCGGTCCCTGTTTGATCAACAGGATTTGTGGGCTCACTGACTTTTCAGGTGTTTTTCTCATTCGTGTGAGTATTGTCTTTATGTTACCTTACAAAATACCATCAAGGGTGTTAGCTCAAAGATGCTGTCGTTGCTTGTTTTTTATGTGGCGTTAGCGCTGATAGTATTTGTATCAGCCATTGTGGTCCTTTGTAATCATAAGGAGCTTCTAAGCGCTTACCCCACATCCCTTTTCATATATTTGTATTCTTATCATGCAAGATGTATTCTTGCACATCCTGGGTTTCAGTGTACATATGTCTTGATTCCTGAGTACATTTTGTTTGACTCAAAGCTATTCACTGTGTAATCGTGTGCACATTTCCCGTGCCATATTCAATGCCTGTGTCCTCCCATGACAAACCAATTGTAAAAACATATCCGCTACTGAACTGCTTCAATAGACAAAAGACAAAGATGACTTGTTGGAGTCAAGTATTACAAATCGCTTGGCAAATATGTATGACTCTAAAGAATGCTGATTCGGACCTCATGCTGACGTTCACTGCATGTTAAGTAATCTAGGCACCCCACATGGTTCATTACACTAAGTTTTGTAGAAAACGCACGTGGCTTCATAAGCACTGCTAACTAAAGCAAAGAAGGAACAGGCACACGAGATCCTGTCAATGTTTCAAGATACTTCCACAATGTTTGTATTGTGTTACACTTCATCTGCTGCAATATAAACTGCCCTCCACTTGGAGAGGTTCAGCACTTCAATTGGAGAAAGTAATACCAAGCTATAGGGGCACCACATATCCACATGCTTCTCTGTATAAACATTTTCCCACATTTGCAATGTATTGGAAAGTACATTACCTATGAGATCCCTAAAGAAGGCAGCACGACCTACAGGCACAAATCTTAATTTTCCAATAACATAGGTGAGTCGAATGCTGCCAACTTTGATATAGAAACAAAGGAACATTCTTCGCTCAATGTTGTTTGGATTCCTCAGAGCAGTTTTCTTTACCAAAAGGCAAGTAAATAGTCTAATTTCTTCTTTGTGAAACAGTCTAAAATGCAAGTCTCGCCATATCAGATCTATTATTAAAAGTAATGATTACAATCCTATTTTTAAACTCCTATGCAATGCTAATATAGACATTCATTGAAGACAATTCAACTGCAGTTGTAAAATATGTAACAGCCAATATCCTCAAACCAGAGCAAGCCAAGCCAAAAGACCTCTGGGGTGACATATCATCTGATACAGGTCTTTCACAAAAATTGCAAAGGTTTATTATCAACATGTTGTCAAATCGAGACTATGGGTCATGCATAGCTGCAGATCGTTTAGCAGGTACAACCTTGCACTAAAAAAATCAGAAAACATTCCATGGCTCATCCTTGGTGCAGCTTCATTGTGAAAAAGAGGACTAAAATCCTACCAAGATTTGAATATTGGTACGGAAAATCCTAACAGCCAGGACCACTTCAAAATTAATCTGATTGGCACATACTACCCAAACAAAAGTATTACTTTGGTAAATGTGTTGGTATGAGATAGCATAAAACTATACTTACAAAAATAATGTCATGTCAAGGGACCTGTTGGGTATTTTGTGTAGATTTGGGGCCTGGCGGTATTTTCTTACCGCCGAAAAATAATTTAGCAGCATCACTCCTTGTATTCAGATTGGGCCATGTACAACAATAATACAGTGGACATGCATTATTTCAGCACACAGACATGCGTGGTTGGTATTCGTGATTGGTGGTATTTTGGTGAGCATAATTCCTTTGTTTTATTTGTGGCCCCAATATCCAGAACCCCTTATTTTTGTTTAGATTTTTCGTGTAATCACTAGCGAGACCTCAGGCTTGCATTTCAGGAACACCACATTTTCATTTTTAGTGTGCCACCATGGGCAATTTCTCTCTGTCTTATCTACGGCAGCGAGCTATCATGTGGTATTTTTCACTATCTTATATATGGTAGTGAACTATGTCCCGGGCCTCCCTTTCTGCCGACTCATAGACCTCCGGCAGACTACAACACACACAGTTAGTTATAATTGCTCATGCTGAATGACATTATGCACACAGCTGCAACCAAATCTTATTTCTAGCTACCTTAAAAATGACAATTGCACTGTCTAAACATCTCCCCACATCATCAGCACTGTATTGATAAATGCACAAATGAAAGAGAAAATAAACACACCACCCGTCTGCTTTCAGATATTTTTGTGTATTATAAAAGTTGCATTTAAACACGATCTCACTCTTTACAGAAATAAATGAAATAGCACAGTAACAGCATTATTTGTGATACACTGAAAAGAGAGTGGTGGAGACAATAATTCAATTTGCAACATTAAACACGTGGGTAAAGCACAGGAATCTACTTTTCTACACTGACTGAATATTCTCGTACACACTCAGCCCCCACACCTCAGCGAGATAATTACCAGGCTTATTCAGCATGTAACTTCTTTGGCTGTTCGCCTTCTGGAGGGGTTCACCCAGCAAGGACAAGCATCTGCTGTCACTCGAACTAGGACTTGTTGACTGGAAAAGCCAGTCTCTGCAACCAAGTTGAATCTGCTTTAGGAATCAGGCATCCCCAGCTATCAACCCGGTCCTTCTTCGAGCTATGTCAAGATGTCTCTCCCTTTCTTCCCCCAAATTCTGCAGCAAAGCACTAGTCACAGCCTCTAACATGATGCTTGATGTGGTGTGCTCCAATCAGAATCAATCATGTTCTATCTTCCTACTTTTAACAATGGTTCTTCTTGCACAGTTGCAACTGTAACAAGCTGATGTCCTGCTTATTCGAAGTCTTTGCTTCCTGCAGTTACTGTGGACAGAGCACAGAAAGGCAAAGAAAAAAAACAAAAAAAACTTTAATGTGTGTTTAAAACTGATTTTCAGAGTCTGCCTCTTTTTGCAGTGAAGACACATTCTTTTATTAATGAGTTATAATCATTAGTCTTGTTAGTGAGATTAGTTTGTTAATTACCAAATGTGTCTCTTGCAACATAGGCATTTCAGGTGCGAAATGGTGTGCATTTTGAAGGTGCAGATGTGTGCTTTTAACTGTCAAAATGTATTTGCATTTTATATGTAAAAAACGTTTTTGACTGAATAACCTGCCCTTACTTATATGTCCATGTTACACTGGCAACACATAGCTTGAAACAACTGCATCATAGCAATGCACCAAACCCATGAAGTGGCGCTGCATAAAAATGCTCAATAACACATGTCTTGCTGTACCACATTATATCAATGCACCAAACCCATGCAGTGGCGCTTCACTTAAAAAAAAAAACATGCTATACGTGATCCTGTGCAGTGGTGCTGTACTCTGTGCTCCCAAAACACGCTAAACACTCCTACATATACCCTTCTTTTTTTTTTTAATTTGGCTAATCCGAGCCACAATTGGAAAAAATCCAACTTGTTCCTTTCCTTCTTTCAAAAATGTAACAATCCAATACAATTAACATCCTTGTTGTGAAGATGAAAATTGAAAGTCGCTGTTCAACAATATAATATTAAAATTCAACTGAATTTATCAATTCTTATAAAATGTTCTACATTTGCCTTCCCAATGGAAGTGTCCAGTCCGGTATTTCAATTGTATACTTGAAGTCAATTGAAAATAATAAAATAAAACAACTAACTAAAACAAATAATTAACATAACAGATTAGAACAATTAATTAAAATAATAAATACGTGGAACTCCATATGTCAGGACTCTTGTTTGCCTCTTTTGGTTCATTTGGGTACTCTTTCATCTTGGTACTCTCGGATCCTTCTCTATAGAAGTCATCTTTTGTTTGGCATTCCGGCTATTTTGTCTTCACCTCCACCCAGAGGCAGGCATCTTTTGGTCTTCATCCAGGGGACTCCATATTCCATCGTCTTCCGTGACCTCCGGTATAAATAGTTAATGTTCTAAACCAAAATAGAAAAGAAACAGATTAAGTATATAGCACAATACTAACCACCCTTTTGCCAAAAATAAAACATTTTTTTTTCTGAAATTAAACACAGGTTAAAAAGAAAATAAGCATACATGAAACCACATTTTAAATTCAATGCATTTTCATTCTGCACACCGACCATGAGCTTCCATTATATATATTTTTTTTACTTTTTATATTATTTATTTATTTACATATATTACAGTGTTTATGTGCCATTATAATAATCAACTCTTTAACTTCTCTGTCACTGCCTCCTGACTGTACCCATTTATCTTATCTTTTTGTGTTCAAGATACTTTCTGTTGTATTGTGTGCATCAGTGGGCAGCAGCCCCAGGGCTTTCTGTTTCTACATGCTCAAGCCGCCTGATCTCGTGTCTGGGATGGCATGGCTTGATCTGCTTTACATGGACAAACTGCTCTATCGCTGTTTCACCTTCATTCTTCAAAATTTTATACACTACAAGAGAGATCTTATCTATAATTCGAAATGGCCCCTGCCAGGCTGCTAGAAATTTAGAATTTTTCTGTTTACTTTTTCCAAAATGAAGCTTGTACACCTGATCCCCAACACTGTATTCTCTCACTGATGTTCTTTTATCATAGTATGTCTTAGCACTGTCAGCAGCCCTTTCCAGATTTCTCTGCACAAAAGCAAATGCATGTTGCAAATGCCTCCTCAGTTCATCAATGTACTCATGAACTGTGGATGCACTCACAAGTGTCTGCTCATGTGTTTTGTATAGCAGGTGTTGTGGTAACACCATTTTCCTACCTGTCAAGACCTCATGGGGGCTAACACCTGTTGCTTTGGCAGGAGTTGATCTGATTGCCATCAAAACCAAAGGTAAACGTAAATCCCAGCTGGAACCTGCTTCTGCCATGAATTTCTTTAAAATATCCACAACAGACCTATTGCTCCATTCAACTCCACCTGAAGAGGCTGCCGATATGCGATATGTAGTTTCCTTTTCACACCCAGTATTTGCCATATCTTACTCATTAGGGTACTTGTGAAATGACTTCCTCTGTCTGACTCAATTCTTTGTGGCAACCCAAACCTTGAGAACACATGGTTCACCAGCAACATGGCTGCTATTTGCGCACTACAATCGGTTGCAGGAATGCATTCAATCCACTTCGACATCAAACATACCACACTTAAAATATAACGGTTTCCCCTGCTCAACCTTTTTAAAGGGCCTACATATTCTATTTGCAAATTTGACCATGGGAGAGTTAGGCCTCTTTTCATCAATGGTGCTCTATGCATTGGTGAAGCAGGTTTAAATTGGGCGCATACTAGACATCCTCTAGTATATAATTCCACCTCTTGGGACATATGTGGCCAGTAAGCATAATCTTTTAGTATCTCCAATGTTTTATGTGAACCTCTGTGGCCTGCAGTTATGGCATCATGTGCATGGTGTAGCATCAGCCCTCTGAATGAAAGGGGTACCACCCACTGTATTTGTCCTGTTATGGACTCTCTAATCATGAGTCCATCCTGTAATCTAATTTGTTTTTTATTCTTTACTAGCACCCTCAACTCTTTGTTTCCCATGCAATCATTTTCTGTTAAAGGGTTTTGTTCAGGATCTATTAAATGATTGTAATAGATTCCCAAAATTCGATCATTCTTTTGTGCTGCAATCAAATCTTGGTCTGGCGTATCATGACTCCATTGTACTGCTGGTTGAGCTACCCCCTTTGGTGCTTTAGAACATGTTACTGCATCAATCTATATTTCACCCAGTAAATCATCAATAGGTAGCAATTCTCCCATCACAGCCCCAATTTTAGCCAGGTGGTCTGCCTTATTTTTTCCCTCCTCATCCTCTCCTGGTGTTTTTAAATGCCCACAATTTTTTCTCCAGTATATTGTTATATCATTCTCTGACACCAATTTGTCTATGGCTTGTATCATTTTTCCATGTTTAAGTGGCTTTTTGTTGTATGTAATCATTCCTCTTGCTTTCCAGCCAGGTAAATATTCCACAAAACTATTCCGTGCATAGTCAGAATCAGTCACCAGGACAATTTCACTGAACTTTCTATAAACTGCAGTAGTAATTGCTTTATAAATGGCTGCCAATTCTGCCACTTGACTGCTCCTAACTCCAATCCTCATCCCTATACCGGGGACTCCTTCACATTTCAAGCAGACATTTCCTATTCCTGACACTAATTGTTTATTACTGTCATTTTCAATGTGAAAAGCACAACCATCCACATATACAGTTGGCAAATCCTTGCATGTTTTTTCATCAAAAGCTTTGTGTGGTGATTGTTCAAATTCCTGCCAATTAGGTTCCACTTCCATTTCATTTGATATTTGTTCAGCTGCGCAGTCATGTAAGTCAGCTAACCCTTGAGCAATTGGGCTCTTTTTATTTTGTCCAGATCTCACTTCTACAGGAAATCCTTGTAATGCCAGAATCCATGAAGTGATTCTGGACTGCGCTAGATTACCTGACCTAATTCTTTTACTCTCTAAAAACTGCAAAGGTTGATGATTTGTTTCAATAATCACCTTTTCTCCCCGAACAATGGGGCGGAAATGTTGTAGCGCCCACACAGTGGTTAATAGGGCCTTTTCACATTGATTAAATTTCATTTCAACTTGGGAAAATGCCTTACTTGCATAGGCAATTTTTTGTGATTCAAATCATGTTTTTGTGATAACACTGCTGACATACAATGTTCAGAAAAACCTATTTCTATAAAGAAATCCCTACCTTTTATGGGATATGCTAAACATGGTGCCTTTACCAGACATTCCTTCAGTTTAGCCACTGCCTCAGACTGCTCTTTTTCCAATTTCCCGGGAGTATTCAGTTTAAGCAATTTAGTCAATGGTTGAGTGATTTCAGCATAATTTTCAATTAATTTTCTGTGATAGCCTGTCATCCCTAATAAACTTTTTACCTCTTTCACATTTTTAGGGTCCTTTAGTTTTTGTATGGCCTCTATATTTTTCTTTTGTGGATTTAGCCCATGTTCAGTCACTTCATGGCCTAGAAAGTTCACTTTTTTCTTGCACGATTGTGCTTTTTGTAAAGACACTTTGGCGCCTGCTTTCTGCAATTGGCCAAACACATGTCTTTTTTCATCAAAATGGCTTTTCAGGCTTTCATTTGTTATCAGGACATCATCCACATAAACTATGGTTCCTCTTTCCGCTGCATCTGGCATTGCCTTTCTCAAAAATATGCCAAATTCACTCCCACTATTGATGTACCCAAACGGAGCTCTAAGCCAGGCGTTCTGTATCTCCTCTGCCAATGGCACGCACCAATATCCAGAGGTGAGATCTAATGTGGTAAACACTTTTGAACCATGTACCTGAGCTAAGCCCTGATCAATGAATGGCAAAGGCCATCTGGACACTGGTACTCTTTTATTTAACTCTCTCAAGTCTGCACATAGCTGCCATTGACCATTTGGCTTTAACACACCTAAAATAGGTGTATTGGATGTGCTATGAATGGGCCTGATGATTTCCTGCGATTCCACATGTTTAATAATCTCTGCCAATGATTCTAAACATGCCAGCGGTAGTCTATACTGGCGTAGAAACACTGGACTTCTGATACACCCTTCTGGTAGTGTGGCCACATGTAAATCAGTTAAACCACAATCATAAGCATCTTTTGCAAATACATCCTTAAACTCCATAAATATCTCCCTCAGATTGTTTCTATCCTCATTGCTGTCACACGCATCTGCTAAGGAGATCTGCTCTTCTACCATTTTGGAAAATTCTGGAAAATCTTCTGGTAAGGCAATCTCGGCGCTTTCCTCTAACTGTGTGGCTGTGTCTTTTTGTAAAGCTGCCACTTTTAAATATTTTGGCATATCAGCTTCCACTTCAATGGGCTGATTTTCTGTTTCATTTTCATTTAAATTAAATATTATGCAATCCTCTTGATGGCAGCACACTGTCTCATTTGAATCATAAGGATACACAGAATGAATTTTAAATATTCCTTTGGGCTGAGAGTCCAGGTGTTCTGGCAACTCACCCTTGGCATCTACATACTTTTCAGGGATATTTCAAATCACCATGTTATTTAAATCTGCTGTATAATGTGATTTTTGTATGGCCATTCCTAATGGGGAGTTTTCCTCTAAATGAATATCCTGACAACCTTTATTATTTACCATAATTTTTACAGATCCTTCACCAATATCTACCAATGGAGTGTATTCATAATCCAGGCCCTGCTGTTTTATGGATTCATTCAGGCCCACAAATGCATCAGAATCTTTCATCTGCTGTCCATTTCTGCACTTCAGTGTTATTGCAAACTGTTTGGTGAATGCAGGAATAATAGTATCCTTCCTCATCTGTAATTCAACTGCATATGGGACCAGCTGTGCGCAATGAAAAGCTCTTCTTTTGTCTTCAAATTCAGGTGCAGGCCCACCTAGGCATGACCATATCTTTTCATTAAGGAAATCTAACACCATGCACATCCTATGCATGATGTCGTTGCCCATGTAAAAGTCATTTTGTGCTCCACTCACTATCCACACATTATGGTGAATTGTTTTTTGTCCAATGTTAATTTTCAGCATGCATCTGCCTGCAATTCGGTTTTCAAAGTCTGGACTGTCCAAACCTGAGACATATTGGTACTTAATTCTAAATTTCGGGATCTCCTCCCTCTCCATCATTTTTTGCAATAATTTCTCATTAATGAAACTCCTTTCCTGTTCAAGCGCTAAAGTGGCTTTTATTGTTTTCAAACAGTCATTTATACCAACATGAACCCATGGTTGCTCATGCTCCATGTGTATTTCAGCAAGAGTGGTAATGTGTTTTTCTGAATCTGTTTTAGGAGCAATATTCTGCTTGATTGTTTTTTCTTTCAAATAAAAACGTAATGTGTGCTCATCTATGGCAGTCTGCCAATTTTTCCTTGGGCCGAAGTAGATTTGTACAGGTAGTCCTTCATTGTCACTCTGCATTTTGTCTTGACACATTAATATAACAGTGACACTAGGTATGCAACTATTCTGGAGATATACCTCCACAGCATCATTTGTTTTGGCGACGGTGTGACATTCATTTATGTTGCTGTTTTGTGATTTTAATTTCTTAGGCCTCAATGGTTTTTTTGTTAAAGACAGCACTCCATTCACCCCATCTATGAGAGGAGACAATCTTTTCAGGCAATCTGTCCCCATCAGAAATGGAATTTCACAAATAGATGTGATCAATACCTCTTGTTTCATTCTGTGCTTTCCTATTTTTATGTCAACCTCAGTTACACCTATGATGGGCATCTCCTCCCCATTAAAGTTATGCAATGGATCTTGATTTTCCTTCTCTGTGATCTGACGCTGTGGGGGTCTCCCTTCATTGATACTCTTTACCAGCTCCTTGGACATAATTGTGGCCTGTGCGCCAGTGTCAATCATAGCAAATGTGTGGCATTTTTCTTCTACAGTGATGGGTGCATAATATCTGTCCTCAACTTCCTCTAATACACATAAGAATTGTGAATTCTTACTGATTTCAGGGCACACTTTTCTCAGGCCTTTTTCACTTTTGGCTAAGCACATTGGTAAATGGAAAGACATTTTTCCCTCCTTTTTACCCATTTCTGCGCGAGAGACTTTATTCATTTCTCCATGATCAGAGGTTTTTTGGAGTGTGGCCACTGTTCGCCCATCCATCTGGGTAACATCAGAGACCACATTACAACCTTCCAAATGAACATGTGTAACAACATCATTCAGCAATTTGTCATTTTTTAATTCTGTGCATTTGTGATCATTTAGTGTGATACCAGCCCTTTCAGCCTCGTCAAAAATATGTGGCTCAAAGAATTCTTCAGGTGATTGGCCCGTACCCTCCTTTTGAGTATTTCCTTTTTCTACCTGTGTTTGGTCATTGTTTTGCTTGCCCAGGGAAGGAGCTATAGCATCCCCACTTACTCCCTATCCACTGGTATTCCTCATGCATGAGTCATTTTTCTTAAATCTGTCTCTTTGTTCTTTTGGAATTCCAGGTGTTTCTTTTTCATTTGCACAAATCTTCAATGTTTGATTTAGTTCTAGGTTAAACCGTACCTCTTTTTTAGAAGCATTTGCATTTTCTGTTACATGTTCATCTGTTGGTGCTTGCACTTTTAAATCATTAGGCATCTCAGAGTCATTATGCAAAAATACATCAGGGCAATCTGTCTTTTTGGCACTGCAGGTGTCATAAGTACTTAGTCACTTCTCAGAAACCCCCCGGTCATTGCTAGGGCCATCAGCCCCCTCTTTAGATGTTTGTTTTTGTGCTGTATAGAGCTTTCCTATTTGCTCAGCTAACATTTTCACTTGGGCCTCAAGGCACTGGAACCTTTCCATCTCTCTAGAATCCTCTTTCTGTGGCCTAGGTCGATATTGGTTGTTTTCCCCCTGATTGGATCTATTCTGATACCTCTCAGGTGATTGATGTCTGTTGGGATGGTTTCTGAACTCTTGATTCATTTGTGGAGGGGTGCAGGGTGCACCCATCCTTTGATTATAGTCCCCTGGTGGGCAATCATTGTACTGACGTGGATTGTAGTTCATGTTTTGCCTCATGTCCTGTCTCTCACATTGTGGGTACTGGCCCCTATGTCGATTTCCATTATCAGTAAATCAATCCACATATCGGGGTCTATCCTGGTTACCATATATCATGGTGTTGGGATCAAATCTGCTCTGTGTCCCCAATGACTGGTAGGGACCATCATTTCTTTGATCTTGATTTTGTCTCTGGTTATTGTTCATACCTGCCATATCAGGCCGATATCCTACCCGGGATCTGTCCCCTAAATACCTAGGGCTGATGTAGCTCTCCCTATTACTAGGATCATGTGATTGGAACATTGGTACAGGAAAGGGTGATCTTTGTTGATTACCCCTTTGTTCAGGTGTCACATTATTTTTACCTTGGCTTTGAGCAGACTCAAGGGATATTTTGGCTGAGCTGATTTCCATTACTGTGGCTGAGGATTCTTTAGATTTAGGTCTAGTATCTTTCATTTTATCACTTTCTCTACCCTGACAATAGAGTACCTCATATAATTTTGTGCTTTGATGTACAATCCATTCAAGGGACTTGTCACGGTCAAATTCACAGACCAATTAGGATATGATGTCTTTCTGTAGCCCATAGAAGTATGCAGTTTTAAACTCATTGGAATCTGGGTCAAAAGATACATCAAAGTGAGAAAATGCTCTTTTTAAGTCTTGTAAAAACTGGCGAGGGGATGTATTAGGTCCAGCAGTGATTGTGTAAGCGACTTTCTTTGCCTCCTGCAATGACTGAAAAGGAGAAAAATGATGCCTAATTTCTTTTTCAAACTCCACCCATGTCATATTCTGCTGTTCATTTAATCCCCTTATGATGCTGGCTGTCGGGGCATCTAAAGTTAAATGAAAATATTGTCTGTACTGTTCCTTAGGTATCTGGAGTGCTTTAAAAATGTCATGCACCGCTTCTAAGTGATCCTCAATGCAGCATTCACCTCCCTTTTTAAATGGTTTGATCAGGGCTTTAATGGATTTCATTATTTTTATGGGGCTACTTGTTGCAATGCATGGAATTGCACTACTTTGTGATTCAATCCTGTTTTCAGGTGTATGAGAATGGTGGCTGCCCCCAATGGGAGTATCAAATCCCCCAAGGGCGCTGCAACCAAGTTCAGTCACCGGCCCAGTCACTGGAGCACTAGCTCTTTGGGCAGAACTAGAATTCACCTCTACTTCATTGAATGTGGTACCCTGCCGCCTCTCCTGGGACCTGGGAATGCACATTTGCTGTTCTAAGTCCTTACACTTTTTAAGGAGTCTGTTTGCTTCATTTTGCAAATAGTTGTTTTCATCACTCATCTTATTAATCACCTCCTGCATGTCGCACATTTGCATTTGGCATTCATTGAACTCTTTATTTCTCTTGTCTCTTTCTTGTGTCATTTTAATCATTTCTTGTTCTGCACTCGGGAGATCACATTCTTTTTCACAATGTTCTTTTTGTAAAATCTGCATTTCTAAAACAACCTCATCTTTATCCTGTCTAATGTGGTCCAATAAGGCTTTTAAGTGTACCAATTCTTGCTCACTATCCTCAAATTGTTTCTTGCTTTTGGATAACTGAGCATCAAAGTCTCTGCATTTTAATTGCATGTCTTTTTGGCATACATCCAATTCTGCTCTTAGCATTTCCTGATTTTTACTTGCCCCATCTAATTCAGTCTTTAACCTGTTAATTAGCTGGGTATCATGTTCCTGCATTCGCAGGGACCTATTCAAAATAAACCATATTTTGCTGCATAGCCGTATTAAACAGTCTTTCTCTGCACTTTTATCGGCTGCATTCAATAATGTTGTAAGGCAGACCTGAATTATGCTGCCTTCTGCAAAAATATTGTCTAGTTTTTCTTTCTGCACCTCACCCTGAATGTGGTCACGCCATTCTGAGGTACTGTTCGACGACCACGTCCCATGTGCAAACAACTTTGCCTCTAAATATTGCACTAGGTCTGAAAATGTGGTTTCTTTTTGTGACATTCTGAAATTCGTTTTTAGTGGCACACTGCTATTATAAAATGGGTTCCCTTTAATGTGCAAATAGCAGTGTGAGACACGCTTGCCACGCCCAGTAGGTACTCTATGATCACTTTCCCGGCCTGCAACGCACCATAAATATGTTTGGTATTTTGTGTAGATTTGGGGCCTGGCGGTATTTTCTTACCGCCGAAAAATAATTTAGCAACAATCACTCCTTGTATTCAGATTGGGCCATGTACAACAATAATACAGTGGACATGCATTATTTCAGCACACAGACATTCAGGTATTCGTGATTGGTGGTATTTTGGTGAGCATAATTCCTTTGTTTTATTTGTGGCCCCAATATCCAGAACCCCTTATTTTTGTTTAGATTTTTCGTGTAATCACTAGAGAGACCTCAGGCTTGCATTTCAAGAACTCCACATTTTCATTTTTATTGTGCCACCATGGGCAATTTCTCTCTGTCTTATCTACGGCAGCGAGCTATCCTGTGGTATTTTTCACTATCTTATATACGGTAGTGAACTATGTCCCGGGCCTCCCTTTCTGCCGACTCATAGACCTCCGGCAGACTACAACACACACAGTTAGTTATAATTGCTCATGCTGAATGACATTGTGCACACAGTTGCAGCCAAATCTTATTTCTAGCTACCTTAAAAATGACAATTGCACTAAACATCTCCCCACATCATCAGCACTGTATTGATAAATGCACAAATGAAAGAGAAAATAAACACACCACCCGTATGCTTTCAGATATTTTTGTGTATTATAAAAGTTGCATTTAAACACGATCTCACTCTTTAGAGAAATAAATGAAATAGCACAGTAACAGCATTATTTGTGATACACTGAAAAGAGAGTGGCGGAGACAATAATTCAATTTGCAACATTAAACACGTGGGTAAAGCACAGGAATCTACTTTTCTACACTGACTGAATATTCTCGTACACACTCAGCCCCCACACCTCAGCGAGATAATTACCAGGCTTATACAGCATGTAACTTCTTTGGCTGTTCGCCTTCTGGAGGGGTTCACCCAGCAAGGACAAGCATCTGCTGTCACTCGAACTGGGACTTGTTGACTGGAAAAGCCAGTCTCTGCAACCAAGTTGAATCTGCTTTAGGAATCAGGCATCCATAGCTATCAACCCCGTCCTTCTTCGAGCTGTGT
The DNA here is from genome assembly GCF_040938575.1 of Ambystoma mexicanum. Lineage (NCBI taxonomy): Eukaryota > Metazoa > Chordata > Amphibia > Caudata > Ambystomatidae > Ambystoma > Ambystoma mexicanum. The sequence continues at coordinate 1,508,040,838 of NC_090937.1, read as the reverse complement.
CAAGATGTCTCTCCCTTTCTTCCCCCAGATTCTGCAGCAAAGCACTAGTCACAGCCTCTAACATGATGCTTGATGTGACGTGCTCCAATCAGAATTAATCATGTTCTATCCTCCTACTTTTAACAATGGTTCTTCATGTACAGTTGCAACTGTAACAAGCTGATTTCCGGCTTATTCGAAGTCTTTGCTTCCTGCAGTTACTGTGGACAGAGCACAGAAAGGCAAAGAAAAAAAAAAGAAAAAAAAACCTTGGATGTGTGTTTAAAACTGATTTTCAGAGTCTGCCTCTTTTTGCAGTGAAGACACATTCTTTTATTAATGAGTTATAAGTATTAGTCTTGTTAGTGAGATTAGTTTGTTAATTACCAAATGTGTCTCTTGCAACATAGGCATTTCAGGTGAGAAATGGTGTGCATTTTGAAGGTACAGATGTGTGCTTTTAACTTTGAAAAATGTATTTGCATTTTATATGTAAAAATCGTTTTTGACTGAATAACCTGCCCTCAATTATATGTCCATGTTACACTGGAAACACATAGCTTGAAACAACTGCATCATAGCAATGCACCAAACCCATGCAGTGGCGCTGCACTTAAAAAAAATAAAACATGCTATACATTGATCCTGTGCAGTGGTGCTGTACTCTGTGCTCCCAAAACACGATAAACACTCCTACAGACCCAATTGGCAAACATTGTTTTCAATTTAAGGGAGTCTAGAAGACTTTCATAACCCAATCTAAATAACCATTGACACTTATCATGTAAATCTTCAGATCATAGAGCATTTTATTAAATGGCCCTACAACAACAATTCAAACCTTGCCATAATGAGGAAGAATTGTTGGGTGACATGAAAGCATCATATCAAATACGATTTTAAACAATACAAATGTTAGATAATGAATGTCACCAAGAAAAATAAATCCTTGCAGGCAGCCAAGAACTCCTTGGAAAACACTAATTTAAAATTGAGCAAAAAGAGCAGTGAATGAAGAAGAACACACCATGTATCAATGCAAACAACCTGAAAAAGATTTCCCAGTGCTCATATCACAGTTAAATGATGAACAACTCAGCATTTACTTAGAAATTACTGAATAAATTGAACATGTAATCATTTCCAAAGCACTGCTTGTGTATGTACATGGTGATTCTAGTTCTGGGAACACATTTTAATAACGTGCTGTGCACAGTGTATATTGCAGTGTCTGGCAGCCCAAGTTTGACTTTGGACCCCTGCACTAGTCTTTCTGTGGTGTCTACAACATTGGAGACAGAGTCCGGTTTTCCTATAACACATCGCACACAGCACGAAGCGTGTACAGTGTCCACATGTGCACAGTGTGTTTGGCAGTGTTTGGCGGAGGGCAGCAACATCGAAGAAGCCAGCATTCTGTGGATCATGACGACCATGGGATCTGCCAGCATTGAAGGAAGAGGTAAGCGGAATTACTTCTCGATTGGGCCTAATTGTCCATGACAAGGTGATTTGAAGTAATCCACATATCCGGGATGCAGGGTAAGGCATTGACATGGAGCAAAGCTAGACAGTCATGTAAAATTAAACCATATTACTTGAGATCAGGGAAATCTAATACGAATCTCAAACCCACTATTGACCGACAGCCTGAAGTTATAATTCAAGGTGGTGAAGGGCTGGTAAGAGCTGGTGTGACTGACTTGACTGATGTGGAGAGAACACAAGGCTAACTTACAGATGTTTTCATAAAACAAAGGAAAACTCTGATTATGTCAGTCGGTGAGATGATGGAGCCGATCATGTTCCAAGAGAGTGCTAATACTTTGTTACAGAACATTGACTTGTTGCTAAACCTCTACTACATGCTTTATGATAGTGCACAGACTGAGACTCATTCAAATGTGGTTGTGTTAAACTTTGCTGTGAAAGTATTACTTAAACTGTGTGGTCCAATGTATAAAGAACTTAAATGAAAAGGTATAGCTATTCGGCAGTGACTTGATCTCATTTCTGACAAACGGTTAACCAAGGTCCAGGATGCTGAACCAATTGCAGAAATGGACCAAGTGGTAAATCACAATAACATAAAAATGGTCTTGACTGGAAACCTCAAGGAGTGTAGCCAGATGGGAAATGATTGTATCTCACCGGCCTCTTATCGTACACGCAAGCAACAGCGACTTGCAGAGCGACTACAGGAAAGGGTATCTAAAAACATGACGGGTACAACAAGGTACAACTGAAGAAGAAACTTCACATCACCTGAACTTAACTTTAAGATCTAAGTCGAAGAAACCTAGGTAAAATGAAACTTGCAGAAAAAGGAGATTGCCGCAAAATACAGGAACGCTGACAAGTTGGTTAGTGAAGGAAGATGGGTCAGGTCAGGCACCTGTTTTAACATCCCCAGTGGAGTTTGAGGCTGAGGATTTTGGACCAAATAGACGGGCACAACCACGGTATGGATGCAAGTGTAAATGCACCCATTGATGTGTGAACAGACCTTCCGCAAATAAATCAGGCTGAATTCACTATTGGAACAAAAAATATTACCAAAGAGAAAACGGAACCTAAATCGCTCTGCACTGATGGAACTGTTGAATAAAGTACCATCCTTAAGATAGTAGACATCCAGTGACTTTGATTTTGTGGAACCATTGGTTACAACAACTGAGAAGATATCATTATTGCTTGCCTGAGACCACTGCTCTTGTACATCAACATCATGCTTCACTAAAATACCTGGGTTATGTGCTTGATATAAAACCTGGCAACCCAGTAAAACATGATTGTTGTCCTCAATGTGTGCAATCACAGTAAATAAAAACCACAGCAAGTGTCAAAACCATATCTAGCGTGGCAGGAAAATATGACGTTGCGCAGGGCTGGGAATGGCTACCTCAAAGTCAAGTACATCACTTTTGAGTTGGAACTCACAAGGTTTCACCCACATGTTTAAAAAGAATGGCTCTATGGTCAAAATACAGATTAACTGCATGTTTGCCCTTCAAGAAACCTGGCTAACATCTGATTTTAGATTAGATGGCTTTGTAATCTATTAGATGGAAGCTGTGAAGGGCAAACTTGGTCATCCAAAAGGGGGCCTTATAATTGGTGTTAGGAATTATCTAACGTCTACTTTAATTTTAGCTAAGGATTGGTGGTACAGGTTTGTATTAAAGAAGGGGGGGCACACACATATTTACTGTTAATCAATGTTTATGACCCACCAGGCAATTGTGTCACTGAAGCTGTGTGTAACTATTTAGACACAATTTTAACATGATGCAGTGAACTAACCATCAATAACCCAGTGTTGATATGCGTTGAATGGAACGCCAGATGCGCTGATAATAAGAGACTGGGATTTGGTTTTACCAAATGGCAGGATGGTGTGTGACTGCCCGGGTGGGACAACTTGGAACTGTGGCACTGAGAAGGCCATGCTGAACTTGAAGCCAGAGAACCCCGCAAATCTGTGTGTGGCGACTTCAAACACAGAAAGCAGAAAATCTGCTTAAATAGACACAAATAAAAATTGAGATGATTTGTAAGACAATCTTTGCCCATGGCCTGTTTGACTGGGGGAATGTACATGTAAAAATGTGAATGAGATAGATGAATGGCTAAGTGTCATAGCACATAGAACAGGTGTTTGTTTATTTGTTTTATTATTTATAATACACGAGCGTACCCGGGGGTATCAGGGCGCAGCCTTTACAATAATTTTTGAAGCTTAGTTACAGTACAGAGAATATACATAATGCAGGAATAAAATATACCATTGTTATATACAAGTCAGTGGTAGGATTGCAGGCCATTATATACAGGTAAACAAGAAGGCACGCAGGCAGGTAATCAGAAAGCACATGTGGTTACAGATTGTGTGGGCGGCTCTGGCACAACAAAGTCTTAGCGGGTCTCAAGTTTCAACCAGGAGACTACCAGTGAGTGGAAATTCTGGTAGGGCATGTCTATTCTAAGGTTGGGTGGCAAGGAATTCCATAGCAAAGCAGCTTTTACTGGGAAGCTGTTGCCCCCTATAGTGACCCACCTTGTAGTGGGGAACCGATAGACAATTTTTGTAAGAAGTTCTGGTGGGTCTTGATGAGGCCTGCCGGTGGAATCTGTTGATCAGGTAAGTTGGGGCAGCATTGTTCAGAGACTTATGAGTAAGTGATGCCGTTTTTAAAAGAATTTTATATTTGGTCGAGAGCCAATTTGTTCTGTTGGCTGAGATACGTGATGTGTTCCCTTCTAGAAATGCCCAAGGCTGCTCTGAGAGCATTGTTTTGAAGGGTTTGCAGTTTACTAGTGGTAGCCTTGGTAGATCCCAGGTATAGGGCGTTGCAGTAGTCAAGGCGAGACAGAATAAGGGCTCTGGCGAGTGTCAGGCAGCTGGAGTCCGACAGGAAGGGTTTGGCTGCGCAGATTAATTTGCAAGTATAAGCCGTAGAAGATGCAAGGGAGCTCACTTGTCTTTTGAAGAAAAAATTGGAGTCAAGATAGATTCCCAAGGTTTTAACCTCCTGTCCGACTTTTATGTTGTTGCCGTCAATCATAAAGGAATTGTAGGCCGGGCCGAGTTTTCTTATGTTGAGTGTAGTGCCTAAAATGATGAGTTCTGTTTTATCATCATTCAGGCATAGTCCATGAGTGGCCATCCATGCCTGGATAATGATGTACACCATATTTAACAAGGCCAAATCCTTTCCATAATCTCCAGAAAGCCGAAGGAGGATCTGAGTATCATCTGTGTAGTTGGTGTAGGTGATACCGAGATGATCCAGATAATCGAAAAGGGGCTTGGTAAATATGCTGTATAGTGTGGGGAGACACATGAGCCCTGAGGGACACCGCAGGTGATAGGTGTGGGGTCTGCTGCAGCTGTGGGAGAAAAGACCCTCATGGTCCTACCGTTAAGGAAGGATGTAATCCACGTGACGGCCTCTGTTGAGAAGTGGGCTGCAGTGTGGAGGTGTGAACATAGGACAGAGTGATCAACCAGATCGAAGGCTGCAGATAGGTCAAGGAGAAGGAGTAAGGCGGCTTGCCCATTGTCTCTGAATGAATTGATCTAGGCTTTCAGGTCAAGGAGAGCAGTTTCGGTCCCATGTTGGGGCCGAAAACCGGATTTTCTAGACCCTAGGAGGTTGTGTTCTTCCAAGTGCTTCTGTATTTCTACATAGGCAACCTTGTCCAGAATTTTTTGTAGGAAAGGAACGGTTGTTATGGGTCGGTAGTTGGTGGGTATGGCAGGGTCTAGAGTGGGTTTTTTCAATAATGGGAGTACCCAGGATTGTTTTAAGTTAGTAGGGACTGATCCAGTGACGAAAGAGGCATTGATCAATTTTGTCATAAAAGCAGAGAGGTCCCGGGCAGCATCTTTGATGAGCTGAGCAGGGCACAAGTCTCCCTGGCAATTGGACCATTTCAGAGATAGTCACGATCTTATTTGCTAGGGCATTTTGAATTTCTGAGCACCAACTTTTATCTTTAGTGCAAGTATCGGGGGTGCTATAGGGGTTTCTATTTCTTTAAGGATTGAAAACAGTTCTTTGATATTAGATTTGGCTTGGGGTATGTGAGAGTCAAATGAAGTACGTTTAGCCAAGTACATTTCTTTTTTGTACAGTGTAGTTAGTTTGGAGAATTTGAGTTTGTTTGAGTCTGAAGGGGATTTTTTCCAAATGGCCTCACAGCTTCTTTTTTGCTGTCTTAGGTTTTTGAGGAATGGAGTATACTATTTGTTGAGGTGCGTTTTTGGTTTACTGGACCAGAGTTTAAGGAGGGCTATACGGTCCAGTGAAGTGGCAATAATCTTGTTATATTCTTCGACCATGGACTCAGGGTCTAGGTCGTCTGACAATGTATTGAGAGTGGGGAGTATGTTAGGCATAAGTCTTTCTGCTGTCATATTTTTCTTGTTTCTGGTGATGGTAGGTGGGGCCTTGATAGTGGGCTGAGGTGGTGGTCTATCAGTAGAGATCATAAATGATATTAAATGGTGGTCACTCCAAGCTAGAGGTGAGATATTTGTGATATTCGCTAGGCAGTTGTGGTCAGCCACCCAGTCGAGTATTCTGCCTTTAGAATGTGTTGGTAAAGTGCATCTTTGTGCAAAGCCTAATTCAGTGAGAGTGTTGGCTATAATGCTGGCAGGAAGGTCTTCCGGGTCATTGTAGCCCAACTTGAAGTCTCCTAGGGTGAGTGCTTGGGTGGAGCTCTTAAGGTTTCTAGCTAGAATAGAGTTAAGGTCTTCATCGAAGGAACCAATGGAGCCTGGTGGGCGGTATATCAAATAGATGTTAAGAGTTTGGGTGTTTGTGAGAGGTATTTTGACTGCTAGTGTTTCACAAGAGGGGGTATCTATAGTGGTGGCTAGTCTCAAGGTAAGACTGCACTTATGGATGATGGCAACACCACCTCCTCTCGAGTTGGGATGGTCTTGTCTCTGGATGGTGTAATTGTCAGGGATAGCCAGCATGAGCATAGGGCCTGCTGCTGGGTGTAGCCAAGTTTCGGTGATGGCGAGGAAGTCAAGGTCTTCTGCCAGTATTAAGTCTGTGATTTCTAAAGCATGAGCTACCAACGATCTGGCGTTGATCAAAGCTCCCTTGATCTTCGGGCTGAATTTGTTATTGGGAGTGGAGTTTCTCTTTTCTGAGGTGGTAGTATGGTGCTTGTCCTGTGGGAGTTCGGGAGTGCCCAAGTTGAAGGAATTAAGAGAGGGTGTAGAATGGAGTTTTTGCCAAAGGTTACTGATTTGTGTGGTGAAATTCGGTCGGACTGGTTGTGTTCTACGGTTTTGTGTGTTGGGCAGTGAGCGGGCCAGGGGCTCATGGATTTTGGCTAGCCTGGCTCTAAGTCCTAGGTTCCTTTCTATAGTGGTACGAGGGTGACTAGAGGGTGGCAGTGCCTGAGGATCATTTAAGGCTAAATGAGGTACTTGGTTATTGAGTGTAGGTAAGTCTGGCAAATTAAGTAGTTGTGGAGCCATCCTAGTAAGTGGTGCACTATTAATGCTAACCAGGTAGTGGGCCAGCAGGTAGGTGGTGAATAGACACATACTAGATAATAACCTCAAGCTAATGTGGTTAAACTGAGTTGCAGGAGTAAGCAACTACAGACAGAATGAGGCAATTTGGCTGAGATGCGAAGGAGTGCACCTAAAATTAAGTAAATTAAGTAGAGGTAGTTTGGCAGAGATGCAAGATAGATGCCTAGCATCAGGATTAGGCGGTTTGGCAGGAATGCGTATGTCAACACCTAGATTCAACTGAGGCGAAGAGGCAGAAATGCATCAATAAATACCTAGATTCAAATGAGGCAGATTGGCAAGAATGCATGTATCAACACCTAGATTCAACTGAGGCGAGATGGCAGAAATGCATCAATGAATACCTAGATTCAAATGAGGGAGATTGGCAAGAATGTATGTATCAACACCTAAGTTCAACTGAGGCAGATTGGCAAGAATGCCTGGAAACAACAGGATTCGGGTGAGGCAGTATAGTTGGGATGCAGAGATAATATTGTATATATGTTAATGTTAAAGGACATTTATACAGCGCACTATTGCCAATGAAATGGTCCCCTGGCGCACTGGCGGATCAGGCTAACACAGGCTAAATCAACTTTGCTAGTAGAATGCAGCAATAGGTAGCTTCAGTTTTGCAGATAGAAAGCACAAGTGGGCAAATTCGACTATGCTAGGGAAATGCAAAAGTGGGCCTGTTAAGGTTTGCTGATGGAGTACAAGAAGCATTGGGCATTCATATAAATCAGGCAATAGGTGCCATATGAGGCATAGAGTAAGCGTTGACAGTATGTGACATTGTGACAGATAGCAGGCACAGTGAGTCGAGAATCGGGAGCAGTAAATCAGCGGAACGCTTAGGTTGTGAAGAGCACTAGATGAGATAGTAGCGGGGGATTGTGCACGCACAGTTTGCAGTGAATGGGACGTATTGAGTAAGGGTGGAGGAGCGCATGTCTCGAGGCTGGAGACTTGGTAGGAGCAATCAGATAACAATCAGGTAGCGTAGGCTGTCATTTCTAGTGGCAATGGGTTGCACATTGCACAGATTAATAGTTTGGATATGCAAGTTTCACAACGTTGGGTCGGGCGGTAGCACGTTGCAAAGGTGAGGTCACTCGGTACAGCGAGGCGGCTGGGGAGGGTTAGAAATGTTCCCTTTGAAGGGGATCCAGAGGGTCTGGCTAAAAGCAATCACGGCATCAAACAGGCATACAACAGGCACCAGCCTTGATTCCTTGGGCCTTGGGGCACGTGGGCCGGCTACGCCTGCCGGCAGCCAATGGCAGTGAAGAGGGTTCAGTAGCCAATCGGCAGAGGGCACTGACTACTGCTAGGACCCTGGTTAGACAAAGGGAGCTCCAGGCAAAAACGAACGGCCATTTTGGAGGTGTTTGGTACCTCGTGTACCTGGATGGGGGTAAAAGGCACAAAAAGTGCTCCTTTTGGCAGATTTTGTACTGGTCACTGGATTTTCATTGCAGGGCTTCCATGAGCGCCCGTGTGCAATAATAGAAAGTTGATATTGCACATTTGCAAAAGTAGCGCGATGTGGCAGCGCTTACCAGGATGTGCTCGGGGTTGAAGTAAGCTTCTCCTTTGTAGGCCCGCTGCTCCTGCAGGATGGGGACCTACTCAGTGGAGCTCCTGCTCCTCGAGTGGGGGTATTCGAGTGCCGTATATGACCTGTGAGTGCCACAACTCTGCCACATTCGACATACAAATGTGAAACGCCAAACGTATTAATTGTAGGATCATTGGAACTGTAAAATCAAGGTCTAAGGGACATGGTTCGGTAGAGTCTATGTTTGTTGAAATAAAAAAGATAAATAACGACTATAGGTCTTGGCCAAAAGCACACAAGGTCAATAAAGTCAGAAGTAAGTGGGAAAAATGTGTATACACTTTTAAAAAACGTGAAACTATGGTGGTATGGGAAATGTTAACACATGGATAATGGAGAAAGTGAAAAAAAGTTGATAAATCCCATCCCTGGTGAAGTATGGTGCACACATCTAAGCACTACATTCTTTGCACCTACTTCTCTTAGTGGAAATATTTTTACAGGACCGAGCTGGCCTTTTGACTTGAAACAGGAAGTTATTAAAGACGCAATAATTGGGTTGAAGAATTCTAGATCACCCAGGCCAAATGGCCTTGCTAAAGCACTCCTTAAGGGTGATCCTGCCAATTGTGCCCATGTCTTACAGATATTGTGCACCAGGGTGTGAAGGGAGTGTAGGGTTCCGCCCTCATGGCAGCGGTTTCTCTTCTTGCCTATTTATAAAAAAGGTGATCGGTTGAATGTCAACAATTACGGGCTGCTGTCGATGTTGGACGCTACCGGTAAGCTGTTTGCTGGCTTTGTCCTGAAGGAACTGCAGCACTGGGCAGAGGTTTACAAAATTCTCCACCCTTTGCAGATGGGCTTGAGGCTGGGTTCGGCAACCGTACATAACATTATAGCCCTAGTCTGGTTACTCCAAGGCGCTCATAGTAAAAATGGGCCATATTCGTATGCTACGTTGGTACATTTTAAAGCAGCCAATGACCTAGTTAATAAAAACACTTTATGGAGCAAATTAAGAAAGTTTGGAAGCCCTTCTGGGTTACTGCAAATAATGGTTGAGCTACACATCAACAATTGGACATGCCTGCAGTTGGATAATTAGGGCACCATTACACCTATGGTGAGGATCAACAGTGGCGTCAAGAAAGGTTGTGTCTTGGCGGTCCTATTGTTCAATCTCTATGTAGCAAACGTGCTGCAACGGTTGCAGGAAAGATCTCAATATCCACTGAAGATTGGTTGTTAGTCGCTATGCTATATGCAGGCAACTTAGTAATGTTTGATCGTACCATAACTGACACAAAAAACATGTTGAAAGAATTAGCAGCATTTGCAGGTGAGCATGATTTGACTATTAACCTGAATACAACTTGCACTATGTTAATAGCAAACACAACGGTAAATAGAGTAAAACTGAATACTACCCTGGGGGTGGTTAATTATACAACTGCCTATCAATTCTTGGGGGTCGAATTGAGTGTCACAGGTTATGAAAAAGTAATCGAGACCAAGATAAGAAGGGCTAAACAGCGTATGCTTCAGATAGGTCAAGTGACTAGAGATCAAGCTGGGTTTTCATTGACTGGTATCATTATGCTGTATAAGCAGTGTTTGTGTCCGGCCATATTGAGTGGGTGGGAAGCCTTCACAATGGAAGATATGACTTGGTTAGATAAAAATGAGTGCTGTTTTTGGCAGATTATATTGGGTTTACACCCTTCATGTCCTGTATTGTTTGTACGCCTGGAATTGGGCTTTACTTCCCTGCAGGGAATGGTACTTAGAGCCAGAGGCCTATATAAAAGCTTGAACAACTTCAACATATAGACTACTCACAATTCTGGGCGAAACTAGTGAAGACGAAATAGTGATAATGATCTTTTCACTAAGATGAATGGAAGCCACATTTTGATGTCAAAAAACAACATTGGGCCTCATTACAACTCAGGCGTTCCGGAAATAACGGTGGCGGTAAACCCGCCGCCACCGTTGTTTCCGGACCGCCTGATCCCGACTCCTGCAGGTGGGAGTTGATGTTCCCGCCAGGTCTGACCTGGTGGGTTTAACACCGCCCGCCTGCAGGCGGACGAGGAAACACCGGCAGCATTACGAGATGCTGCCGGTGTTTCTATGATCCCCATTCCCATTGAGTCCCATAGGACTGAATGGGAATGGGGATTAACACCATTCCGCCTCCGTGATTCCCGGAAAACCGGGGTTGTAATGCCCCGGTAATTCCGGGAATCACAGAGGCGGAATGGTAATTCGAGTCCGGCAGTAACCAGGCGGTTTTACCGCCTCGGTTACCGCCGGACTCGTAATGAGGCCCATTGTCCTTTGAAGCAGGCTTTTGAGAACAAAAACTCTATAGATGGGTTTGGCACAATAATTGTCATACTTGTAAACAATATAATAAGAAGGAAACAACTGAAACAAAACCTTTTGGGATTATTGTTTAAATATGAATTCTATTTCTTTCCAAATAGACTTATCGGATGTCTCCGTGTTAAAGTAATACTGGCACAAAAGGAATTAGTTAATGATGATTTAGATGGCAAAGACATTTTAGAATTGTAATTTGAAAATTATAAAAGTACCTATTGTATTAATTGGAAATACTTAAAAAATAATTGAATATGTCTATTGATGTATTTAAAAGAATATGTGATGTATTGATCTTATTTATTTTATGTTGTATGTTATACATGTATTTGTATTGTTATGATTGTTTTATTTGTGTAAAGCTCATTGAGCTATAACACAATAAAGATTATTATTATTATCATTGTTATTATTAATTACAATAATTCAAAAATGTTAAGAATAGAAAATAAATAACCGTTCAGCGGTTGTAGCAGTCCCCACAGCTCTAGCTGCCTACAACAACAGCATAGGAGGTAAAACCTCATGCCAACTACTCCCCAGTTGAGCACCAAAACAAATTAGAAAAGTAGGCATTGTCAGCAGAAGCTGCATTTAAATTGTGCAGAATTCTGTGAAAAATGAAAGTCTTTCTGACATATGAACTAAACATGGTGTCCAACCTAATGCTTCCTTTAATTCACCTAAGAATACAAGAAGTTATGATATGTTGGGTTATAACATTGTGATTCATACACGTACCACTTCAATTTTCATGGTCTTGAGGCGCTCTGGCGGATCTGTAAAGGAAGGCGCTATGAGGGCTTAGCTAGTGGGAAAGAGATGGATAGCGCTATCAAACTTTGATGCGCTGTGGATAGCTTCAGTTCCGAAAAACAGTGACTGTGTGCTGGGTTTGTTTTTAGTTGGTTACGGGTTAGGTGGTATTTATTTTATGGGCATGAGTGACATGATTTGTGTGAAATTGGTTTAGATTTCTGTAGTGTGTTGTGTTTAGTTGAGTGTTGGGGAGTGTCTGCATTTTGTGCTGGCTTTGGGTTTCTGCTGTGATAGAGATATGTTTGTATTTTATATGGTGTTTGAGGGTGAGTATGCAGGATATCAGATCGTTTTTATTAGGTTTATTTATGATGTTAGAAGTCTGTGCCATTCTATGAAATGGTCATGTTGGTCTGGCCGGGTTCAAATGTTTCTATGGCAGTTTATATTAAAATGCAGTATTTCATTGGTATATCCATGTTTTGGTTCTTTAGGTTTAGTTTGTTTTGGTTGTTTCTCTTGTGTTGTGTTGGATGTTTCCCTTTGATGTTTTTTTCCTGTATAGCTAAAGATCCATGTGTTTAGAAATGTTCTGAATTTTAGATGGTCTTCTTTTGTTTGTTTTTTCTTCGGGGTGCGATTCAATGTTGTGCAGGGATCCATGATGTTGGGGGAAGTGGTTCTATCCCACCCCCCTCTCCTGTCCCGTGGTGATTAGATCACGTGTAGGCCAAGAGGGGAGAGACCCCCATCTCACGGCATGCTGTCTTATGATACAACATAGAGATTTAAACACGTAGTGCAGCCCTTCCACAGAATGTGTTCTCTGCTGAGTGTGAGACCTGAGCAGGCCCCAGCACAAGTGCCCATCTATCTACACTAAACTGCCTGTGTCCTCTCAACCCCCACCCTGCCAAGGCCAGGGCCCACCAGTCCTCGGCCCCTAACCATCTTTCATGACGATACCCTCTGACCCTCACCCACCTTAGACTTAATCTCTTGCAGCAGTATATTTGTCCCAATAACAACAAATGTCTGTCTGTATCATGAGGCACAAGGGAACATAAATAGTAGATCAAACCTCTATTGGGTGACACCTGGGAGTGGTACCCTGATACCATAAAGGTCGGAATGTCAATATATGTGACCACCTTTTCTAAATACCCCTTGAAGCAATGTTTTAATGCCTGCCATTATTCTCATATTATCAGTTCCTGTTATCTTAGACAGCTAGGATTATGTTACATTTTGACATCCCCTTCACTGCGCAGATGAGCCCAGCTAACCCACGTGCCACAAGAACGATTCAGAAGCAGCGGCCATTTGCAGATGGCATCCCCTATAGAGCAGGCTGGGCCATACGGGCCCACCAATCCGTGCTGTTACTTTGTACCATATGAAATGAAATTATATTTTATTTATATCGCGCTAGTACACAAGTGTTTCAGAGCACTTCCAGGCAAACGAGAGCGGAACAAGGGAGAATCAACCAAAAAAAAAAGAAAACAGCAATCTTACTAGTCGCAGTGACATTAAGAAAGCGCAAGTACATGGAAAAGTGAAAAGGGGCACAGTGCGTGGATAGGGGGGAGTGGAAAGTGCGGAACAGAAGAGAGAACAGAAATACTAAATAAAATAAATAAAATAATTAAGGCGATAAACCATGGTAGTGCATCCAACAAGTGGCAGTTGAAAGTTTAGTCAGATAAGGTATATCTGAAAAGTGCAGAAGAAAAGTGGGAGGGGAACTGTATGAGGACAGATACAGAACCCCATTGCTTGGGGTGGCCTGGAGGCAGTACAGGAGGGTGGCACGGTGAGCAGGTACATGGGCTCGACTGACAGAAGGTGGCCAGGTGCATGATGCCAAGAGAAAAAAATTAAAGATCAACAGGGGATAAGGGGGCAAAGGCAGAGGAAAAGAGGAAGGTCTTGAGGTGCTTCCGGAACCGGAAATAGTTTTCCTCAAGTTTCAAGGTGGCCGGCAGACTGTTCCAAAGAGAGGCCCCAGCTGAAGACAGAGATCTACCCCCAGCTCGTTTCTTTGCAAAAAGGACTAACCCTGACAAAGTTAGAAGTAGAGGAGTGAAGGGATCGAGAGGGAAGGTATTTACGGAGGGATAGTTGAATGTATTTTGGACCCAGGCCCCAGAAAGACTTGTGGACAATGCAGAGGGTTTTAAATGTAATCCTTGCATCCACTGGGAGCCAATTAAAGGATTTCAGTGCTGGAGAGATACAATCCCAGGGCTTGAGGCCAAGTACACGTCTCACAGTCCTGTTCTGGATTAGTTGTAAAGGGCCACCTGACTGGAGGCAGGTAGATTTAGAAAGAGGTTGTTACAGTAATCTAGCCTGGAGAGACCCAGAGCGTGGAAAACATTGAGCTTTTGAGGGTAGGAGAGGAAAGGCAGAGTACCTCTAAGGAGGTGCAATAAAAGGTTTGATTTTTTGGAGATATTAAAGATGTGTGCGGTGACGGAAAGTGTGGAGTCAAAGATAACCCTGTTGTCGGGGGGAAATTCTCCCGGGGTCTGCTGGACCGTCCGCGGACCCCCGGGCAGGGAGGCCCCAACTCCTCCCGCGTATCCCAAAAATGAGTATGAGGCACACGCAAGAAGCAAGGTGGTTCTGCTGTTTATTAAACAACGGCAGGGATGGGTCAAGGATCGTACGCGTCCGTCCTGACTCTCTCTCGAAATTTGTGGGGCTTGCAGGCCCTTTTTACCTCAGTATGACGCGCTACTTGCGTCACCTGGGAAAGTTAGCAAAAAAACCTATCGTCACTCTGGATTGTTTCCTCGAGTGGTAGGGTTAGTATAGCATATGTATAGAGAACGCTGTTAGTGGTTAAGGGTCAGTCAGGTGGTATACTTGGGTTGTCCCTTCTATTAGATACATGAAAATTGTTACATGAAGACCCCTGATGATTGGCTAATGTTAATGGCGTCAGTGATAAGTGCCCCTTTGTTCTGATTGGTCCACTCACGAGCCCCCCAGCTTGGGACCATCGTTGTTCCCAGCTCGCGGTGCACCTGTCATTTGCAACAATGTGTAACTATGTGTTTGTGCAGACAATGCGTGGATTTGTTCATATGCTTGAGGGCAGACTACTCCCACCGCCGCAGATGTCCATTGAGTCGCTTCATTGTTGCTGCCTGTGTCTCAAAACGTGGGACCCAGGCGCCTCCTTCCTCCTGGGTCTGGCACCCTGTCAGATTCGGCTTGGTCACGTGAGGAGAGACCGTGGTTGAGGCAGAATTCTGCACATTTAATGTTGCATTTTCCACTGTGTGTCTGGCTTAGTTTGCAGGTGTGACCTTGGCTTCGGCTTGTGGCATGCGGGTTTGCAACATTGTTCCCTTGGCTGTCCGTTCTCGCCGGGCTTGTTCTACAGGGTCAGCAATTGTACTCTTGCTCGTTCAATGTTCGTGGAGGCTCTTGCTTCCGGCCTACTTGGGCCTGGTGCATAGGTGGGGATGTTTGATGCACGGCGCTTTAAGTTACGGTATCATATTGCTTTATCCCCAGTATCATGTCTTCGTTATATTTCTCATTGCAATGCATGGGTTAGGAGAAGCGTCAGCAAGCATTTTAGATGAGTTTGTTGTGCGTCTTGCGTTTCTGCATTTTGAAAAACCTATGTGAAAAATAATAAAGATGCGCGTCAGTGGGTGTGTCCGTCACCTACGTCATAGCACTGAATATGTTCTTCGTGTGGATTGGTGTGGGAGTGTCCAGTGTGCAAGTTTGCACGTGTGTTCTGACCGTTGGCTAGGTCGTCACGGCATCTCTAACGATGTGTTTATTTACTGTTGAATGATTCAGTCAAGTTCATCCATGCCGCAAGTGTCGGCTTTGGCAGGGCAGGCTGGTGGGCACATCCGTATGTTCCTGTACCAGGGTATTTGGTCGTCTGGTAGATAGGCAAACTCCTCTCGTGGCGGGTGTCTGGGCCGCGATCCTCTAGGCCAGGGGCGTGAGGGGATTGGTGGGACTCTTTTGTCCCATTCTCCCACTTCAGTCCCCCCTCTGGTCGACTTGTCGACCACAAACATATCTTTTTCTCATCTTACTCTCCATATTTTAGTTACTCCTCCCAAGTGTCCATAGTGGTTGACATGGTCTTCAAATGACCAATAAATATATACGCAGGTTCCTCCGGGTGTGCAGTATACCCATTTCCTTATGTAGCTCCTTGGGTTTCTTGGGTTTTCGAGCTTCACAGATGGTGGGTCCAGGTGGTTGGTGATGATCTGTTTGAGCAGTTTTTCTCTTTCTTTTATTATTGTGCCTGTGTGCTGGCCATCATCTGTCGGCATCAAGGGGTGCATACCAACCATTTCGATCATTTCGTCTGTAGTGAGTGCCTTCCGGGCCTTCCAAAATCTTATTATGATCAGTGCAGCTCCAGCCAGTATTATGCATCCAACTATAATCTTCAGTCCGTCCGACAGCCAAGATGGCATCCATGACCATAACATTGAAAACCAGCTGTCATCCTTCTTCACTCCTTTACTTTCTTCCATCATTTTGGAGTGCATCTGGGCCAGTTTGATACTGCTTCTGTCAGTGTACCATTGTCAGCATTGTTAGCAGGAATAAATGTGCAGCATGATTGTCCTATCTTTGTGCAAACTCCTCCTTCCATTGCTGTAAGGAGATCTAATACATATCTGTTCTGTAGTGCTACCATCCTCACTGCTCGCAGTTCCTCTTTTATTCCGTTGAATCCATTTACTGTAGAATTAATTGTCATCATAAGCTCCCATCGAGTTATCTGGAGCCATTTTGCGTTTGCGTAAGCTTGTAGTCCCGGATGTATTATTGACGAGAAGAACATTGCTGCTCTGCTGAATAGTCTGTGTTCTTGTTCGATTGAAGTGAGTGCTGTTTCCGACCTTCCCCATAGGTAATTTCCTGTCAGAGGTTCTCCTTGTCTCTTCTTTCTATTCAGAACATTGTTGTTTTTGTTGTTTTCGTTCTCTGACCCCTTCTGAGGTTTTACAGATCTCTTCTTCATCTTGTTTCCTTCATCCATTTTAGGGAAGTTCGCCATGTTCACATGTTTCTGGGGCACCACTAGTGATGGTACATTAACGTGTACCATTGTGCATATACCATTCCACAGAGGGGGAAGTGTGTGGTATGCCTTGTTTCCGCAGGCCCAGTAATGGTCCATTAATACTGCTGTTCCTGCTCCCCCCTCAGGTAACTCTGTCACGCTTGCACAGTTGGTGTTGTATCCCACGTCCACTTCTCCTCTATGTTGGTAGCATATCTTAGGTGCAGACAGCGGCAGTATGCTCACTGGGTCTTCATCCTTCTCCATCCACGTCATCATGGGTACGTACTTGCCCCAAATCGCCCAACATCTGTTATTGTGTTCATCAATAGTTGTAATATTTTCTCTTGTTACCATGTTGCTGCCAATCACTCCTATGTCCCATTTGTTGTCCATGTACACCTTTCTTGTTATTGTTACCAGTGGTCTTTCCCAACATCATTGTGTACCAGGAACTTCAGTGGCGTACCAGTCACATGGTAGGTATTGTAGTGTTACTTTCTTTGTTTCTCCCTTTTCAGGACCACTTGTCATGTATCTGAATGCTTCAGCATGCAAACTGCTTTTGTGGTAACTCAAATAAGTCTTGAGGAAGTTGTTTTCGTATGGATACGTGTCTCACGTTTTCCACACCAGTCTCACCACCGTCCCTTGAAATCTCCCTTTCGTTTGGAACAGTGCCAGGTATATTATACATTGTGCTGTCTTTTCATCTATTTCCGTGGCAACGAATGTTTGAGAAGCGCTCATGGCGTATGGGATCAATGAGCAGACGTAGCAGTTGTCTTCTGTTGTCTGCTTACCTATTTGGGTCATGTGTTGGTACCATATGTTGTTCGAGACGTGTGCTGAGTCTGTTATGTAATTATCAATACCTTTATTATCTGAGTATGTGCTACGTTTAACTCTATTTACCTTATGTGGCGGCTTGCTAGTACCACCTGACGTAACACCTGTTGCAGCCGTGGGTGGGGTACATTAGGTTTGGGTACAGCCAAAATATTGATAGCATAACTTTTCTGCCATACAGAGGCAGCCAAAAACCCAGTGATCATCAAAATCCCTATCATCTTTATTACAGAAGCTAGTCTCACCGGCATTTTGCTCTTACCTTGCTGCAGTCCGGTAGCTTATTCTTGCGACGTTAAAGTTGCACGCCTGAAAATTCTCAATAGGCTTGTTATTAGTGTTAGTTGTTGTTTTCAAGCTCTCCCTATCAAGTAGCCGTTCAGTGCCCAGGCGTAGAGCTGTTCCCACGCCAATCTAAGCGATCTGTCTCTTAGGGCAGGCAAGTGTTGGTGAAGATGGGGCATTGATTGTTCTATGGCCAAGATAAATGCTGTTTAGTAGACACGTACCCTCCTTCTTTTTAGGTACTTTGGCCTTTTTATGTGATAGACAAATTGGTGTGATAGGGCTTCAGGGTAGTTATCGTCTGAGGGTAGCATCTACTCCTGGGCAATGGACTTTATTAGTTATCTCTTTTCTTAGCAATACAATAATATGCGGTACCTGCATGTGCGAGAAAGAAAAAAGAGAACATTCAAGTGTTTACATGTGTATATGTGCAAGACAATGTCCTTCAATTGGGTGGTTACTGTAGTGGGTAGGAGGTCAATGGGCAGAGGGTTTGGGGTTCAGCTGGCAGAAGTCTCTTTACTCTTTGATCGTGTAACCATGGGGTGGGCGGTATGGGAATTACCAGTTTCTATTTCAGTAGTTGTCTCTGGGGAATCTGGGGGGTGGCAGGGTATGGAGACACTTAGGTCGTCAGCTGTGGTAGAAGTCTCTTCCTCCGTGGGTGATGCTGTCGTTGTTCTTCCAATGGCCCTGTCGGTGACGCTAGGGCGGGTCTGGAGTTTGCAGATCTTTACGTCGTGTAGGTGATTACAAGCACGCTTATCCTGCAACTTTAATGCTCTCGTAGATACCTCCTGTACAAGTTGGGGACCAGTGAAGCGTGGGCTGTTCCACTTTCTATTGAAGCACGTGGTCACCTTTAGCAATTTTGCACAGTTTTTCCTTTTCCGATCCTTGGTCCTCGTCTTCTTGTTGATGACTCTTAGACCCGCCCCGCGTGCGCTCGAGCTGTTGAGACACAAACACTACACTAGTAATCAAAGAAGACACATATTGGTACATTTCATCACCAAGAACAGTTGCAGTGTTTTCATAGTCTGTAAATGCCCTTGATGTTGGCGTTAGAGGAAGGCGCATTTGACGTCCGGTCACCACCTCATGAGGAGTGAGGTGGTGGTCGGAGCCTGGTCTATTCCTCAGCTCAAATAGAGCTAGCGGAAGGCAATACAACCAACTCTTCTTTGTTGTTTGCTGTATCTTTGCAATTGCCTCCTTCAGTAGGCCATTCAGGCGTTCGCATATACCGTTGGCCTGCGGATGATATGCACATGCAAATTTATGCTTGATGTTCAGTAAGGATGTGATGTGCTGGAACATTTCATTAGCGAAATGCGGGCCGTTATCCGACCGCAGTACCTCGCACACTCCCCATCTGGGGAAAACCTCTCTCACTAGAAATTTAGCTGCTCTAAATGCATCTGGATGTGAGCAGGGTCCTGCCTCAATCCACCTGGAGAATGGGCATACTACTACAATCATATACCTATTTCCTTGACATAGGTTGATCATATCAACGTAGTCAATATGGATGTGCAGGCTGGGTCCCTCTGGCCGGGGTATAGTACCTTTTATCACTTTCAGCGTGTGACCGGCCGTAAACTGTTGACATGTGAGACAATTGCTGATAAAATTTGTCACATGGGAATTTAACTCGGGACAGAACCAATCTTCCCTAATTCGTGCTGCAATAACTTCCTTGCCTGTGTGGGCTGGGTGGTGGAGTTGGCTCAGGGCGGTGTTCAATAGTGCCAATGGCATTACCATCTTTCCAGTGTTACCCTGGCGCCATAGTGCGTCAGTTGGCGACATTGTACATCCTCTTTTTACCCATATTTCTTTTTCTGCCATTGGTGCAGCCGCTTGTAACTCCATTATCTGTGTGGCTGGGAGATGGGTGTACCCTTCTCTCATCAACATCTCTTTAGCTATCCCCCTCCCTCTCCCTCTCTCTGACTCTGGGGGGTTCCATATCTCACCAAAATATGCGGCATACTTCACATGTGCGTCTGCTGCTGCATTTCCTTTTGAGATATGATCTTCTCCGTTAGTGTGTGTGAGACATTTGACCAAAGCTAGTTCTTGGGGATCATTTATTACTTCAATTAACTCAGCTAACAAGAGAGCATGTTGCACTGCGGTGCCGTCAGCTCTCCTAAACCCTCTTCTCCTCCATTTGGACAATCGTGAGTGGACAGTAGACGTGACATATGCGCTGTCAGAATATATAGTCACTCTTTTGTCAAAGCTTTCCTTCACCGCCAAGATCAGTGCAACCAATTCTGCTGCTTGAGCAGAGTAATGTTGTGGTAATTGTACGCATTTTACCGCCACACACACCAATTCCTCTGTCATTTTTACCACTGCTGCCCCAGTTCTCCTTATCCCATCACTTTGGTCTATTGTTGATGACCCATCAATGAACAAGAGCTCTCCTCCATTTAGCGCGTCCTCTTCAACTTTTCTAGTACATGAGTACATTTCGGTAGTCTGCGTACAATCATGTGCATAGTCGCCTTCCTCAATGACTTCCGCTATAAACCTTGCAGGATTAACTGTGCTGCATCTAACAATTGATAATTCTGGTCTAGATAAGATGATCTCATAACCTGACGCCCTCTGCGTGGTTAGTGTGGACTTAGGGTTGTTCAATATTGCAAATAGTGCTTTTTCCTCAAATAGTGTGGTTGGGCACCCCATTGTAATTGATGATGCTTTCTCTACTGTGAAGGCAGCTGCGGCGAGACCTTGTTTGCAAGGGAAATGCCCTAACATTACAGGATCCAAGTGACCGCTGTAAAATGCTACTGGTTTGTAACCCATGCTTGTTTTTTGAGCCAACACTGCTTTCATTACTGCTGAGTCGCAATGTGAAAATATAAAGAATTGTCGTTCATAATCTGGGGTGGCCAGTACCGGAGCAGTTGATATTGCATCTTTCAGTTCCTCAAAGGCCTCTTTCATTTCCATTGTCCACCCCAATTTTTTCTCCCCTTTGTTAGCTTCTTTTAATGCCTCAAGTAGGGGTCCTATGTATGAGCTGTAATCAAATACCCATGCTCTGCAGTAGTTGCACAGTCCCAGGAACTGCTGCAGTTCCCTCACTGTTTGTGGCAACAGCGTTTTTGATATGGCCTGTGCTCTTTGTGGTGCAATCTTTCTTCCGTATTGGGATATGAGCTGACCAATGTATAGTACCTGTTCCTGACAGTACTGTAACTTTTCTTTGTCTACCTTGTAACCCTTTTCAGCCAATATTGTCAGCATCTTCAATGAGTCCTCTCTGCATTGTTTTTCGCTTGTGCTGCAAATTATTATATCGTCAACATACTGCAACACTGTGCTTTCCACTTCAATGTTTCCCAAGTCCATCTGTATTACTCTGTTGAAAATTGAGGGTGACTCGCAGTACCCTTGTGGCAATCTGGTGTGTTTCCATTTTGTGTTTCTGTACGTGAAGCTTGTTAGATCTTGTGAGTCTGGATGCAGGGGTATTGAGAAAAAGGCATTTTTGAGGTCAATCACTGTAAATCGTGATGCCTCTGCTGGAATGCCACACAATATTGTGGCTGGGTTTGCTGCTATGGGGTATTCTGCTTCCACTATGTTGTTCAAGGGCCTGAGGTCCTGGATGAAACGCCAAGACCCTCCTTTAGCTTTGCGCACTGGAGATACGGCTGTGTTACATGGTGATTCTGATGGTACCAATATGCCATTATTTATAAGGGCCGTTACTGTTTCATATATGCCCTCATCTGCCTATTTTGATAGTGGGTATTGCTTCACTCTAGGGAGTATTGCACCTTTTTTCAATTTTATTCTTACTCCCCCTATACTCTTTATGCACCCCACGTCATAGGGACTAGTAGTCCATAATGATGTTGGGACTTTTGCCATATCCTCCTCAAAGAAGGGAACTGGGGTGGATGTGGGTGCTTCAAGTGCCATTGCAATTTTCTGTGCCACTTGTTTGTATGTCACTCTTAGCCATATGTCTACACTCATCATAAATACCATTTCACCTTCTTCCTTTTCTTCTGAAAAGAGCTCCTCGTCTGACACCTGGGTGAGCATGTATCCCTCAGCTAGGGCTATCACTGCCCTCCATACTCTTCCTTCCCTGTCTTGGGCATGTACTGTGATATAATCAGCAGTTGCTATAATGCTCTCCATGCTCACTGAAATCACCTTTCCTTCTGGTTCATTGGCTGGTGTTTCTGGTCTAAACAAATAGGCTGTTGGCCTCCTCCAGATCTTTCCTTCTATTCCTGGCATCCATGCGAATGCCATGTCTGTTCCGTACTGGAACAGTTCGCCATCTACTGGCTCAGCCCTAATCACTGTCTGTCCACAGTATGCTTGCATAATTTGCCGTGCAGTGAGCATGTTTATTCCAGGAGTGGAGTAAATTATGCCGTCCTCCGTAAAGGAGATCGTCATATTCAACCTGCTCATTATGTCTCTCCCAAGTATGTTTACTGGTGAGTCCCTAGAGTATAAAAGCGGGACGGACATGTCATAATCGCCTATCGATAAGGGAATGCTATCAGTAAAGGGAACCAACCCCCTAGCCCCAGAGAATCCTTGGGTATTCATGGCCTCACCTGACATCTTAAATTTACCTTCCCTTATGCAAGACCGGGTCGCCCCGGTGTCGACAAGGAATGATCATTTTTTGTCACCTATCGTTACCTCTATGCGTGGTTCCTCCGCACTATTAGGTGTTACCGACAGGATGGGACACACCAAGGCCGTCTGTGGGCTGTCCTATTGTGGGTATAATGACTGACCACTTCCTGTGTAAGGGTTGTGTCCCAGGACTGTCACCCTTCCCAGTTGTGTTTGCTGTAGTTGTGTATTGGTAGAGGTTATTTTATGGTCTTGAATTTGGGCAGGTTGCTGTACTTGCTGCACTTGAGGTTGTTGTGTCATTGCTACTTGTTGTTGTGGTGGTGAATATGTCTGTGGCTGTTGTTGTGTTGCTAGTTGTTGCTGCACATTTCCCGGTTGCAGTGCCTGTTGTTGTTGGTGGCCCTGCTGTTCCCTTGTAGGCCCTTGTTGTCCCTGTTCTCCCCATGCTGGTGTGCCGGGTCTCATTCTACATGTGCGTGACATGTGCCCTAGTAATCCACAAATCCAACATACCAGTGGTTCCCTGTTCTGCCATGGAAAGCTCCCTGAATTATCCTGGTATACTGGTTGCCCAGTGGGGTTCAAATTTCTGAATCCTCCCCCTTGCTGTTGTGTGTTATAGCCGTGTCCCCTCCCCCTCATCATTCCTCCCCTTCCCCTGTTATAATTATAATATCCAGCTCCTGGCGTTGAGTATCCTCCTCCCATGTTAGTCGTGTATGGTTGGGGTGGTGGCAGCTGTTGTGCTAGAGTCTGTGATGATTGTATTTGGGAGGGATCTTGTGCAGCCACTACTTGTTTGGGGTTTTGAGTCATTGTTGTGGGTGTAGTTATTAGTGCACCTTCCATCGTGTATTTAGTAAGTTTTTTCTGTACCAATTTAGCCTCTTCTGCTTTTCTATCCTCTTCCTTTTGTTTCATCTTTTCTTGCCATGTCCTACAATGATGTACTATCGTCAGTTGTATTTCTGGCCATGCTTTTGCTTCCATCCCCACTACCTTCTTCAGTTGTTTCTGAACTGCTTCTGGGAGCCCTTGTATTAGTATATGATAGAATATTGCTGGTGTTTTGTCCCATTGTTCTCTAGTTTCCATACGCCACTTCTCTTGAATTTCCTGGATATAATCAACAGGATCTTCGTTCTCACGCATCTTGCGTGATGTAATTGCTCCTATGTCTGATGTGTCTGGGTACTATACCCTCAGCGCTTGCCATAATGCATGTCTGCAGTTTGCGAATGGTGCCCCATCGTGTGATGTGTTTGTTATTGTGACCCCGGGGAAGCGTGCTCTCTTCCAGATGTCATCTGCTGCATCCCCCAATATTGATATTAGAAGGCCCTTTACATCCCCCACTGTCCTGCGGTGTTTTTTTCCATTTCATATATCCATTTTCCCGCACCTCCACTTAATGATGGGAGCCTGCACTTTATATTTTCCATGTCTGCATGCTTCCAAGGGACGTATTGTGGTCTAACCCCTCCCCTCTCCAGAAGTGGCATTAAGTTGTGTCCTGTTTGACCCCCTGGGTTCCCCAAAGTCGAGTATGTGTACCCCTCCACTTCTTCCGTGTCGTCTACATCGTCAATTGTGTCCATATTTCCCCTGCTCGTAACTGTTTCTCCTCCACCTCTTCCCCTTCTTTTATCATTTCCTTTATTTAATGTGGGCGTGTGTATTCGTTCTTCCTGCCTGCGTCCAGGGAGGTCTCTAAGCCTGCCTGCATAGGGTGTTATTTCGTGAGGGGCGAGTGCGGGTGTAGGTGGGCATGTTGCACGGGATGAGTGTGGGGTGGTGGAGCATGTTGGACGGGATGATGAGGGTGTAGCTGCACGTGTCTGCCTTCCCGCCATTCCTTGCTCTTCCCCCTCACTTCCCTCCAGTTCTTCCTTTCTCCTGCAGGCCCATGGTGATTCTCTATTTGTCTGGGTGATGTAGAATTTATCTAGGCTTTCCCTTTCAGTATTTCTTCCTTCCTTCTCCATTCCTTCTTCTTCCTCGCTACAAAAGTCATCCAGGAGTGACAACCCCCAATCTGTCTTTTTCCCCCTAATCGTTACTGTTTTTAAGTCTATTAGATCCGTTCCTCCTGTTTCTTCTTTATCAATTGCTCCCCTTTGTGCTGATGTTGTTGCTACTTCTGTGTCTCTGCCTACATGCTTCCTTACTTCACTCTCCCCTCTCCTATCTTCTCTTTCCCCTTCATTTTTCTCCGCTATTTCTCTACCAATTTCCTCTCTTTTCTTTATTAATTCCTCCATTAACTTCACTACTCATCTTTTCCAATATCCTTTCTTCTTCTCTCTTCCTTTCCCATCTCGCTCTTTCCCGCTCTAATAAACTCTCTATCATCCTCCCTTCTTCGTATTTCTTTGTCGTTTCAGATAGTAATCTCCTCTTTCATATTTCCATTTCTTTTTCTTTCTCTTCTTCCTCTCTTTTCTTGTCACGCAGTGCTGCTCTGGATACCCTTTCTGCTACTGCCTTTACCCTTTCGGCTTCTCTCTTTTGCTCCTCAGTTCGTTCCCTCATTTTTTCCATCTCATTCTTACTTTCTTTCCTTTCCCGTGCTCTCTCTCTTTCCTCTCTCTCAAGCTGCTTGAACAGTGCATTCTGCTCATCCCTTAATTCAGCTAATCGTTCCTCCAAAATCTCTTCCTTTTGTCGTAACAGCTCTTACTCCTTTCTTTTTCCCTCTTCCCCTTTCATTACACTCTTTCTGGTATTATCCTCGTCCATTTTCCTTACTACCTCCTTCTCTTCTCCTGTTAATGAACCTCGTAATTTTAATAATACCTGCGCAGCTACCGACTCATCATGTCCTATTGCTGAGATCTGTTCTTCGCCAGTCCTCCCCTTCCCTGCGGGCATCTTCGTACGAGCTAATCCCGTCGTACTAGTCTGCTCCCCTCCCGTGTGGCCACCTGTAGCTGTATATGGTGGCGGGCTGTATACCCGGTTTCAGTACCCCTCAGCCGCCCTTAATTGTACTATTTCTCGTAGTTCTGTTAAAGGATATAACCCCCCTTCCTCCTTTTTCACTACCTTCGCTAGGGGCATATCGTCGCACTGTTCCTTTTTTATTTCCTTTTCGTTTAGGTTGTTACTCTTTTCTCCTCCCTCTTGTCCGTTCCCCGTGTTCTGTGTGCCTTCACTCTCTTTTTCCCCATTCTCTCCTTCCTCCTTAATCTTCTTCGCTTCCGTTGTTTCCCCCATAATGAACATTCCGTTTGGTCCTGGTCGGGACCCTTTGAACATCCTCCATAAGTTAAACACCTCCACGTGGTGTGTCAGCTTCTTCCCCTTGTAAGTGTTATGCAGATGGGTTAATAGTGAATGTTGGGTATATGGATCGAAACTGCCATTAGGCGGCCATGGTGTCGTCATTTTGTTGTCCGTCCCCTGTGTTCATTCTATGCTGTATTTGATCAGTTTCTCACTATGGGGTGACAGTGTTTTACATATATGCTGTAGCGGGGTAGTGAGGGCGTTCCCCCACCCTCCCGATCCTGTCCCGTATGACATAGTAGCACTTCACTTGTTATCCTACCCCTATTTGGTAGCGGTTATCTTGCTAACAGTGTACGCTATACAATCTTAGATCTTTACCTGGCCCCGTAATTTTGGGGACTTGCGATTGTCCGCTAAGGAAAAATAGTAAAATATAGCATTTGCATTTGTATATTCTTTTCTTTCTTTTCTTCCTTTACCGAACACCTTTACGGCACCCTACGGCCGAGGCGCACATAGCCCCCTGTGGCTGCGTGCCCTGTGTGATGTTCTTATACAGCCGTCCCACTTTGTTTTACCCCTCCTCCTCTTTCTTCACTTGTCGTGGCCGGCGTTCACTGTGCGCGGCCACGTCCCCCTTTTCACCTTTCCCCGATCTACTCGTTACCGTTTATCTCCGTCTCCACTCCCTTACCATTATTCTCTTCCCCACCAATCTCCGAAAAATGCCTTGTGTTCGAGATATCCTATGAAAGCCCTACTGGTGACATCACCGATCTCTTCCAAAACTACTGGTAAGTTCTTTACATGTTTTTAAAAGTTCAAAATACGCTTGCAATCTACCCCCGTTAACCCCACAGGTGTCCTCTTGTCACGCCTGGAACAAGGTAATCAACAATATAATCAGACTGCGCACACTGCGTCGCCTCGCGTGTGATACGCCCCTCGACAGGAGGGCTTAACCAGCCAATTATCTTCTGTATCTTCTGTATTAGGCAACCAGCTAGCTACCGCCTACAGGGAAACGTCATCTATCTATCGAGTTTTCTGCTCGATCAATAGGGATCCTCATCTACTCATTGATCAATAATCACCAAATCGTAGGAAACCGCACACACACACACCCTTACTTATTTGTTATTTATTTTTAATATGCTCATAGCCAAATAATGGCTTTGCATATACAAACAATTTACACACACAAACAATTTAACATACAAAAATCACACAATCCATAAAAGTTAAAAACAAATTTCATACAAAAATACTCTCAGATAAATCCTTTAAAATTATTAAGACTAGTTTGTAAAATTTCATCATGTGATATATTAAATTGATATCATTTCCTTCTAGTAGTTTTTTCCAAATAATTTCAACATCCTCAGTGATACTGGTGTTATTATAGCGAGAGAGAAATTTTCCACGAATAACTGTAAGACTTTCACAGTAACATATTAAGTGCTTCGCATTTTCGATTTCTAGGGTTCCACATAATCGACAGAACCTTATATTTCTCTCGAGCTTGAGTTTAGCTCCTAAAATTTCCAGAGTATCACAACGGTTGAACTTAAACAAAAAGTACTGTCTTATAGTGGCTGCGGTCGGAAACGCAAATTGATATTTAGGTTTCACAGTTTTTGGCGTCCAGTATTCTAGGAATAAGCCACTAGTGGATTTTGTGGACAGAGTAATCATATCACGTTCTTTTGCATGGCTATATATAGTTCCTTGTAATACGTTTTTAATCTTAGTTTGCTTGAGGAGTAGCCAACTCTTTGAATTAACTGTCGCCCATTTCTCATATATCGTATGCAATCTGCTTAAGGATACAAACTGTTTTTTATGACCCTCCTTGGTAAATGTGTTCATCAGTTCAACCACAAAAGTACTAATAGATAGCATACTTAATTTAGCGTATAACATTGCGGATTTGTATTCTAAAATGTCTTTCGCATATCTAATGTTACATTCTAATAAAATGTATTCACAAGATGTTGAACTAGGTAACCTGAACAGTGTTTTTAAAATTTGTCCTTCTAATAAACACATTTCATTGGTAAATTTACTCCCCCAGATCTCAGCACCATATAATAAGCAGGATATTATCTTACTTGCGTACAGTAATAAAATTGTATTTACAGAGATGCCTCCTTGTTTTCCTATAAATTTACTAATGGCACCGGTGTTATTTAAACATAGCAGTTACAGCTTACAGGTGGTCGCGACCTAGGCCAATCAGTGTCTACGAGCGCCCGCACGTGATGTTTCCGTGCTCCGCCCCCTCCTCTTCCGTAACGTAGCGGACTGCTCTCACACTTGAACTACCATTCACTTCACCCTCAACACTAATTTATCAAACCTTCGCCGCGCACCTGTGTAACACCTCCCACCTCCCGTATTCTATTCCCTCCCCCTCCCTTACAATTTCACATTGCTTGTTGGGCGTGGCATACTCACCAAGTTCTCTTGATGCGGGGCCGCTCGACTGAGTGCACCCCTCCAAGCGGCTCGCCACCTCCCTTCGTCTGGACCACGTCTGGACACTCGCCAACCGCGGGCGGGATACTTCTCAACCGGCTCCCGAAGGCCAATATCCGGATTGCGCTGTCCGGTCTTCTCGCAGTTCCGCGATGGTCATGTAGTCCTCAAAAAGGGGGCAGCGGCAGAGGGGGCCGCGCCGCCGGGCCTCCTCGCAACGAGAGCACTCGGAAAAATAAAATAAAAGCAGATCTTAAACAGATCTCAGCAGTGCCTCCAACTTGTCGGGGGGAATTTCTCCCAGAGTCTGCTGGACCGTCCGCGGACCCCCGGGCATGGAGGCCCCAACTACTCCCGCGTATCCCAAAAATGAGTATGAGGCACACGCAAGAAGCAAGGTGGTTCTGCTGTTTATTAAACAACGGCAGGGCTGGGTCAAGGATCGTAAGCGTCCGTCCTGACTCTCTCTCGAAATTCGTGGGGCTCGCAGGCCCTTTTTACCTCAGTATGATGCGCTACTTGCGTCACCTGGGAAAGTTAGCAAAAAAACCTATCGTCACTCTGGATTGGTTCCTCGAGTGGTAGGGTTAGTATAGCATACGTATAGAGAACGCTGTTAGTGGTTAAGGGTCAGTCAGGTGGTATACTTGGGTTGTCCCTTCTATTAGATACATGAAAATTGTTACATGAAGACCCCTGATGATTGGCTAATGTTAATTGCGTCAGTGATAAGTGCCCCGTGTTCTGATTGGTCCACTCGCAAGCCCCCCAGCTTGGGACCATCGTTGTTCCCAGCTCGCGGTGCACCTGTCATTTGCATCAATGTGTAACTATGTGTTTGTGCAGACAATGCGTGGATTTGTTCATATGCTTGAGGGCAGACTACTCCCACCGCCGCAGATGTCCATTGAGTCGCTTCATAGTTGCTGCCTGTGTCTCAAAACGTGGGACCCAGGCGCCTCCTTCCTCCTGGGTCTGGCACCCTGTAAGATTCGGCTTGGTCACGTAAGGAGAGACCGTGGTTGAGGCAGAATTCTGCACATTTAATGTTGCATTTTCCACTGTGTGTCTGGGTTAGTTTGCAGGTGTGACCTTGGCTTCGGCTTGTGGCATGCGGGTTTGCAACATTGTTCCCTTGGCTGTCCGTTCTCGCCGGGCTCGTTCTGCAGGGTCAGCAATTGTACTCTTGCTCGTTCAATGTTCGTGGAGGCTCTTGCTTGCGGCCTACTTGGGCCTGGTGCATAGGTGGGGATGTTTGATGCACGGCGCTTTAAGTTACGGTATCATATTGCTTTATCCCCAGTATCATGTCTTCGTTATATTTCTCATTGCAATGCATGGGTTAGGAGAAGCGTCAGCAAGCATTTTAGATGAGTTCGTTGTGCGTCTTGCGTTTCTGCATTTTGAAAAACCTATGTGAAAAATAATAAAGATGCGCGTCAGTGGGTGTGTCCATCACCTACGTCATAGCACTGAATATGTTCTTCGTGTGGATTGGTGTGGGAGTGTCCAGTGTGAATGTTTGCATGGGTGTTCTGACCGTTGGCTAGGTCGTCATGGCATCTCTAACGATGTGTTTATTTACTGTTGAATGGTTCAGTCGAGTTCATCAATGCCGCAGGTGTCGTCTTGGGCAGGGCAGGCTGGTGTGCACATCCGTATGTTCCTGTACCAGGGTATTTGGTTGTCTGGTAGATAGGCAAACTCCTCTCGTGGCGGGTGTCTGGGCTGCGATCCTCTAGGCCAGGGGCGTGAGGGGATTGGTGGGACTCTTTTGTCCCATTCTCCCACTTCACTGTGGTTCTTAGCTACGCAGGTGGGGTTAGGAGGAGGGCCAAGGGAGGCCGGCCAGAGAGTGAGAGGAAAGGATGGAGATGGTATACCAATGAGGGGGAACTCAGTCTTGTTGGCATTTAGACCAACATCGTTGGCAGCACACCAAATTTAGCATTGGAAATTTGAGCAGAACATGAAAATGCAGTAGGCGAGAGTTACCAGGTATTAGTTGAAAAGCCAGGGCGAGAGGTTAGACCCCTGGGGGACACCACAGATGGAGAGGGATATAGGAGATATGAAGGACCCAAGTACCTGGGAGGGTCAATCAGAAAGAAAAGAGGTCAGCCAGGCCAGAGCCTGATCAGTGATACCCAGTGATACCCAGGTTGTCACAGAGACCATTGAGCCTGGTGTTATGTTTGACCATATCGAACACAGAGGAGAGATCAAGTAGGATGAGGACAGTGGGAATGTTAAAGTCAAGGTTGGAGAGCAGGTCTTCACGGATGTTCAGGAGAGCAGTTTCCATGCCTCTGGCAGCTCTGAAGCCAGACTGGTGGTCATTGAGGGAGCCAACAGAGTAGGAATGAAGATTAAGCTGAGAGATGGCCAGCTTTTCCAAGAGCTTACCTAAAATGGGAGTAATGGAAATTGGGCGATAGTTGGCAAGACATGAGGGATCAGCTGTGGATTTCTTGAGGAGAGTATGCACAAGGGAGTGCTTAAGAGAGGAGGGGGAAGAGCCAGGGTCAAAAAGGAGGTTGCAGAAGCCGTCACGGGCCAGAGCAAGGGTGTCAATGTGGTCATTAATGGTTTTAGAGGAACATGGATAGACCTGTTTTGATGAGGTTTTCATAGATCAGACTTGTCGAGCTACCTCATCAGGGGAGAAAAGAGGCGAGAAGGAGAAAGGGGGTGGGGGAAGCTGAGGGAGGGCCAGCAAGCAGAGAAGGAGAGTGAGTTGGGGGAGCAGAGGAGAGAGTGGACAAGATGTCTTGGGTTTTAGAGATAAAGTGAGAGGCAAGGGCATTGCAAACAGCAGAGGTGAGAGGAGGGGTGCAGACTGCAGAAGGTTTGGCCCGCTCCTTGCAGATTTCAAAGAGTTCGACCGAAATTGCCACAGAGGCGCAGTCTTGTATGTGGACTCTCTTCTTGGTGCGGAAAGCAAGTCGGTATTGCCTTTAGAGCAGTCACACCAAGAATTGCACTTTGCTTTGGACTTCAAAAAGATCCTCATAAGTGGGGCAAGAGCATCGAGAGTAGCGGAAATAGAGGAGTAGAGAAGAGACAGGGCTGTGTCAGGGTGTGAGTCAGTCTGGGTTGGAGCAGGGGGGGGTTGCAGCGAAGGCCTCAACAGACACACTCTTCATGAGCTGGATATCTGAGAAGGTGGGTAGCAATCTAGGAGTGGGCTTGGCTTGGGGGGAGGAGATGTAAAGATGAGAGGGGAGGAGACAATGATCACTCCAGGAGATAGGAGTGTTCAGTGGGGTAGAGTGGGGGAGGCCAGAAGACATCAAGTGTGTCACCAGCAGAGTGAGTCGAGCTAGAGGGAGGGATAAGATTGCAAAAGAGTGCAGATGAGGGACAGGTGGAATCAACATGAATGTTGAGGTCACCGAGGAAGAGGAATTGAATGGTTGAAGCCAGGAAGGAGGAGGAGAGGTCTTCCCACACAGAGAGAAAAGAGGTGATTTCACCAGGGGGCAGATAGAGAGTGGCAACAGTAAGAGAGTGGCTAGGAGAGAGAGAGCCTGCGGACTAGGCAATGACTATAGTATGACCTAATTGATGGCGCCTTAAAATGTGCTGCTTGTGTATTATTTAGTAGAGCACTCTCAGGCAGTTATTTGCTTGCTAACTTTATTTTATAAAGTGTGTTATCCTTGAAATTCATCTCTTGGTCTCGTTCCTTGATGGGGTGTTTTATCATTATTTTGGTATATTGTGGAGCTGCGTGTTTGGGTGCCCACATTCAATGAGAATGCTCCTCCAGCAAATGTCTGTTTTTATTATTGTTTTAGTTTGAGGCAAATTTTGTTGCTGGAACTTAAAGTTTGGTTTGTAGATGAAGCTTTTTCCCTGTTTGAATGTCAGTCCTTGGCTGTGGATTGCTCTGTGGTTATGCAGAGTGTTTAGAAGAAGACTATTTTTCTGATTGGTAGGGTTCTGTCTGCTGGTGTGATGGGTTCTCTCTTAGTGAGTTTGAGGAGTAGTCTTGCTGCTGTGTTCTGTCTTTGTTGTGGTTTTTTGGTAATGTAGTCTGGCATTCCGAGCATAGTCTACTCTTGATGAGGGATATGATGGCAAGTGTTCTATCTGGGAAGGTGAAAAAAGTAGTATCCTCTTGATTGTGTCTAGGTTACAGAAGCACTTTGTCTCTACTGCTTTGACTTGCAGTGTGAGTGTTAATATGTTATCCATTAACATTATGAGGTTTTTAACCACTTTGGAAGGTTCTGGTCAATTTCCCATATCGGGAGGCCAGTGGTGTTGATTCAATGGGTTGTTGGGTGTAATCATTATTTCTGTTTTCTCTAGGTTGAGTTTAAGGTTGTTCGTACTCATCCAATGGTTTATTTCTGTGAGGCAGTTGATAAGGGTTGGGTCTTGCTACTGTTCCCCACTAGTGCAGCTAATGTATTCGTCATCTGCATAGTTGTAGCATGTGAGACCTTCTTTTTTCATGAGTTTGTTGAGAGTGGTCATGTTGATGTTGAAGGGCTGTGGTGAGAGTGATGAAGTACTTGTGCAAGGTGCTAAGCTAACTAGTTAGTCATGTTTTTTCAGTTTTTTTCTTCTAGGAAGGACTGTAACCACAGTCAAGCCGTGTTACTGATTTCTATTTCCTTAGTCCTTTGATTAATGTTTCATGTTAGACTGTGTCAAAAGCTGCTGATAAATCTATCAGTACTAGTGCTGATTTGACGTTGGTGTCAGTGTTGGTTTTAGATTATCCATAATGACCATGCCTAGGAAGAGGTCCTACGGACTGGATACTAAGAACTGTTTGAAGGAAAACATGAAATCATCTTTGGAGATCTCATACATTATAATAATGATTTTAAGATACAATTCTGAAGGAACAAAAACAACTGTAAACTCACTAACTTCACACACGCCCAACACATTAAGGACAGTAGACATAATATAACACAAAGGTCCAAAACCACTTCAGGACATTATACTGCATACGTACACAAATAACTGGTTGATTTGAATGCAACACCATTTCAGTTGTTTTTAAAGAGTGGTTACCAGCAAATTCCTACTTAATATTCCTTAAACCAAAATTCAATCAATAAACTATCCTTTAAATTAATATTTACATGACTGCAGTGGGTTGAAACGTGCAAAATAAGCATAGCACATAGTTTGTTTTGTAGCAGTTGTGGAAAATGTAGGTAGGCCCCCGTATAGGTCAAGTGTGATATTAAAGTACATTAGTTGAAATGTAGTGAATAACAATGTAAATGTAGGCCGTGGTCCCCTCTGCGAAAATTACTGAAGCACTGACATGTTTAAAGTGACGCCCAGTCTGCCGCAGGTCATGGTGAAAGTAGCAGCATAGCATGGCAATGAGGTCTGAATCACCTTCCCATCCTAAGCCTCAGTAGGCAAACATAGATGGAGGCCTGACAGATAAAATAGAATTGTATCCTGTCACAGGTCTTTGAAACTAGAAAGGAATGTGAATGGCCGAGCATGGGCAGGGCTGCACTCACCCTGAAGGGCAAACCCATGCGAGCCGGGGTAGAGGTCTTGGGCTGCTAAAGGCCTGGTCTAGATTTAGGGTACTAGCACCCCCAGAATAATAGCCATTCTATTTGAACTGCCCTGCTAGATGCCTACAAACAGAATGCCTAAATCCATCAGTGAGGGGCAACTGACAAAGGCCTCGACCCCATCAGGGTCCATGCTGGTGGTAGGTTCATGGGAGGGGGTGGGGCTTAACAGCCCTTGTGAACCCTCCTATAACCCCTTCCCTTTCACACCCCCACAAGGAAGGTAAGTCATTAAATGAAGTGAGTGGCCAATTTACTGTGAAGTGGTTGGTTACATAAGTAAGTGCATATGAATGCTTGAGTGTGGGTTAGTTGGGTGAGGACAGTAGGCTGTTTGAGAGACCAGACGATGTGAGAACGAAAGGAGTGCAGATACTACTATAAAAATGCGGTCTTTGGAGTGCTTGTGTGTGAGTGTGATGAGTAGTAGTGGTAGTTGGGATAGTAGCGAGTGAGAGAAACAGACAGTAGAGTGTCAGCTGCTAGTAGAGGGTGGCAGTCCACACTAGTGAGTAGAAAGAATCATATATTGACTGTAGTATTCATTTATTTATATTTTATTTAGTTGTTTCTTTATAACATGCTTATTACCGTACCTGAGTTTGGTTTCTAAGTGCGGATCCAGGATTTAAACCTCTATTGCTCTGTGTGGTCTTGCTTCCAAGACCAGTGTGTTACCCCTGTGCTATCCTCCGTTCAGTAGTAGGAGGTAAAGGAAGTAAAGTGATATCGTTAGTAACATAGTAAGAACAGTAGTAGAGGATGTGTAGTAGGAGCAACAGGGAGTGGGAGAATATAAGTAGCCAGTCATAAGAATAGAGAGAGAAAAAATAACAGAAGAATAGCAAGAGACAAGGAAGTAGAGTTGGAGGCAAGGAACAATGGAGGTAGCGTGTGGTAGCAATACTAAGAAGTGATAGAGTTGAAAAGGTAGAGGAGAAGTCAAATCACAGGGTGGAGGTGGAAAGGTGGAGTGAGAGATCGGAGGGACAGTAGTACGGTGAGAAATGAACATCTGTATAGACTACTATAAGTGAAGGGTCAGTCACGAGTGGGCATGAGAGAAATAAGAGTGACACCAGGTAAAAGAAGGCACCATCCCTAAATACATAAAATTACTAAGCGGGAGTGGTCAGGGAAAGCTGAAGGACCCCAAGGGAGATAGTTAGCCCATGTCTTAGGGAAGTCATACTTAGCCCCAGAAAGAGCAAACGACTGCAGGGAGCACCAATCGATAGTACTAACACCCGTAAACGATGGCTGGATTAGGGGGAGGGTAACGGCTGGGGTAGATGAGAGAGAGAGGGACGGCTCAAGCTCCAATTCCCCAAGAACCCGCTCAGCCCTGAGAACTTCCAGAGTACCCTTGACCCAAGCTATTTGTAAGGTCCTGATAAACACACTTGGATTTACTACCCGAGTCAACATGGTTATTAACTTGGTTATTTGTACTGGGCCGCCCCATTACAACTTACATACTTGTTTATCAGGTGGGAAGCAGTCAGCTAGGTTGATCAACTTCCATCCACTGCCTGATTGCACTCCTTCTGCATTGGGCCTGTTTCTTCCTTTTGCCATGTGGACGTTTGGGGTTGAATTCCAAATAGGCCTCTCACAGTGGTCTGCCAGCAAACCAAAATGCATCCAGAGGAAATCAGGATATTATATTCCCCTTATTTTTGTTATCAATTCTTCTTCCTATAACCTTCTTCTAGTCAGTAGCCCCATCAATCATTCACTCAAGGCATCCGTGAGTCAGTGATTCCCTTCAATCTATGGGTTTGGACTTTCATAGTTCAGAAAGCATTCTGTTTATATGTGTGTATCATTTCTCATGTTTGACTGTCAGTCTATGTGAAATAACAGTGTTCCAAAGGTGACAACACATTAAACCATTCCCTTTGTACTCATTGGATATATTTCATGAAGAGTGCAGTCTATGGTTCATGCCGGAGTCCACCATGGCGGAATGGGGAATCACCACCCCATTCTGAGGTTGGTGGGGCGGTAATTCCCCATGAGACCATGGCCCTTCCCCATTCCCATTTTTGCCCCATAGGGCTCAATGGGAATGGGGAAGGCGCTAATTAAGGTACCGCAAATTGTGGTACTGTAATTAGCACCAAGGTCCCTTTGCGGGTCCCTACTTCAACGGCTGGTAAAACTAGCCGTTAAGTTCGGGTTCCGCAAAGGGACCTCGTAATTAGGCGCTAGGTGTTTAACGGCGCCGCAGCTTTTTACGGCGCCATTAAACACTTAGTGCCTGGGTCATAATGAGGCCCTATGTGTCTAACTTCTGAACGTAGTTTATGTTCAATTTGATTTGGAGATTTCTACATTAAACAATTGTGATTTTCTAAAACGGTATGTTCCTTAAATGTGATTAAGTTGCTAATTAGTTCTCCAGCTTGCTCTCACTTAAATGAATAAAATGATGCAAATCTCATCTCAGAACAACATAGGATGTGTGTTTGTGACAGATGTTTTCTTGTAATTCTCTGATGCTTTCCTACAAAAGCACACAGTCCACAAACAAGTGGACCATACAGAGCTGAGGGTTGTGAATACGAACCACTGACCATGTTGTGGGTCAGCCACGATCCAAGGATACTGCATTTGATGTCAACCACAGCCTAAGGATCTCCTGATGCAGTCCCTGTGCTTTATCATTGAGCCAACCAGGGTGTGTTGCACCAATTTCTGAATATGGATTACTGTCTGTCTGATACTGTTGACTCTGAGGGGCTTTTAGTCAATGTTGTTGGGGTGATGCTCTATCTGATGCCCTGTGTACTAATCATAGTATGGGTAAGGGCCTGACTAGATGACCCCTGTTATTAATGCCTTGCCTGTTCCTTCTGAACCATCTGACAACTCCTTACTTGAAGTACTGGAATGTTCCACATGCTCTTTGTGTGAGGAAAACTGTCTTCAACCACTGCTTCAAGTGGAAGTCCCCTGTGAGCAGACATCGATTCCTCCCAAGTCTGTTGTGGTAATCATGTGATCTCTATAGCAGTACATGATGTATCCTCTGAGGAACATGTGTCTGTACCTAAAGGTGAAAAGAGGCATAACTGTCAGAATAACACAGTGTTAAAGTATCCAGAAATCCTGGCCTTTAATGAATTATCACAAACTTAATTGAGAGTTTGATGATTGGTACTGAAACAGCAAATTGCCTACCCACGAGCTTGAACCTGAGCTTTCAAGTTGGCCAACAGCCACATTCCTAGATGACTCTGTCACTACAATGGGGCGTCCATCATCAATGGAATACCAGCAGTATTCATTAACATACCTTCTTTTCATAATTTTAAGCCCCTGACACATCAGTTGCAAGATGCCTGTAGACCACCTTTTAACATAGACAATATGCAAGATATGTCCAAGCATGGGCATAATTTTAGGGGTGGACAAGGGTGTTGTCCCCGCCAAACTTTTGTGGCACACCATTTTATCCCACTCTTTTTCCGGGTGCTCCTTTAATTTAGATGTCATCCCCCCAACATTTTCAGCAAAGTTACTCCAATGTGTCATAGTTGCTAAATTTCTTGGACACATCTGTTTCTGGGTTAAAAAAAAGAAAAATTAAGATTTGATAACTGTTTTGCTAAGGCTGCCTAAAAAGATGTTTGCATACAGCTATTTTAGTCCAGCCAAAGTAAGGGGTACAGACTGAGTAAACATGTTGATACATCCATATCAGTGGGTGAGGTCGTGGACAGGAGGCCCAATCGGATCACTACTCCGGTTATGGAGCAGTTACGGACCACCCAAGCCCTCACCCTTTCTAACCAATTCTCTTGCCCACTACCTCATTTATTGTTGTTCGAATATGGCTGTGGGGTTGTTAACGTGAATGGGGCAATGATCCCGAGAAAGCATGCAAGTCTAGCTTCTGGAGATAGGTACGTTTTTCAGCCTGTGTATTATTAACTGCCCACAATTAAGTAGATATGCCCCAGAACCATTAGGTGGCTTCAGAAAATACAACTTGATCTGTTGTTTCAAGGACCTCACACATGGGAGAAATGTTTACAGAAGAGTCTTGATCTGCCGCTGTATTAGTTTACTGTTAGGGGCTAATTATGAACTTATCCTGGTACAATTGGAAAGCACACTAAGAGGTGCTTTCAGCACAAATCGTCCTGGTCTGTCTAAGCACGTGTTTGAGAGGGGGTATGGTTGTATTTCTCATGTTCCCCCAAGAATGCACTAAACCACTCTAATAATTGTGTATATAATGGCACAATGCAAGATCAAAAAAGGTGCCTGAAACTAGTCAGTTGGAATGTGTCAGTCATGAGAAAAAAATTATTTGACCCTCAGTGGCTGATCTAGTCCATGTTGTTCGATGTGATCTGTCTTCAAGAGACTTGAGTGAGAAAGTCTGCAGCTTGATTAAAAGATTTGAAGAATTTCTGGTGATTTCTTCAGTGGCAGTCAAGCAAGTGCCAAGACATCCAAAGAAGGACAGTGTTATTCTGTTGCACAAGACTCTTCCTTTCTTCCTAGTACGAATGATCAGGCAAATGTGATTGCTCTTGCACCTAAGCTTGGATATTCGGATAAACACAACTGTTTCTTGTCTTGCAGTTTATTGTGCACTTTGCTTTTATAATGCTCTCTTCATTATTATGGACAATTTATTTAATGTAACATTTTGACAGAGTATAGACACAGACAGAGGGCTAAGGCACCTAGAAGTAGCCTGTGGGATACATGGATGGAATGCTAACTTGTAGAACATGACTCAAGAGCAAGAGTCTGTTCGCTTAATAACTTCCTGCAGTACTTCGCCATGGTTGAACTGAATGGGAGATATATGGATGGCAACCCCCCAAAAGCTACTTTTAGCTCAAGTGGTAGGTCATCTCTGATATATTACTGTCTGGTTGATTGTTTCTCTTACCGGAATGTTATTGATTTTGCAGTTATTCCTTGGCTAGAAAGTGATCATAATCCTGTGGTTCTGATCTGGGACCTCTCTTTTGCATATTCCCCAAACACTATATAGCAGGAGAGAGATCTCAATCACTCCCTACAGCAAGTAATATGTTGGTGTCTTTGATGATGGGGACAATAATTAATCTCTATAAGGAGTTAGTAAACAATATCTTCATAAAGGTTTCACAAATCAAAGATATATAAATAAGGCTGCAGTGAAAATAAAGTATGATACTCCTTGGAGTGACAATGATTGTGTCCAGGCAAAATGGAAGTAATATGCTGAGTTGAAACTGCCGAATATGGTTGCAGGAAAATTGTGTGCCTTAAAACAAGCACACAAAAAGATGTTAAAGGATAAGAACAACTTGTATATTGCTAAGCAGTGGAATTTGATGGATAGGATAGTGCGGGAAAACTACATAAATGGGTTCTGGAGTCTAGAGTCCAAAGTTTTTAGCACTAATGAAAGGGTGGACACTAGATTAATGTTGCCAATATATGGGTAAAACATTGTAAGTTGATCCTCTATAACGATTCAGCAAACATGTTGCCATTAGTTTGGAGAAATAAGAGAGCTAAGGAAAATGTGATCTTCAGTCTAGAGGAGATTATTTCTACTATTCGAACCGTAAAAGTAGGTAAAGCAGCAGGGCAAGTTGGACTAATGCTGGATATATCTAAATGGAGTCTGCATTGGTGGTGTCCACTTTTCATGCTCATTTCATGGAAAGAGGTGTGTCCCAGGTCATGGAACAAGTGCGTGATCAGTCCAGTTTATAAGTAAGGCTCATCCATTGACCCACACTGTTACCACCCTATTTACCTCCTTCATTTATTTATTTATTCGCATAGCGTCCGGACCCTGAGGTGTCACAGCACTTGTACATGGTTGGTGCAGTAGTCAAACAGTAAAACAAGGAAGTAAAGAACAAATAGACAAAGTGTTTTTAGAGATTTTTTAAAGGCCCAGGGAGATTGTTTATTTTCAATGTGGTTAGGGAGAGCGTTACAGCGGGTGAGGCGGTCATGCAGCCCCGTGCTCCGATGCGCCGGAATCTGGGCGTGAGAAGGGCACAGCTGGTTGAAGATCAAAGGTATTGAGTCAATGAGGTGGGTGGTGACATGTAGGTGGTGACATTGGTGGGTGAGGAACAGCGTTATTAAGTCTATTCATGATTTTATCAGGAGCCAGTGCACTTCCCTTCTTGCTGCTGTGATATGGTCAGTGAGTTTCAGTCCTAGCGCTGCTCTTAGTGCCTTATTTTGAAAGAGCTGAAGTTTTGCCGGGTTCTTGGAGGTGGTGCCAGAATACATGCATGCCATCTGCAAAGTTAGTGTAGGTGATTCCCACAGCATTATGATGATCAAAGAGAGGTTTGGTGTAGGTGTTGTAGAGAACTGGAGAGATGCATTATCCTTGCTTGATGCCACGAGGGATGGGGATGGGGTCGGCAGAGTGTTCCCCTATGAAGACCTTGGATGTGCGCTCACTAAGGAACGATTTGATTAGAGAACCGCCTGTTGGGGGAGGTTGAAGTTATATAGGATGTGTTGGCAGAGGATATCATGTTCAACAAGGTCAAATGCAGCTGGCAGTTCTAGTAAGAGCAGCATGGACAGCTTGCCTGAGTCGCTATGAGGTACAGTTGGATTTTTAGATCTAGGAGGGCTATTTCGGTACTATGTTTTGGTCTGAAACCCGATGTTCTGGCAACTTGTAGATGGTTTTACTCAAGGAAATTTTGGATTAGGGAGTATGCCACTCAGGCAAGGATTCTGAGGAGGAAATGGATGGTAGTGATTGGTCAGTAGTTGGTGGAGATGGTTGGATTGAGGGATTTTTTATGGCAGGTATGTACGGTATTGGACATGAAGGATGCATTGACAAAATCAGCTAGGGCTGGAGCATGTGCAGATTTTGATCTTGTGGGCCGGGGAGGCATTGCCTCCGAACTTAGAGGTTTTGAGGTGTTGTACCCTGGTGGTGATGTCTTCTATGGAGATAGCTGAGAAGGGAACCTTGGAGGGGGGATTGGGTAGAAGGGTGGGCTGAGATGACTAGGTGGGGGGAGGGGGTTCTTGAAACCTCATCGTTTTTTCATGAGGATTTTGTTTTGTAGTTTGTCACATTTTTTGGGTGAAAACTGCTTTAATAGTGGTGCACCAAGTTGCCTGCTCCTTAAGTGATTACAGCAACTTGCTGTGACAAATGTCACACATTGTGTCTGAGTAAGAGTGGATGGAACACCTGTTAAATGAAAGTTGCTGATAATTTGGGGGATGTCCACTGCAAACTCAAGTTTGAGAATAGATTCCTTGCGTTTTCAGAACATTGTCGAATATACCCAGTGACAAATGGGAAATTGTTAATGGGCATTATTTGTTTTGATCTGAAGGCCTACTTATGGGAACAAAAAGAAGAAATTGTCATTTTGGTGAATCCAGGCAGTGTCATAAATTGTATACCATAGCCTCAAATCCTGGGTTTAATTCCTTGGGAAACCATTCCCTAGGGTCATTTAAAGGGTATTGTACTTTCTAGCCCAAAGCCTCTGTTTCAAATACAGCATTTAAAGACACTTTCTTTTCCACAATTCCATGTTTTATGTTTTTCTTTGAACAAGAGCATTACAAAAAAATGCAATAAGCCTACTGTGGATAAAATCTACACTTCAAGTCTCTGTACATTTTATGAAGAAAGCATTTTTATTTATTTATTTATTTATTTATTTATTTGCATACAAAATGGCCTCCATTTGATTTTCACTTTTATAAAATCTACACTGTATAAGGTGTCAGACAAGTAGTGGATCAATGTGCAAGAAATGTTGTCATTTATTACAACTATACAAGAGGATCCCCAAGAATCGATCATGAATTTACTAGAACATCTAGCAAAAGAAGATATCCTTATAAGTGAAATCATATAGATTACATACACATTGAAGCATACATGCAGTCTCTCCACCCAAGTTTCGCAAGACCATGTTCCCAATGAATAATGTGTGCATGTATATTCACCAAATTATGACAGTATATAATTTCATCAACTATTAAATAATGAAAATCATAGCTTGGTGTGCTCATTTTGCAAATCAGACATTCATCTATACAGAAAAAGCCAATATGTCATACTAATGTTTAGAGGATGTATAGCAGATGCAACAAAAACAATTTTAAACTCATCAACTTCACATATGGATAAATATATCTAGGTTGAAAAGCATTCACCACAATAGGCATAAAATACCATACAGCTGACACACCAACTCCAGGTCACTATTCTGCATTAGTAAAACACTCAAGTACGTTGTTTTGAATGCAACAGTGTATGTTCTGTTGCGATACATTAAAGGAAATCCATTAAAACATACCTCAAATGTATATTCTCTTTTATGTTGCATTTAGAATACACCAAATGGTATCTAAATATTTTAAAACACACATTATTCCACACAACAAAGTAACAAAATTATATTAAAATAGAATTATAAGTTATAATTAGAAAATATATTTCTCAAACAAATTACAATTATAATATGCGTTTGCTTATCTAACTACTTTAACTATGCTACAACACATAACTGCTTCCATTCACAAAAAAAGTAATATGTCCGAAAGTAAAATATGTTTCTTTTCAATCCACCTTGTTTCTTTTTCACTCTGACCCAATGATTATAAAAATGCTAATACAACATCAATGTACTACACATACACGTTGATACAAACTTGTTACATGCAATGTATTAGACTATCTATGAGGGTAAAATGAAAATAATAAAAATAGTGTTTATTATATTTTCCACAACTTGTTCTACAAACAATTATGGTTTATTTTCTTTACAGAAAAACATACAAAGATGTCAACATTGAACAGTTACCAGGACCCGACAACACTGAGACTACAACAAAAATGACAGCATGATCAGTGTTTTAAAATAGTGAACCTTCCAACCAAGAATGTCACACTGGCATTAAACTCACACTAAAAACAATACCAACGAAAGGAGGGTACAACACCTGCCCTGCATTTACGTCTCAAACTCACTATTTCCTGGCCCTGGCTGTAATAACACACATATCACAAACAATGAGCACAGACACTACGCCCAATATACCTACTGAGTGCTCCTTTGCAATTCAAAACTCCAGATCTCTGTTTCCCCAGTTATAACTTGTCCTTATTAACACCACCGGGGAATAGCTAGGGGGGGGGTGGGTGTGTGTGTGTGTGTGTGTGTGAGTGTGTCTCTATTCATAACAGAAATGCCACCTTATCACAAATCACATCAAATGTACAAACTGCCTTAGGCACAAGGACAGCACCACACTCACATGAATGCACCCACTAATATCTTTGCAGATGCCACTCATGATACATTACAAAAGCAGCAACAACACCCCATGTGAAATTCCCAAACTACCTAAATATCATATATTTCTATTTGAAATTTTCATTCAAAATGCATATGAAACCAAGAATGTCATCGAACATAGAATCCCTGGCCATCTCAGGACCAAGGTTCACCAAAACATCACGTACATTCATTTTTAAATGTTCATTCAAACACACATATTAAATTAAAAGGCTAGCTAAAAGAGAGCATCTTGAAAGGCACCAGGTCAATTTTTCCCTGCCGCTAATAATAACAAAACAAACAAACATAACAAAAACTAGATAAAGACATTGGTGAGTGACTACGCTGCGCCCACTGTCCAATCCCACTTTTCCTTGACAAGCACTACAGCATAAACAAACTCAGAGAAAATCGATGAAACATACTACATAGATACAGAGTGCTCCTTTTACACATTCAGCTCCCCTGCTCTCGTCTACCCAATCACAGCCTGTACCTTTTAACCAATACCAAGGAATGACTAATAGTATCCACACATTACCTACAACACCACCTTATCACAACAACATATGCACATGTCTCATGCAACTCAAGTACAAGTGCCCATGCAAAAACAGACAAAAAACAACGATTATAGGACCTAATAATATCAAGAATAGCACTAATATATTGGAATATCCTACTTCTAGATTGCAGAAATGGTAGCATAACATGTACATTAATGAAATACCCACAGGTGGGGCATCAGGCTGCCAATTTAGTGCAATGATGTCCACGGAT
This sequence comes from Ambystoma mexicanum, assembly GCF_040938575.1. Lineage (NCBI taxonomy): Eukaryota > Metazoa > Chordata > Amphibia > Caudata > Ambystomatidae > Ambystoma > Ambystoma mexicanum. The sequence continues at coordinate 1,507,996,911 of NC_090937.1, read as the reverse complement.
ATGGAACATAGCCCCTGTTATATTCAAATATTTGGCATAACTCACAATTCTCAATTGAGCAATCAGGGTCCCCATATGACATCCGCGGATGTCCCATGGACACAGAATCAGGAAGTGAGTACTGGATCAAATAGCGATATCACTATTTTATAAATACTTTTTGAGAATGTTGTATAAATCCACTGAACGGATTAACATCAAATTTGCAAAATCATGCTTATGAGACAAGGCAACCATTCCTTGCACAAGTTTGGTGCAAAGCCGTCAAGCGTTCGGGGCTGTAGCTGCAAACAAAATGTGTTTCCGCATACAAGTCTATCTGGATTTGAACATTTTGCGATTCACATATAACGTGCTCCCTCTTGACGAAACCACAACAAACTTTTCAAAATCATTCAGCCAGCCCTAGACTTTTTTGGGCATGTTTTGTGTACATTGAATGGAACCAAAGTTATAAGCCCCTCAATAAGTATCATCATATGGAAAATCCAACTTAACCATACATACAGGATCACTACCGCAGATTCTGCAAACGTTGAATACATTTTTTGCCACCATCTTTTTTCTGTTTCTGTTTATTTAAAAAAAAGTTAGAAACGCACTTACAACATGATTTTAATATTTTAAATATGTCACTTTAGTTGAACTTTCAATTTAGACTGTATGAGACCACCTCCAATGCAATGAATGTATTAATGATTGCCTTCTTCGCACCACAATGCCGATCTGAATTTGGCATGCTGCTTTTATGATTGCAGCCAGCCAAAATAAGGCAGGGTTCTCCTGACAAACTAGTTTTTAGAATGACTAATATGAATGGACACTAACCAGAAAATAACTTCTTGTTCCAGTTTATATATTTGTAAATAATAAATATCTGTAAATAATAAAATTGCCATAGCAGCATCAGGGTGTACTTTGTCTCCTATTGACACAATGTCATCATTCGAAGTAGAAACGCGACATGGTTCAAGATCGTTTTGTCCCATTCATTCATTCTCTGCTTCTCACAGAAACACCTGACCTCCAAGTCACTAGAGACAAGGACCTTGACAGAAAAATGTGAATAGAAATTTCAGTACATTGCTACTTATCAAGTGAGAACAAAAATAATGGTCAGCCTGCAGTACAGGGACAGGGGATTAATATTAGGAGCAAAAGATCAAGGAACCAGTCGCCTTTCGGAAGAAAAATATATTTTTTTTATTTTTTATGTATTCCAAGTGTTTCGCTGGCAGTGCGATGAAGCAGCCGATATTACTACTGTGCACAAACTCCATACGTTCTATGTGATTGTTTAATTAAATATACAATCTGAATTAACTCGATCAAGAATATGGGTTTTTTCCTTGAACTTCCATCTTATTTCACAGAATCTAAATTTATTTGGAGTAATGTTGATTCAATAATAGCATATGGATTCTGTGTTCAAACAATCAAAAACTACTCAATCACTTTCTTTAAAAAAAATTGCGAGATATCATAACATCCCTACAGTATACATAATTTCCCTACAACTGGGCATACAACCTCCTGCTGTCTTTCTTCCAACAGCACAGTGACACTTACATAAAGATGCTCAGCGGGGCGTGGCTTGGAGCGCCACTGATGCGGTCGCTCCATTAAAGCCTCCCGTGGATGACCCGCCACCGCCGCGAATATTATGCGGTTCCACTCTAGCTCCGAGACCACCAATGCCATCTAGGGTGACCGGAACCACTCGGGCACAACAAGGCCCAAGCTGACTGAATAACGCACACGCGTTATGCCTGAATTCGACTCTCAAACCCTGCACCCGATGCCGGCCGCGAAATCCAAGATGGCGGACACCCGCGAAGCTCAGCGTAGAGAACAGCCCAAGCTGGGAGGAGCTGCCGGAGAGCAGAGAGGTTGGATACACTGATTCTTGAGAACACGAGCAGCGCGGATCCGCTGCCAGCAACCTGCCTGGGACCAGGAGAAGGCTGCGCCGCCCACGAGAGAGAAGCGCCCGGCGCTTAATGGAGTGGGCCCCGGAACCACTCACCAAGGACTACAACACACCCGAATGGGGGCTCCTCCCCTCTTTCTAAGGCACGGAGCACATCGACGCCAGCCCGGCTTGCTCCAGCGCACAGCACACTAGAGCGCCCTCGGCTAAGCGCTAATCTAATACAAACTCCTACCCTCCGAAACCTTTCTGGGGCGCCCCGGCCCACACTTTTGACCAGCTCACTGACCCAACCTGTAACAGAGCTATGAACCTCAGGCTCCTCACGGCAGCCACGACGGGACATACGCAGTCACTCAATCAGTCAACCCACAAGCATTCGCAGGACTCGATCTCCGGAGAGGCCCGCCAAGAGGGTTCCCCGACAAGGCCTCCTTCATGCTTTTGGGCCCCTCCAGGCTGCCACCAGGATCACCTCGCCGTAATCCCTCCGATACAGCTACCATGTCCAGGCAAACAAGGGGGGTAAAGCCACAGACATTCCCACTATGTTCGCAGGGGCGGACAAAGGTAGGAAACTGGACCCTCTCAAACTGACCCCACAGAAACAGACAGAGGAAAAAGAGGCCCTGGCTACCAGAGGGGACCTGGTGGCCTTCATGGCGGACATTAAGTCTGAATTCCGCTCCTGCTTAGCCAAACTCACATCCAAAGTAGAGCAGACTGACCAGAGGGTAAAAGAGGTTGAGCAGAGGCTGGGGGAGATCGAGGACCGCTCACAAGGCCACACCGCCTCCCTCGGAGAAATCCAGCAATCCATCAATGTCCTACAGGGCAAATATGAGATCCTAGAGTTCAAACAAGAGGACCTCAAAAACAGGGCGCGTCACAATAGTCTTCGAATCCGAGGGGTCCCATCGTCGGTCCACGACAACAAGCTAGCGGAATACGTGGGGGATTTCTTTCAAGCCCTGCGCCCGGATTTAGACAAATCCCAATTGCTGTTAGATCGAACCCACCGACTGCGCCCACGTCGGGGAGTAGACTCCGACCCTCCCCCAGATGTGATCACAAGGGTTCACTTCTTCACAACTAAGGAGGCTATTTCAGCAATTAGCCGTACGGGAGATGACCTCTCGTTCCAAGGCAACTCCCTGCAGATCTACCAAGACCTTTCATTGCTCACTCTACAGAAACGGAGGGCGCTCCGCCCCTTAGCACTCTTTCTCCAAGACCAAAACATACGGTACAGATGGTTATTCCCAACGGCGCTACAGTTTTCTTACCAAGGCTCTGTTCGACGCATCAGCCATTTGGAAGACGCAAATAGAATCATGCACCCAACCTCACCTAGGGATACCCCCTCACCGAATCATGAAAAACCTGGGGACGCTGAACCTCCCCCCTCCCCAAAGTCAAGGCAATCTTCTTGGTCAAAGATCCAGCGAAACAACAGGAAGAGATAACTGGGGAGGGAGCTCTCTTCAGAGATCTAAGCTACATTGCCCACAATTGGATTGCCTACACCCACTTTGGAACCACCAGCTCACTTTCGAATAAATAGAGCTCCTCGACGGTGGCGGCGGGCCACAACCACGGCTCATACCCACTCCGAGGATAGAACCAACACTGAATCCTTGGAAACCAACCTTATTTCATTTATTGGCCCAGTTGACCGAGGGTGCGTCTACACACATAACGTCGGCCCACCCGCTAGCTATGATTACGCCCCCCAGTTGGGGGCGCATGTTAAAACCCCAAGTGCAGGATGACACACTTCTAATTCGCATTAGGAATGGCAGTTGACAATCCCTGCTCGGCTTCCCCCTCTCTCCCCCTGCTCGATTCACAACGCCTGACCCACTGGCAGACCACCAAACCCTGAAACTTCTCTCCTTAAATGTCAATGGGCTGAACTCTCCGGCTAAAAGGAGGTCAATCCTACGAAAACTTCAAGATGAAGAGGCGGCGGTAGCCATGCTCCAGGAGACGCACCTGCTGCCTTCAGACGTTGCTCGGCTCCACTCCCGTGGCTACCCCCTCCAGTTCTTCGCCTCCGGAGGAACTAAAAAAGGGGGCACTGCAATCCTTTTTCGGAAAGACCTAAACCCACAGATCATGGAGACTAAAACTTGTTTGGAGGGCCGTTATATAGCAGTCAAATGTCTTTTGCTGGGAGACCTATATACTTTGATTTCGGTGTACGCCCCCAACGCTGGGCAATCACACTTCTATGACTCACTGGGGTCCTCCCTCTCACCCTTCATAGAAGGCCAAACGATAATCGGAGGAGACTTTAACGGCGTTCCGGACCCCACAAAGGATAGATCACACCCCCCGACCCTGAGCGACTTTTCTCAGGCACTGAGCCTCCTCAGGATGTTTCGGTCATTAGAGGTGGTTGACGCCTGGCGGGTACTTCACCCCACCGAAATGGACTTCTCCTTTTATTCAGGCGTCCACCGATCCTTCTCAAGGATTGACCTCCTCCTAACTTCCCCTCAGACTCTAGCGTTTGTCAAGGAGGTAACCATCGGGACAAAGGCCATATCAGACCATGCCCCAGTAAGCTTGGAAATCCGGGTCCAGAACCCAAAAGCTGACTGCCCACGCAGATGGACTTTATACGACCCGATCCTCAATGAGTTGGCAACGAGAGACAAGATCGCGAAATCCATCAAGTCTTTCTTTGAAGAGAACCCTGCCTCTGACACCTCGGTAGCGAACACTTGGGATGCCATGAAAGCGGTGATCAGAGGCACCCTGATCACCCAAGGTGCGGCCTACCACCAGAATAGGCGACAAACCCGGATATCCCTGGAAGAAGATCTAAGGGCCGCAGAACAAGTCCTCAAAAGGAAGGGCTGGTCCCCTAGGGCACAGAAAGTCTTGCGGATCGCCAGAAAGAAATTGGAAGCCCATTACGCGGAACAGACCGCCCTTCTCATGGCTGGGGCCAAGCAATCATATTAAGCGTCGAATAACAAGGCAAATAAATTCCTGGTGGCTAAATTAGCCAAACTAAGGCGAACGAACACTATCGCGGGCCTACGTGACCACAACAGAGTCATCCATTTCTCAGAGGCCAAAAAGCAACAATTGGCGGTGGACTACCTCACCAAGATCATGACAGCCACCCCACGAAACCAACCACAACAAATGGAATACCTAGATAAAGCTGCGCTGCCCCGACTCTCTGACACGATAGGAGAGAAGCTGGAGGCGCCCATCACAGAAGATTGGGGAGGCCATCAAGACTCTCAAATCACGAGCCCCGGGCCCAGATGGTTTCTCGGCTAGGTTCTATAAACTATTTAGGCCTCAACTGGTTCCCCCTCTGGCCATGCTCTTCAACTCCTTCAGAGATACTGGATCTGTGACACCCTCGATGCAGGAATCGACTACCATCCTCCTACCTAAACCGGGGAAAGATCCAAGGGACTTGGCCTCATACAGGCCAATTGCACTACTGAACACTGATGCAAACCTTTACTCTAAAATCCTGGCAAACCGCCTGGGTCCCATCCTACCTGAGATCATTCAGCCAGACCAGGCTGGTTTCATCCTACACCGGGCAGCTGGGGATAATATTCGGAGAACTCTTAACCTGGTGGACCTTTACACCCGAAACTCTCAGTAATTGGTCCTAATGGCTCTGGATGCGACCAAGGCCTTCGACAGGGTGGACTGGACATTTATGAAAAACACGTTTGGAGCCTTCAGCTTTGGCTCAAGATTTCAATCAATGGTATGAGCTAACTATGCAGGCCCGAAGACATTTCTAAGAATCAATGGACACACCTTGGCCCCGATCCCCCTGACCTGCGGGACTAGGCAGGGCTGCCCATTCTCCCCACTGCTTTTTGCCCTGACCATGGAGTCCTTTGCCCAAAGAATCAGGCTGAATAATCTGATCAAAGGCCCGATGGTCGGCTCTCTGCAACATAAAATAGCTCTGCACGCTGATCATGTCTTGCTCATGCTTTCGGAAGCCAGCTCATCCCTACGACACGTACTGGAAGAAATAATTAACTATGGAGAGGTCTCTGGTTTCTCAGTGAACTTCACTAAATCTACGGCTCTAAGCATTGCCCTCACCCCAGGAGAACGGGAACCACTGGCTGCAATGTGCCCAATCACATGGGAAAGAAGGGTGATCCCTTATCTAGGGGTCTATATCCCATCAGACCCGAAAGACACTTACAAGACAAACTTCCCCCGGCTATTCGGGGAATTGGAAGGGGACCTGAAACGCTGGACATCACAAGAGATCTCGCTACTAGGGCGCATCACAGCGTGCAAGATGAACCTCCTTCCGAGGTTCCTTTATGCCTGTGCCTCCCTCCCAGTGGCAATCCCCGCCCCAGCCCTCCGGAACCTGCAGAGGAAGATGTTGAAATTCATCTGGAGAGGTAAGAAGGCGAGAATTCCTCTGAAAACGCTTTTAGGGGGCTCAAAATTGGGAGGCCTGGGAGTCCCGGACCTGCAGGCCTACAGGGTGGCAGCCCAATTAGCACATGGCAGATAATTACAAACCGTCCCAGATGGGTGGAGCTGGAGCAATCACGAACACCGCTACCACTGCGCTTCCTGCCACACATCCCACCCCCTCTCCGCGCACATTGGGGAGCCCTCCTCCTGGCAACTAATCACACTCTGATGTCCTGGGACTGGGCCCTGAAGAGGAAAGGGATTCCAAGGGGCCCGAGCCCTCAATCCCTGATCTTCTTTAACCCGGCCTTCTCGCCTGGCGCGAGCCCCCGGAACTTCCAAAATTGGATAAATGGCGGCCTTGAAACTATAGACCAGCTATACGGAGAGGGGACACCCCTAACATTCGAACAATGTAAAGAGAAATTTCAACTCCAGGAACGGGACAGGTACACTTATATTCAACTACGTCATTGGTGTACACACCCCCAAACTCAGCAGGCAGCTACACGGCCCCCTACCACCCTAGAACTAACAATCAGGGACCTCCCGGCGCGCGGGAGAATATCAACCCTATATAGGCGGTTCTTAGGGGACTTCCTGAGCACAAGAACACGCTGCATGGCCCAGTGGGAAGCGGACCTAGGTCACCCGATAGAAGACCAGACCTGGGTGGACATCTGGACTCGGACGCACACCTCTTCTATCTGCATCATTAACAGGGAAAGCTCCTACAAAGTCATGCTACGGTGGTACTATCCACCCCTCCGAATGCATGACATGAACCCCCAAGTGGATTACCATTGCTGGAGGGGATGCGGCCACCCGGGCTCCTTTTTCCACATGTGGTGGACTTGTCCACGGATTCAACAATTTTGGAAGACATACCTAGAGACCATCGCACGTATCACTGGGTCAGCGATCCCGCTAGAACCGGAGCCCGTCCTGTTGGGAGCCCCGATCCCCACGACCTACCCACGGGCCGGCAACAGAGCAAAACTGCTGACCAAATGCCTACTAGCCGCTAAAACGACCCTGGCCCGCGCCTGGAAGGCCCCGGCGGGCCCCTCCTTGGCCCAGTGGTGGACGAAGCTCTGGAACATTCTGGTAGCGGAAAAGATCACAGCGGCAAAGGCAGGTACCCTCCACAGATTAAAGAATGTCTGGGCCCCGGTCCTAGAATACGACCAGCGATTCCCGGCCCTAACCTATAAACCCATTAACGCTCGTTGGACCCTGAGGGATCGGGGAAACCCCGAAAGAGACACATAAAGACTGCAGTGCGGGACAGACAGCTGAGCTGGACCGAACCCTGGTCGAAGGTTGGGGGGGTGGAAGGGCACATGGGAGCGCGTGGGGGTTAACATGCTCAAAATGCTGCAATGATGCTATAAACTGTTGTATAATTGTCACCCTGCCTTGATTTAAAATAAACAAAGTTAAAAAAAAGATGCTCAGCTTCGACAATAGACATGAAAAGAGTTTAGCCTGCTGATCTTTAGTGGAGATGACTTGAAAAGGGCTTAGTGCAACTAAAGGGATTGTTAAAGCATGGCTTTCTGCTTGCACTACTTGCTTTAATAAATGGTGAGCAGAGCTTTCCTAATCCAATTGTTAACCAGGAAATACAAAATGGCGTGAAATAAGGCCTTTTGCTTGTTCACAGTGAATTAAATGTAATCATTGTTGATCATTGAGAAATTGGCAGCGTTAGCGGATTGTCATACATGGATGTTACGTATACTCGGTAAATGAAACATCACTTGGAACATTGTTTTCATGGAATTTGATTGAACACATGGACCTATTTTGTGCATCCCAAAAACGTTGATGCTGGTCAGCTGTATACCCTACAAGGGGAAAGTGAATGAGCTATAATTAATATGACTGCTGCTGCTCAGTCAGTGTTTCATCGATAACAACCACCACTGCATGTAAAATGACATTGCTGTGGGCAACCCTCCAGACCATCGGTATTTGCCTGTCAAGCCATTATAAAAGGGAAACAACCATATGCAAATCAGGATTGGTCTCACCCCAAAAGGTGCAGTCCAGCCCAAACTGCTTGGGCACATCCCTCCTGCACGAGACCACAAGCATCCCCAGACATGTTTCAGCCTCATTGCCACATCCGGCCATGCCGTTCCCAGTAGGAGTGACTAAATGAAAACCAACAGGGGTAAAGGCTGGAAGGTTTTGAATTAATCTTGACCTCTGGCAAACCTCCAGACCATCGTTCTTCGCCTGCCAAGTCATTACAAAAGGTAAAAAACCATATGCAAATCATTGTGACATTGCTAGAGTTATTCCATATTCTGGTAGGGCTGACAATTTGGACCAATGTTTCCAGAGGGAAACATGTGGTGTTCTATTTGGCTAGTATGTCAGTGGCTTTGGCCATCAACAATCAGGGAGAAGCCTGTCCTATGATATTGAGACTTTTGAAGGAACTTGTTTGTTGTGCCTGCATAGCAATATACACTTTCAAGCATGTCACATACAAGGTGCGTTCAATAATGCGGCTGACGTGCTGTCTCTTTTCATGATGCCGGAGTTCCGACACTGGTTTCCACAAGCTGAGGACGAGATGACCCAATTTCCTGAGATACTTTGGAGGTTTGGTGCCGCGACCTCGCACCATTAAATTGGGAATCGGTGTCCGTGCAGATGAAGACAGCATATGAAAAGGACTTGAAGGAGTACAGAACAATTTGTGGGGAGCATGGGCTGTGGCCACATTGCATATGGATTAATTGGTTGCTTTCCTGGGCCACTTCTACTGTCAGGAAGTATCTGGGGGGACCATGCAGGGTAAGGTGGCAGCAGTGAGATTCTGTGCAGAAGTCCAGGGGATGGACATCCCATCGGTGGTCTTCGCCCTGAGGATGTCATTGTCCGGGTTGAAAAGAGCTGAGGAATGTAGGTATCCCCTGGCTCCACATAAATAGAGTTTAATGGTGTGTGGATTGCCAGTATTATGTAGGGATGCCGACGAGACCATCTTGATTAGAGCAGCATTTGTCAGAGCCTTCTTTGGAGCATTACAGATAGGTGATTTAGTGGGAACATCTTCAGGGGACATGTTGAGAGGTCTGGCCTAAACTAATGTCTCTATAGTAGAGGGGGGCACGTTGCACTTATGGGTTAGATGATCCAAGGCAGAGTAGGAGGGCTAAGGGGCCAGGGTGTGACTAGTCATGCACTGGAGAAGTGTTCAACTGCCCTGCTAGGGATATAATGGACCAAATCTCATTAAGGGTGTCAGTAGCCAGTCCGCTGTTTATTCACCAAGATGGGTCCTCTGTGTCCCAGTTCCAATTTATGAAGTTTGTCGAGAAGGCCCTGGAGGAGTCTGGGCTCAGATGGTCATGACCCATTTCTTTTTAATTGGGGCAGCCACTACAGTGGCTGGGTTGGGTCTTGAAAGAGAGCACAGCAGGAAGATATGGTGATGGTTGTCCAATAAATTTAAGGGGTATATCAGATCACACTTGACGTGTTGAAAAGGGGGGAGAGGGATGTGCATGGTTTTGCTTGTCATGGTTGCTAACTTTTGTCAGGAGTTTTGACCCATGTTCGAGGTATTATGCTGCAACATTTGGGGCTGTGGGCTCAGAAAATCCAAGATGGCCAAAAAAGCCCACATTGCACTAGAATCCAGGAAAACCGCACAGTTTTTGCACACACCAAAATGGTCGCCTGACCTGCCACCCACCAGTGCGAGCGTGATGGGCCAGGAGTGCCATGAGTGGAATGTGTGCCAAAGGAAAAACAGCAGTGCCTGTTAGCTCAAAAACACTTTGAAATCACCTTTGTTTCTCTGAAATGCAAGCTAAAAATGCCTATTTTAAACATTGCAAGATATTCAAAAATCTCAATGAACACCAGCAGACATTTGGCAGAATGTAGTCTTGTGTGCATACAAAATCTGGAAAGATGAAGAGCCCTGAACAATGTTTAAAACAAAACTGAGCTGTGGATGTCAGCAGCCTAAGTTAAATTGGACTGAAAGACTCTAAAATCTAAATGCTTAAAATAAATTAGTGACCTACTGTTGAGTGTCACATAGTTTGCAACTGTTAAATGTCATAGTTTTGAACTTAGAATCAGCGTTCTAGCTGCATGTGTAAAAATTGTAAGTTTGATTTGGATGAAGAAAAACTGGGAACAAAAGTGACATTTAGCTGAAGCCTGGCTTAAAGAGATTGAATTATGCCCGGCAACTACCCCCGACAAGAGTTGAAACTTGCTCAGCCACTCTTTCCAGGCCTGGCTGCATTCTGCTGCCCCCGCCAAAAGGAGATGACACCTCCCTGATTGAATCAGGGGAGGAGCACCTAGGACTGGAGGGAAACAGAACAATGAGCCTTCCTTGGCTCAGGCAAATGTTAAATTAGGGGGGTCGTAAATGGCTTCCTCTTGAGAGAAACGGGGAGGGGCAGTGCCTCTGTGAGCAACTTGAGTTGGAGGAAGTGGACAAACCAGAAATTCCACCATGTGCTTTGGGAAACCACACCCCTCTGGGCCAGAGCATAATTTTAAAAAGATGGATAATTCATAGTACGGACTTGTCAAAATTATATAATTAATATCATTATTCTTGAGATTGTTCTGTGCACCTTTTAAGAGGTGTTAGAACTCTGTACCATGTTCTGAGGCAAAACCCCATGAATTATGTAGATTGCAGACACGGGGTTCACGCTAGAAAAATGAAAATTTACTGGAATATGTGTAGAAAGGCGGTGTACATCTGTGTAATGTTTGGTAATAATCCAATATTGGTAAACCAACTAAAAACGAAAATAAGTTGCCATTTTTGAACCCTGGCTCTTAGAAACATCAGAGTTGGAACAGAGACCTACCCGAAGTAATATATGATATGTACATGTAATGTCAACCACTTGTGTATTTTGGAAATATGTTTAGTTATGAAAATTATTTTCTAAGGTAAAAGCAAAGGGGAGTGTTCTTTCTTTGGAGCCATAAACATGACACCTGATGAAATAGGATGACTCACTGCTCCCTTCTCAAATCAGGTCAAAGAGAAATCCTTGACCTATCAAATCATGAGTGGGTTGGGCATAGAAACTTAGCATCCACACCCATTTTCAAAACACATAAAAATAGGATGACTCACTGCTCCCTTCTCAAATCAGGTCAAAGAGAAATCCTTGACCTATCAAATCATGAGTGGGTTGGGCATAGAAACTTAGCATCCACACCCATTTTCAAAACACATAAAAATAGGATGACTCACTGCTCCCTTCTCAAATCAGGTCAAAGAGAAATCCTTGACCTATCAAATCATGAGTGGGTTGGGCATAGAAACTTAGCATCCACACCCATTTTCAAAACACATAAAAAGGACCACTGAAATCCATGTAGGGACATTCATTTTCCAACCTTCAACTGAATTCCTGCGCAGCACGCTGACGGAGAACTCCAGAATCCAGAACTCCAGAGATCCAGGCTAACTGCAGAACAAAAACTCCAAAGAGCTGAACTCTTCAGCAGGCCTCAAAATCTTTTGCAAACTATTCAACCGCCGGGCCGTGCGGTTTGCTGCTTGCTAAGAGTCCTGTGTATCCAGAACAGAACCAGTACCCAGAAAGCAGTGCGGTATCCAGAATCTACGTGATCCAGACAAGCAGAACCAGAGACCCAGACCAGACCGCTGTGAACCGAACCGGTGCCTGATTGACCCGCCGAGCAGAGAGAACCGCAGCTAAACTTGTTGACCAGATCAGTGACGAGGCCATTCCTTTCAAATTTATAGTGTGAGTACCCAGCTAGAACCGTGCAGAACCCATCTCTTAGCTTAAAATAATCTGATCCAAAACATTTAACCTGTCCAAAACTGCATCATAGAATCGTGTGTGTTAGGGAGAATGCTCTGTTTAGGCTGAATTTCCTAACCTAGTGAGTCCCCCAGCACCTTTGCTGGATTTCTGGAGTTAGTTTTTTTCCATCCTGCCAAGAGTGAGACTCTTTTTATCCCACTCTTGGACATGAATGTGTGTAATTCCTTTGAATGTCAATGGGCTATGGGGTCTTTTACTCCATAGGGTCTCATATGTTTTTCTATGTGTGTTACACCGCACCCTCCGTGCCGTAGCACTGGGGCATCCTAGCGGACCTCCATCATAGACTCCATACCCGGGGACTGACTACTGTCTCCCCGGGCATGTAAAGTCACCATTGGCTTTACTAGACCTAAATTTACTAACAGAACTAGTACAAACCATCCTATTGTGGACGTACTAGTAGGGGTAATTCGATTACTCCTGGGTCTGTTATTCGAGGGGGCACTGTCCCATCCCCCCTTGTCGAGTTTTGGCTGGTGGCAGTGGAAAACTACTTGTTATATTCGACCCCGAATATAACCCTATGGGATTCTTCCCATTGTTGGAGGTTGATACTTTTTCTCGTTAATCTCTAACGTACCACTGGTTTATTTATCTTCAATAAATCTATCGGTTGGTATTTTCTGCCAGAACTCGGTTTTTAAAATGGCGTCTGTGTTCGTCTCTGTGACTCCTAAACCAAAGGTTGAGCCCTTTGTTCCACTTTTGGCGGTCCTCCACACAGAGGCCCTCCAAAGTGGTGCCATTCTGTATGGGTACCACAGGGGGTGTGGGAGAGGGTTTAGGCACCCTGGACTGAGTTGCGTGTGATTGGCCCAAGTGGTGAGCCACCCCGCTCACCACTTAGCATGTTTTGAGTGACAGCTAGGCCGAATGAATGGGAGTTTTCTGCATAAAAGCAGGGCTTTTGGGACTGGATCTTCAGAAGTCGCCACAGGACCTAAGAATCCGACGAGGGTAAAGCTGAGCCGACCTTCAACGACGACACCTCCGGTGGAGCCCTGCTGAACCGACTCACCACTTCCCGACGACAGAGGAGATCTCCCCGCCGGAGAGTCTCTTCCCCTGACTGGTGGGAACAACCAGTCTCCTTTGCTTTTTCTTCGCTCTAGGACGCAGTGGTCGAATTGCCCGTGCAGAGCACCTCGGCAACCCGATAGCCACTACCCCTGTACCGCGACCAAAAGGTGGTGCCTTGTGACGGAGCACTCCGCGGCTGGTCTCTTCACTGGTGGTGCAACGATCTTCAACTTTCCTTCGACGACGAGATCATCTCTTCTCTTGGCAAAGACCCGACGTGCATCCACCACCAGGAACAACTGCCCCCGCCAGAGCTGTCTCTCCACAAACAAGGTACCGTGTCCGCCTGGCTTCCCTTTCTGCCGGATAGAGTGAGGTGTCTTAATCCTCGACTCTCCATTGGGTCGCCTCCAAGCTTTCTTAACTTTCTGTTCGGAACTGGTCCAATCTTTCCATAACAATTTGCGACAAAGACTCGAAGCGCAGTTCCACTGAGACACTTTTTTTGGGACATACCGCCTTGCCTCTCTCCAAGTGGGCCTGGCCTCTGAACTTTTTGATCTGCAGTAGACCCTGCCTTACTTGCCTTGCATTTGTTCGTAAAAGTGTTGGTGCCGAGTAAATTTCATAACCTGCTTTTTTCTCTCCCGTCCTAAGGAATACTAGAGTGCCATCTAGGTTAAAGCATACACCTCTGTCTGCAAATAAGTGATGCCGTTGAACCTAGACTTGTCGAACTATTGTTAGGGGGATTGATCTTTTTCTTATAGTAATTGTGATTGAAGTTGTTTGCCGTATTAGTGCCCGAGTGTTTTTCATAGATGTGTTTTTATAAATAAATAACTATATATCTTTACACCGAAGCCTTGTGCCATGTTTGCTTGCTCTACTGTGTAAATTGCCCTATGTTGTATACTCCACATACTGCCTAACTCTTCTTGAGGGAAGTCTGACTGCTCAGCCACAGCTACCAAGTGAATCTGTGTGGTACAGACTGCTACCAAGTGGGTTTACTGCCAAACACCTGTAGTCCTAAATCTTTTGCAGTGGTCCCAGAGGGAACTGCACAGGTTTCCGCCTAACAGTGTGTCCCTTCCCCGATGTTAAACCTGTAAAAGTGTCATTTGCGATTTTGAATCATTATTTAATTTCTGAAAAACTACCTTCATAAAGTCGTCCGTATCTCTTGAACCGTTTGTGCTAGAAGCGAGATTTATTTCATTTTAAAGCTAAGATTCTAGGCTTTCCAACGAACCCATTATACTTTTTCTGTAATCGCGCTCGACGCACTCGGAAAAAGTGCTGCGATTTGGCTCAAATGTCTTCACTTGTCAAAATAGCAAAATAGCAGCTTCTTGCTTTCCTTTGCTAAAATTCGTTTTCAACCTACTAATCCCTCATTAAGTATTGCCAGTGTGACTTGAACTAACCTTAAGTAGCTATCACCTACCCTGAACCTCTAGAGGGAAATCACCTGAAAATCTTTCGACTGTGTTTCAAAATCATCCCTGGTGCTATAAGCTTGCTAGGGGGGAAATGAATTCCTATTGTACTGTGATTGTATTCCTGAAGACTGTGGGGGTCATTCCAAGTTGGGCGGTAAGTATAGGGTAATACCGGCATGACGTTAAGAGCGTTTCCGTGCTGGCACTAGACCATAAAAATCGGCCTATTCTGACTTTGCGAGCACGCGCTTACCGCCATGCCGGTAATGAACATTAGCGCCATGCCGCAAAAGTGCCCCCAAAGCCCTTACCGCCAACAAATGCACCGTACATAACACTACCGACATGGAGTAATCATCTATTTACGGTCACCGGTAAAGAACGGAACCGGAAAAAACGTCACCGCACAGAAACGGGAAGGAGCACGGCGGCCATCTTTAAAATCACAATCCATTGCCATCCTCTCCATACAGGACCCGGAGGCATATACCGAAGAGAGAAATTGGCATTCGAGACCAGCATCATGCCTAAAGCACTAAAAAAGGGGGGCGCACGCATAAGAAAGGAGCGCTTTACCCAGGATGAGCTCCAGATACTGGTGGACACCCTGCACGAACATGCAGACACTGTATTCAGCAGTGATATGCGTAGGCCCACCGTCGTCAGGAAGAAAGAGATCTGGGCCTTGGTAGCACAGAGGGTGAGCGCCGTAGGAAACACCCCCCGCACCACCAAGGATTGCCGGAAACGGTGGGATGACCTCCGTCTCCGGGTGCGGGCCATCCTCTCGGCAAACCAAAGTTAGGCCCTGGAGACAGGAGGAGGGCCAGGTTCCCCCATCAAAATGATGCCGTGGGATGAAACGTGCGTGGCCATGATGGGCACAGAAGCCATAGAAGGGGTTGGCGAAATGGAGTGCGGTGCAGCGTCATCCGCTGATGGAGGTGAGTGTCATGATTCAAGACAGAACATGCATTCCTAATGTAAGTCACTGCCAAGGGCTGGGCAAGGTGTCACGTCATGGTTGGGCAAACCCCCCCAGCACCCAATGAAATCATGCCGTAACAAGTGGAACCCAGTCTGATGTCAGGTGCAAGGCTGTAACCCATATGGCCCATACCACACAAAGAGGCCGAATCTGTGAGGCACACGGGGCAGTGATTGTAAACACTGTGAATGTGAGTCATCACAGTACGCCGCCAACATGAGTGACCCAGACATCTGCATGCATTTAGCATCCAAGCCCAGATCACTGTCCCACTCACCACCCAAATGTCCACAAAACACTGCAATCCCATTGTGATACCATAGGCATGTACAAATGCTGACACCCAGATCATTGCTCATGCCGTCTCTCTCTTCCCCCCCACAGGCAGCGGGCATGACAGCGAGGACCAGGAAAGCACCCGGGCCAGTACCTCCAGGGTCAGAGGCAGGGGCCAACGTATACCTGCATGCAGGAGAAAAACACAAGCAACACCACCTGCTCCTGCAACCCCCATGGAGGGTGCACAACCCCCACCTGCACCCCTACCCATGCCTGCAGTGCTGCTGGACACGTGCCCCACGCTGCACTCAGAGGAGTCCAGTGTGGCTGGGGAGCATGCAGCCATGTACCTCCTCGATGTTCCAGACAGCCCACCATCAATTTCCGGAGTCAACGCAGAGGATAGCAATGACATTGCCCATACCCCTGCCACACCATCATACAGCCAGGTGGCACACAGCGACTCTGGGGAGAGTGACACCCCAGGGCTCACAGGGCAAGGATTACAACATGCCTGTCCTGAATCCACTTCCCCTGCAGACACTCCGGAAAGGCCTGCAGGCCCAATACCAAGCCTGCCAAGCACATCGGCCACATCGGCCACGGATGTATTGCCCTCCCAGCACCTCACAGGCCTCATTGAGGAGTTCATCAGGGACAATCGTGATTCTAGGTTGAGTGGCACAATGACCTTCAGGCTCTGGGCGAGGTGATCATGGCGAACACAAACCGGCTCTGCGAGGTGCTGGGCCGGATCGCAGATGCCCTGGAGGCAGCACACCTCACACCACAGCCCGAGCGGGTGGACCCACCCTCCCAAAGCTCGTCCACACAGACCAGCCCGGTCCGACGCTCACTGCATACATTGCGCCGCCACGACATGGATACCCCTGGCTCTGGGAGTGCACTTTGACCATGATGGCACACACATGTTGCCTATGTTGTACCAATGGGACTATTGTGGGGTTGTTGTGGGGAGAGGTGGAGGGGGGTGAGGGTGTGTGTGGGAGTTGGGGGGGAAGGGGGAAGGGGGTGAGGGTGTGTGTGGGAGTTGGGGGGAGCGGGAGGGGGGTGAGGGTGTGTGTGGGAGTTGGGGGGAGGGGAAGGGGGAGGGGGTTGAGGGTGTGTGTGGGAGTTAGGGGGGGAGAGGGGGATGAGGGTGTGTGTGGGAGTTGGGGGGGAGGTGGAGGGGGGTGAGGGTGGAGGTTTTCTTGTACACGTTTGAACATTATTACTCAATACACTGGTTGATCATCCCTAAGAAACAGAGTGGACATTGATCATTGTGCATGTGTCCTTTAATGTCTCACAGTGCATGGTGTACATGTATCCCCACACCCAGTGCCCAATGTCCTGTCATCCTCACACCCTCAGCTGACTTGTGAGTCAGAAATATTGTCCGATCAATGATTGCCGCGCGGAACGTCCCTCCTGTGCATCGGCACCGTGATGCTGTCCTGCCATTCCTTCCTCCTCCCTCTCATCATCATCTGGTGGTAGCAGTTCCACGTCAGGGGGCAGTGGCACGTTCCAACGGATGCTCATGTTGTGCAGCATTACACATGCCATGGTGATCTTGGACACCTTCTCGTGGCTGTAGATGAGTGCCCCACCCGACCGGCTGATGCAACGAAATCGTGCCTTCAACAGGCCGAAGGTCTGCTCTATCACCACCCGTGTACGGGTATGGGATCTATTGTAGGCCTCCTCGTGCCTGTTCTGTGGGTTGCGGACCGGGGTCATAAGCTACGGCTTCAAAGGGTAGCCAGCATCACCTGCATGAGAGTGGAATGAAGGTAAGTGTTTGTACATTCATGGTGCAGAACTGTACTAGTCTTACATGGCAGCAGGTGATTACTGGCCATGCACACATGTCCCAGGATACAGTCAACCCATTACTGGCCCAGGTAGGTGTCCTGTGCAATGGAATGATGGAGGGGGTAGCTTCTTCCTGATGGGTCATGGTGTGCACTCACGTCTTGTTGCATGTGTGTCGTATATGGATGCAGCAGTGTTTTGCATTCATTGATTTCATGCGCGAGATTTGGTGACAGGGGGGTGTTGGCTGTAGTTGGTAGCATACTCGTCATTCTGCACTGATCCCTACCATGGTGACTTGCAGCAATCCTATGGGGGTGCAGGACCACTGACACACTGTGGGTGTCATGATGCCTACCCCCGGAGCACCAGGCCAGGCCCAGCACCCCCGGGAGCAGGCATCATGCCCCCGGGTAAAAGCCCAGCGGCCCCTTATAGGTGCTCTTTGGACTCTGTCCTGGCGCCGTTGGCGCCAGGCTCATGTTGGACATCAGTCCTGGCGCCATAGGCGCCAGGCTCATAAGGGAAGGTGTTTTGTGCACTTACCTGATGCAGACCATGCTGCAAGATTCAGGCCTCCCTGAGACCTGAAAGGGATTATTTTTTCATTGGGACTATTTTGCCACTCGGGCGTGGCCAGGGAAGGATACTTACCTGGAACTACTTTGGGGGCTATTTAAGCCACGCCCAGACAGTAGCTCACGCTTCGCGTTGTTCTGCATCCAAGCAGCTGAACGCTCACCGTGTCTTCTCCTGAATCTGGTCTCCAGCCACGCCCGCCTCGATCCTGGAACACCTGTAAGGAAAGAAGAGAAGAGAAAGGTGAAAACCAAGAATTTTATCAAACTTCTTACCTGCATCCAGAACCTTCACGCCAGCGTTCCTGAGAAAAGACTTTCATTTAAAAGCACCGCGTTGCTCGCTGCAGCGCCGCGCTTCACTCACCTGTCCTCAGGAGTTCTTCTGGCTCCACCGCGACTGTCTGCTCCGGTCGCCACATCTCTGCACCTAGGGGAGAGAAGAAGAGACAAAAGGTGAGCAGAAGGAACATATGAGGAAAGCCGAATTTTCCGCCATAACACTTACCGGTCTTCTGTTGGTGGACCATTCCTCATTTCGGGTCGGCGCCGCTTCGTTGGCAGGTACCGCACCCCGGCCCCTATGTGGAAAGGACAAAAGACATTACTGGAGGAATATAAAGACATTAAGAGGGGTCGCCCCCATCGCTAACTCTCCTGAGTTTACCATTGGCAATTCAATCCCTCAATGCATCGCCTTCATTCTGCCCCTGAAATAAAGGACAGATCACAGGTTAGGAAGGCAACAGAAAAGGAGGCTCAACACTTGAACTTTTGTAATCTCCATACTCACGGCGTTCCGCTCGGAAAAGTCAAGTGGATTTTGCCAGCGCCATTCTGAAAACCAGTGAAGTAACTAGACAAACACGCGCCCCTGCACCAGAAGCAGGATGGAGAGTTCATCCTTTCAAACCATAAGGTGAGCTTCAACCGGGGATTTTGGAGGAAGTTAGAGAAGAACGAAAGGGGAAGGAAGGAGCAAGCACACTATTCTGCAGACTGTTAATCCCCTTTCTCATCTGCAGAAGGATATTCCTACGGGCCAGACAAGCAAGATTTAAGGGTCCTGTTCAGTCGGTGTTCCGAGTTCTGCGCATCACGCTCGAAGAGGCCACAGCGACCCAGACTAGACCAGCGCCTCCGTGGGAGTCAGGTGAGCGTTACAGTGGGATCCCTGTTAGACTCACTGCTATGCACTCCCAGGGATGACTGTCCTGTGTGTTGTGATGCAGGAGTCAGCGACATGGTGCTATTGCACTGCATGGTGCAGGATGCCCTTACGGTGTGTAAGGGCCGCCGATGAGTGGTGCATGTGGTATTTGGCCAGGTTTCCTGTTAGTCATGTAGTGTTAGGTGTCGCCTCGGATTCAGCACTATGTGGTTAGGTGGTCATGTGCCGTGTCACTTGCCTTAGGGCACAGTGTTCTGTGAGGTGCACATCGTGCACTGGTGTGAACATTCCCACACAGGTGGAGTATGCATCTCCCCCTTTTCCCACACAGGTGGAGTATGCAACCCCCCTTTCCCACACAGGTGGAGTATGCATCCCCCCCTTTCCCACACAGGTGGAGTATGCACCCCCCCTTTCCCACACAGGTGGAGTATGCATCTCCCCCCCTTTTCCCACACAGGTGGAGTATGCATCCCCCCTTTCCCACACAGGTGGAGTATGCATCCCCCCCTTTCCCACACAGGTGGAGTATGCATCCCCCCCCCTTTCCCACACAGGTGGAGTATGCAGACAAAATACTCACAGCCCCAATGCACTGCCATGGGCCATTCAGGTTATTCACCAAGTAGCCAGGCACGTCGTCCAGCATGTCGCTCCATGTAGCGTGGTAGTGTGGAGTTCCGCAGGACCAAGGAGTCATGAGTTGATCCGGGGTATCGGGCATTGCAATGTGTGATGGCTTTACTGGCATTACACACCATCTGGACGTTGATGGAGTGGTATTGCTTGCGGTTGCGATACGGCATCTCCATGGCATGCGGGATCACCAATTCAACGTGGGTGCAGTCGAAGGCACCTATGCAATTTGGCATGCCTGCCAGTGCATGGAAGGCAACTTTGGTATCATATATCTCCTGGGGAGTCCGTGGTAGGGATATGTAGTCACTTGTGTGGTTGAGGAGGGCATCCAGCACTTGGTTGAGTATCCGGGAAAATATGGGCCGTGAAATGCCATGCATGTGCCCCACTGTATGCTGGTAGGTGCCTGTGGCAAGGAAGTGGAGCACAGACACTACCTTCAGTAGAGGGGGGATGGCAGTGCAGATTTCTATGCGGCTCACTATGTCGTCATGTATCAGGTCCACTATGGTGGTAATGGTGTCCCGGTCAAGCCGGTACAGGGTGTGGATCTGCTCTGGTGTGAGGTTGAAGGGGGTGGCTCTGATGCGGGGGATTGGCGGCTGCCGGCGTGGTAATGGTGGCTGCACCGGTAGGGCATGCTGGGCCTGTCTCACCCTCCTTCTCCTCCTGTGTATCCTCTGTGGTGGGGGCTGTGGTTGTTGTTGTTGCTGTTGTTGTAGTTGCTGCCTTGCAAGCAGGGCCTCCAGCTCCAGGAATGCTGCTACAATTGGTGTCATCTTAGTGTGGGAGGGAGTGTGGTGTGTGGGTGTGCTCCTTTTGTGCTGTGACAGACTCCATTGCCTCGACCTGTGCTGATTGAGTGCACCTGTGCCTCTTTGAAACACTGCTCATGGTTCTTAACACCTTCTCGGCGATGCCGGTATTTACTCCATGGCGGTAAGGTACTTAGCGGCCTTGTGGAGGCCCTTTTTTTCCATGTCCGCTTTACTTTGGATCAGATCCGGTTTACGCCCTGGCGCTATTTTCGGTATGGAGTGTCGGGCGCGCGCCACTAAACCGCTTTTTACGGCCTCGTAATTTACGGCGCCGTAAATAACGGTCTGGTGGGTCAGAATGGGCCGTAAAGGGAAACGATGCCGGTAATCCTTTACCGGCATCATTTTTCCTTTACCGCCCAACTCGGAATGACCCCCTGTGTGTGTTACTTCCGTCTCCTTACATTGCATAGGGGGGGAGTGGATTGTCAGAGAAAAAGTTACCATATTATCTTTTCCTGAAATCATATCAAGTTTATTTCTGTACTGCCTTTTATTCATCTTTGCATCTCCTTGAAACCATAAATCATTATCAGCTACCTTATCCTCTATACTACTCCTAAGTAATTAAACCAGTGTGCTAGTATAACATCATCCATTGTTGATCACTGTCATATGTCTAAGTGTGATATCAAATATTAATTTATTATAAAAGTGTGAAATAACCTACTTCTTGGCTCAGTGGGGTCAGGGGGATTCTAAGAGAGGGGTGTTATACAAGGGTTCATCATCCAGATCATAACTTGTCATAAAAATATATAAATAAGGGCTTCCCTTGAGCAATCCCAGACAAGGCACTGACTTAGTGGGAATGCTTGATTGGAGTCATTAACAGAGTGAGGGCTCGTCCGGGATTCTGGATTAGATCTACCGCTTGTGCAGTTTAATACAGTATACTAACTGATAGGATACATAAATCCTGTAGGATCACCACGCAGTGCTACGCTGTGAAAACACCCCTCAAAAAGGAACGCTCTCAAGAAACGGTCTGTTTTGCAAAATAACTTCGGTAAGTCAGGAAGGAAATCAATTTCCAGAATGACGACACTGGTAGACATCAAAATAGCGAGAGAGCACCTCTTACATAAACTGTTTGTGAGAGGTGAATGGTCTGAACAGAACCAAAATGTATGGTTGCAGGCGATCACACAACAGGTCACTACAACTGGGTCAGATAACTGGAGTGATCAGGGTCCCTTACATGTGGCCCTGAGTGAACTATATATGGCTCCTAAAGCTAAAGATGAACTCGACAAGCTAGTCAGGATAACGGCATATTTGGATCTATATATGGGAGCCATGCAGGACAAATGTGCTGAAGGCCAAGATCTGGCAAGTAGACAACTGTTGGCATTAGAGAAGGCCCAATCTGATCTGAACTCTTCTGAGCAGAGGCTGCACAGGAGCCAGGAGTCAGAAAATGATAGTAGACAATACATCATTAAAATAAAGGAGGATATGGATATCCTGCAACAGGAAAAGGCTGACCAGGATACCAGAATTCTGGCTTTGCAGAAGGAGCACTAAGACAGTTTGGACTCCTTACTGCAGTGCCAGAAAAAGCTGGAGCAACAGATCAATTTCAACAGGGCATGCACAGAGCAGGTAGCCACCCTGCAAATCCAACTAGACAGATAGAAAGAGGAAAGCAATAAATTGATTTTGAAAGACCTGGATACCCAGGCAGAGTTTGATGAAGAGCACCAGAAAGATGGTGCCCTTCAACGGCAGAGGGACGACCTGGCGGCACAGATGCAGGCTCTTGCTCAGCAAAGGGACACCTTAGGCCAGGAGGTCTGCCACTTAAAAAGAAAAATTCAAGAAAATCACTTGGCCCTCCAGGGACTGGGCGACCTCCAAAAAGAGCATCAGAACTTGTTAGAGCACACCAGGAGGGTGGAAGATGCTCTGACAAGAAAGGAGCAGGCCAGCAGGGACGGTGCCCAGGAGGCAACCACCCTGCAGCAAAGACTGACCCAGCGCTCCAGGACCAATCAGGAAGCACAGAGGGAAAATGAGGCTCTCTGTCAACACAATGATAGGCTACAGCAACAGGTAGCCATGCAGGAGAGACTGATAGAGTCTAGTAAGGCCTTGGTTGAGGAACTGAAAGCCCAGGCTCTTGCATTGCAACAGGGAGCAGGGGCTGATAGAGATGAAGTTCGCTGGGAAAGGGAAACCCCTGAGCCTAACCTCAGGAGCCCTAGTACCAGAGGCCTCCACCTCTCCCAGTCCCTGGACTCTGCCACCTCCATGTCCCCTGGCGCACATGAGCACAGGGCCACAGGGATGGCAGATTACTATCCAGCCAAAAGTATGGGGCTCATAAGCCAGTACCACCCAGGAATGGAGGGGCGGGCATCCGGGTATGGGCACCCCAGCACAGTGCAATTTAGTGGGGAACCCCAGGAGAGTAGGCCCACTAAGGGCATCCTGAAAACCTCTGCCCAGTTAGGTCAGTGGGGGGGGTACCCATCAAATCCTGGCAGCAAGGAGGGATATGAAGACTCCTCTGAGCGTCACAGGACACAGGAGACCAGGTCCCCACATTCTGCCAGCCATTCCCAGGCTCGAAGAATCCGGGAAAACCTGGAAGATCAGACGGGGACCTCTGGGAGCAGTGCTTCTGAGTCAGAGGATGAATGGACCAGGGTTACCCGAACCAAAAAGGCCAATAAGGCAAAAAAGAGCCTTGCTTAAGGACCCCTTAAAACAGATTAAGGCAATCAGGAGTGTCATCACGCCTTATCACAAGAACTCCAAGTATTCTGTTTGGGAACACTTGGAGCTCTTTGAGCAAATGATGGAGGCTTTCCATTTGAAGGACAGCAGTAGCTGCATTCAGTACGTCAAATGGACATTCTCCCCAGAATACTCCAGTTTCTTTGCGAGGCTGGAGGACCAAAATAATTCAAGATGGTCCACCTACAGGGCGGCCATCTTGAAACATTTTGTTGTTCACAGAAATACCCAAGAGGCTCGCAAGACAGCCTACAATTTGCAATGTGGGGAGGATCAGGCCCCACAAGAATGTGTGCAGGAGTTAAAGCGTGCTTTTGCACAGACTACAAAAAGAGTACGCACGGACAGTAAAGAATTTGTTAATACGTTTTTCCATGCCTTACCCAAATACATAATGACCCAGCTCGTGAGAGACTTTCACGACAAAAAAAGATCTTTAGACTGGGTCATTGAGCAAGCCACCCGTATCTATGAGGTGCAGAAACCGGTGGAAAATAAGAATGAGCCCAAACACCCCAAAACCAACAGCACCCCTGCTGCTGCCAAGGTGGCCGAGGTAAAGGTTGCCCCTGTTTTAGATTTGGAGATGGGGTGGCCCAAGAACCCACCTGCACAAACTAATTCTAAGCCCAGAAGGCCATCGGCCAGTCAAAGACATGGAGTCAAGGAGGTAGTCCCACAAATGGGGTCCCTCGCTCCCCTGACTATGTGAGTCCCCGCTATAAGGGAAACAGTCCAATCCTGGGTTATGTGTGGACTCCTCCGGCCCAAGGGGGGGATCCAACCAAGCGCCCAACCCAGGGAACTTCCCTCCGCACTTCCCCCAGGAGGGCAGAAATTCACCAAATCCTGGGCAGAACTTGTTCCCCAGGTATCCACCCAACTTCCAGCCCCAAAATCATCCATCCTTCTTTCCCCAATTCCCTGAGCGCAGACAACCAAATCCGGGAGAGGGGAGGCCAAGGGTGGAGGGGTACCCAAATCTTCCCAACCCAGGGTACTACCAGAGAAGGGATAGCTACCCTTCCCGGGATCAGCCCAGGGGAGAAAACAGAACCCTGTATCAGCCAGTGCGGGTTTCCCAACTTGAGCGCCAGGTCCAGAATATGGCACAGGAGCTGGGGCGCATGCTAAGGGCTCAGCAGAACCCTCAGATGGGCATGCCGGCACAGAATGCACCGGACTCTGGGCCTGGTGCTCCAGAACAATGACGGGGGCAGCACCGCGATAACCCACCGGTTCCCAGGGAGGAGGCACAAGGGGAAGGGGGGTGTAAAGCCTTGGAGGAAGCTTCCTTCCCCACTTGTGAACAGCCCCTGGAAACCCAGGAACCGGAAATGAAATCTCCTACCCCTGAAAGTCTGCCACCCAAGGAGCTAAGAGGAGGTAGGAGAAACAAAGGACCCAAACAGACCCATTTTGTGGAGGAGGTACAGGTCTTCCAATTTGAGGGAGAGGGATCCTCAGAGGATCCTGGGATAAGGATCTTCTCCTTTAGAGATGGCGGAATTCCTCCCAAGGAAAAATGGGTCCCAAGGGATTTCAACCCAGACTCGGTAGATGTGAGGATTGAGCTGTCGCCGCCCATCATTCTATCCCAGAACCAACAAGACCGAAAACCCCTGGTTCAAACCCATCCTGGTGACTGCCTCCAAAAAGGCAGGGTTGGCCCAGAACCGGAATCAGGGGAACCTAAAACCGAATCAATAGACTGGGTAGATGTAGGGATTGAGCTGTCGCCGCCCGTCATCCTATCCCAGAACAAACAACACCGAAAACCCCTGGTTCAAACCCATCCTGGTGATGCCTCCAAAAAGGGGGGGGGGGCCCAGAACCGGAACCAGGGGAGCCTAAAACCGATTCAATAGACTGGGTAGATGTGGGGATTGAGCTGTCGCCGCCCATCATCCTGTCCCAGAACCAACAGCATCAAAATCCCCGGGTTGAAACCCATTCTGGTGACTGCCTCCAAAAAGGGGGGGGGGCGGCCCAGGACCGGAACCAGAGGAACTAGAATATCCTCTTTCAAGTTGCCAACTTTTTCTTGCAGATTCCCATGACTCTCCACAGAATTCTGCCCACATTTCTTCTCTCTCAATGTCCAAAACCAGAAAATTAGCCCACCAGTTGTCCAAAAATGTGCATTATCTGCGCCCCCTTGAGGAGAAGGAGGGAAGATACTATGCCCCGGTACAAGTACAAGGGCAGTGTACAATTTTCGCACTGGTGGACACTGGATCCCAAGCTACCCTTCTGTCCAAAAGGGCCTTTGATGAACTAAATGCAGGAAGGGGGGAGAATTACGGTATTCCTCTCACCTCTCTTCCTGAACAACTCCAGAACTTTGACGGGAAGGAAATTCCCGTCGAGGGGACTGCGGATTTGGACATCAAAATTGGGCGACACAAGGTGAAACACCCGGTCATAGTAGTGACTCCAGACGGCACCCCTTGTTTACTAGGGAATGACCTCCTGAGAAGGTTGTCACCCCTAATAGATTGCGACCTTAGGGAGCTCAACAAACGGGTCCATACTTCCCGATGGCCTCTGCCCTACATTGACCAAGGGCTGGCCCTGTTAGGCAGAAACCTGTGCAGTTCCCTCTGGGACCACTGCAAAAGATTTAGGACTACAGGTGTTTGGCAGTAAACCCACTTGGTAGCAGTCTGTACCACACAGATTCACTTGGTAGCTGTGGCTGAGCAGTCAGACTTCCCTCAAGAAGAGTTAGGCAGTATGTGGAGTATACAACATAGGGCAATTTACACAGTAGAACAAGCAAACACGGAACAAGGCTTCGGTGTAAAGATATATATTTATTTATTTATAAAAACACATCTATGAAAAACACTCGGGCACTAACACGGCAAACAACTTCAATCACAATTACTATAAGAAAAAGATCAATCCCCCTAACAATAGTTCGACAAGTCTAGGTTCAACGGCATCACTTATATGCAGACAGAGGTGTATGCTTTAACCTAGATGGCACTATAGTATTCGTTAGGACGGGAGAGAAAAAGGCAGGTTATGAAATTTACTCGGCACCAACACTTTTACGAACAAATGCAAGGCAAGTAAGGCAGGGTCTACTGCAGATCACAAAGTTCAGAGGCCAGGCCCACTTGGAGAGAGGCAAGGCGATATGTCCCAAAAAAAGTGTCTCAGTGGAATTGCGCTTCGAGTCTTTATCGCAAATTGTTATGGAAAGATTGGACCAGTTCAGAACAGAAAGTTGAGAAAGCTTGGCGGCGACCCAATGGAGAGGCGAGGATTAAGACACCTCACTCTATCCGGCAGAAAGGGAAGCCAGGCGAACACAGTATCTTGTTTGTGGAGAGACAGCTCCGGCGGGGGCAGTTGTTCCTGGTGGTGGATGCACGTCGGGTCTTTGCCAAGAGAAGAGATGATCTTGTCGTCGAAGGGAAGTTGAAGATCGTTGCACCACCAGTGCTCCGGAGTGCTCCGTCACAAGGCACCACCTTTTGGTCACGGTACAGGGGTAGTGGCTATCCGTTTGCCGAGGTGCTCGCATGGGCAATTCGACCACTGCGTCCTGGAGCGAAGAAAAAGCAAAGGGGACTGGTTGTTCCCACCAGTCAGGGGAAGAGACTCTCCGGCAGGGAGATCTCCTCTGTCGTCGGGAAGTGGTGAGTCGGTTCAGCAGGGCTCCACCGAAGGTGTCGTCGTTGCAGGTCGGCTCAGCTTTACCCTCGTCGGATTCTTAGGTCCTGTGGCGACTTCTGAAGATCCAGTCCCAAAAGCCCTGCTTTTATGCAGAAAACCCCCATTCATTCAGCCTAGCTGTCAATCAAAACACGCTAAGTGGTGAGCGGGGTGGCTCACCACTTGGGCCAATCACACCAGAGTGCGAACCGAGTTGGCAAGGCAATTCAGTCCAGGGTGCCTTAACCCCCTCCCACACCCCCTGTGGTACCCAGACAGAATGGCACCACTTTGGAGGGCCTCTGTGTAGAGGCCCGACAAAAGTGGAACAATTGGCTCAACCATTGGTTTTGGAGTCACAGAGACGAACACAGACACCATTTTAAAAACCGAGTTCTGGCAGAAAATACCAACCGATAGATTTATTGAAGATAAATAAACCAGTGGTATGTTAGAGATTAACGAGAAAAGGTATTAACCTCCAACAATGGAAAGAATCCCATAGGGTTATATTCGGGGTCGAATATAACAAGTAGTTTTCCACTGCCACCAGCCAAAACTCGACGAGGGGGACGGGACAGTGCCCTCTCGAATAACAGACCCAGGAGTAATCGAATTACCCCTACTAGTACGTCCACAATAGGATGGTTTGTACTAGTTCTGTTAGTAAATTTAGGTCTAGTAAAGCCAATGGTGACTTTACATGCCCGGGGAGACAGTAGTCAGTCCCCGGGTATGGAGTCTATGATGGAGGTCTGCTAGGACGCCCCAGTGCTACGGCACGGAGGGTGCGGTGTAACACACATAGAACAACATATGAGACCCTATGGAGTAAAAGACCCCATAGCCCATAGAACACATTGACATTCAAAGGAATTACACACATTCATGTCCAAGAGTGGGAGAAAAAGAGTCTCACTCTTGGCAGGATGTAAAAAAACAAACTCCAGAAATCCAGCAAAGCTGCTGGGGGACTCACTAGGTTAGGAAATTCAGCCTAAACAGAGAATTCTCCCTAACACTCGCCCCCCCCAGACTAAGGGACAGGAGGATTTAATCCACTCCTGGATGAATCTCATACCACTAGCCGATGACATACATCCTAGAGAGACCATCAGCATTTTGGTGGTGACACCCTGACCTGTGCTCAATGGTGAAATCAAACCCTTGCAGGCAGATTGAAAGGGTTTTCCCCTTTCATTTGCATTAACCATCTCAAGGGTTGGTGGTCAGTCTGAATGACAAAAGTAGAACCATACAAGTATGGCCTAAACTTCTTCAGAGCCCACACGATAGCAAAGCACTCTCTTTCGATTGTTGCCCACCTTGTTTCAGGATCCTTCAGCTTGCGGCTGATGAAGCAAACGGTGTGCTCCCTATCTTTCCCATCCAGTTGACTGAGTACGGCACCTATTCCTACATTTGAAGCATCTGTCTGCACAATGAAAGTTTGGTGGTAATCAGGAGCTCTGAGTACTGGGGCTTGGCAACGCGCCTTTTTCAGGTTTTCAAAAGCCTGATTGCACTCCTCGTTCCATCTAACCTTTTTAGGAAATTTGGGCGAGGAGATGACATTCAGTGGAGAAGCTATTGTCCCATAGTTCTCGATGAAATTCCTTTAATACCCAGTGAGGCCTAGGAAGGCTCTCACTTGGGTCTGAGTAGTAGGTGTTGTCCAATTTTGCACAGCTTCAATCTTACTGAGCAAAGGCCTTATTTCTCCACCTCCTACCTCATGTCCAAGATAGACTACCTTACTCTGTCCAATTTGGCATTTACTCGCCTTAATGGTCAGATTGGCTCATCCAAGAGCCTGCAAAACATCTCTCAGGTGGGTTACATGCTCTTCCCAGGAATTGCTGAACACTGCTATGTCATCCAAGTATGCCATGCAGAAGTCCTCCATCCCATTCAGAACCTGGTTTACCATCCGTTGAAACGTAGCAGGTGCATTCTTCAATCCGAAAGGCATTACCTTAAACTGGTATAAGCCAACGGGGGTAGAAAATGCAGTTTTCTCCTTGACATGGTCTGTCAGGGCTATTTGCCAATAGCCTGACGTCAAGTCAAATGTGCTGAGGAACTTGGTGGCGCCAAGTTTGTCCACCAACTCATCTGTTCTTGGCAAAGGATGGGCATCAGTCTGGGTGACTGCATTAAGAGCTCTATAATCCACGCAGAATCTAAGTTCTTTAGATCCGGCCTTTGGTACTAACACAACTGGGCTAGACCATGGACTAGTAGAGGGCTCTATTACCCCGAGATCAAGCATCTTGCTGACCTCACCTTTGATGTGGGTTCGTACGTGTTCTGACATTCGGTATCCTCTGCTTTTGACTGGCAGACAGTCACCAGTGAGTGTGTCATGCTGGCCCCAAGGGGTCAAGCCTGGTGAAATCGAGAACAGGGAGGCAAACTGATTCAACATAGATTTGCACTCTTCTTGTTGCTCGGGTGTCAGATTTGAAGAGAGATTTACTCCTTCAATTTTTTCGTCTAAAGGTAAGCCTCTGAGGAGATCCGGAAGAGGTTCACTCTCTTCTTCTTCCTCGGTTGATGCTAGAAGCAACGCTCCTGCATCCGGTCTTGAGACATACGCTTTGAGTCGGTTTGTGTGGAAGACTGTTGGAGCCTCCTTGGGATTACCCAAGTCCACCAGATAGTTGACCTCTCCGAGTTTACCCACAACTCTGAAGGGTCCCATCCATTTGTCTTGGAAGGCCCTCTGCCTTGTTGGGATCATAACGAGAACGAGCTGGTCTTGAGCGAACTCAACCATGTTAGCCTTTTGATCGTGCCAGTGCTTGACCAATGCTTGTCCAGCTTTCAAGTTATCGCTTGCTTCTGTCATCATATGCGACATTCTCCTCCGGAGACCTATCACGTAGTCAGTCACTCTGACTGGCTTGGGGGAAGGAGCACTCTCCAACCCCTCCTTAATCAGGGCCAATGGACCTCTGATGGGATGACCATAGAGAAGCTCGAAGGGAGAATAACCTACTCCCTCCTGAGGGACTTCTCTATAAGCAAATAGAAGGCATGGCAATAGAAGGTCCCACTTACGCTTAAGGGGTTCTTCTAAAGCACCTACCATGCTCTTCATGGTTCGGTTGAACCGTTCTACCAACCCATTTGTTTGTGGGTGGTAAGCTGTTGAGAACTTGTAAGTAACTCCACAGGTTTTCCACATGGCTTTCATGTAGTGGGACATAAAGTTTGACCCCCTGTCAGAGATTACTTCCTTAGGAAACCTGACCCTAGTAAAAATACCAAGGAGGGACTTAGCCACAGCCGGAGCTGTAACAGTCCTCATTGGAATTGCCTCAGGATACCTAGTAGCATGGTCTACTAAAACAAGTATAAACCTGTTGCCTGAGGAGGTTGGAGGATCAAAGGGACCAACAATGTCAATCCCTACTCTCTCAAATGGGACTCCCACAACAGGGAGAGGCACTAAAGGTGCCACATTCTTGGAGCCAACCTTACCAGAGGTCTGGCAGGTGTGGCAGCTCCTGCAGTGTTTTTCTACTTCGGCCCCCATCTTTGGCCAATAAAAGTAGAGAGAGAACCTTTCCTTAGTCTTCTTGAAACTCAAGTGACCAGCCAAAGGAATCTCGTGGGCTAACTGCAGGAACTGTGGTCTGTTCTCTTGGGGGATGGGTTCAGGCTACCTCTTCCTCTGAGATAATTACAGGTGTGGCACAACTGTACATGTAACAGATTCTATTACATAAAACCTGTATATTTTTTTATAATAGAGCACAGACTTATTGTAAAGTGTACAACATAGTTTATTAACACATAGGGGATGACATACTTTACTTGACATATCCACATATACATCTAAACTTCAAGTACTTGTTCATTATATTGTGTCATCATATAATGTAACAGTAAGATAAAATTAATACATATTGACTAGAAGTGCAATGTTACTGAAACATGCACATATCGAGTCGACACTCAAATGTGTTTCCAGCTACGAACAACAGCACGTGTAGATGATGTAGTGCCCTATAGCTTTCCTCAGGACTTGTATTGCCGAGTGTTGTGGGAAGAGTTTCCACCCGTGGCTCGTAGTATCAGTGGAACTGTAGGAACATAAAAGGAGAGGGGAGTGTGTTTAGAACAAATCGACTGTGCGTGGGGGTAACTGCCACTACACGTAGTTGTGCCATAACATACCTGTTGCAAGTGTTTTGGAGTCTCAGGGCAGATAATTTGAAATGGCGTCTCTGGGTTTGCCAAAAGAAGATGGAGTCCGTAGACTCTAATTGCATACGTTATGTATATGCTGCAACAAAGACAACAAAAATGTTGTTTACTAATCTGTCGTCATATGTGACAGAGAAATGAACAGTGCGCATCACGAGCCGGTGTGATGTTGTTAAAAAGGGAACACACCAGTAACACTAACTAAGTGACTGCCTGTATGCTGCCTGTGACTTAAAAAATGCACCTCGTGTCACTAAAGATTGTCGTAGCTTAATCCGGAAGAACGAGTGCCCTTTACCTCGAGTGCTTCTAAAAGTATAAGGGTCAGTGTGAGCTGTACTGCCTGCAGGAACCTCCGGACATCCAATGCACATGCGTGGTAGTGTGCGGAAGGACGTGCTGGAACTTAACAAGGAAAAGTATCTGCGCATGTGATAAGTATCACTGCCGCTGTGCATGCGCACTAACAAAAATGGGAAATAATGCTTGCCGGCATATTGTGTCAAGCTGAAAGGCGTACATGCATGTTTACGCCTACCTCATCTATGATGTGCCCAGACATACTTGCCTTTGAGAATAAAGTCCTAAAAGAAATGGAAAATATTTTCAAAACAAAAAACCATCAAAGAGACAATCTCTCTAAAGAAGAAAGAAATGCACTGAAACGCCTAGAAGAACAGCAAGCCTTCTGCATAAAACCAGCAGATAAGGGATGTGGAATAGTACTATGGGGTAGCAAACTATATGAAGATGAATTACAAAAACATCTCCAAGACACACGGTTCTATAAAAAATTGGAAAGAAATCCAACAGAACGCCTAATGGATGAGATTAAAAGCCTTATGATCTTTGCAGAGTCCCAGGGATGGATTGATGCAGACGAGAAATCTTTCCTTACTAAAGAACATCCAACCACCCTGGCTTTCTATTGTATCCCAAAAATACACAAAAATACTACAAAACCTCCAGGAAGACCCATAGTTTCTGGAATAGGCTCGCTCCTGGAGCCCTTATCTATATACACCAATGTGTTCCTACGACCTTTTGTCAAAAAAATGCAATCATACACGCAAGATACTACAGCAATGATACACCATCTCAACAGAATCAAAACAGAACCAGACGACATTCTAGTCACGTTTGACGTGGAAGCGCTATACACCAGCATTCCACAGAGAGAATGTCTACAAATACTGAAAGTCTATTTAGACACAAGACCAGACCAAACAACACCAACATCCTTCATATTGGAATGTATACAGATAGCACTCACGGAGAATTTCTTCATGTGCCAAGGAAAGTTTTTTCAGCAAACAAGAGGTACCAGTATGGGCTCCACTTTTGCCCCGGACTTAGCAAATCTTTATATGGACCATCTAGAAATCAACAACATCTACAATGAAGACAACAGATATAAAGAAAAAATAATCGGATGGGTCAGATACATAGACGATGTCTTCACCATCTGGAGAGGCACCCAACAACAGCTAGAAGAGTTCCACACATGGCTCAACACCATCGACCCATGTATTAAATTCACCATACATTCAGACAAATCCAGCATTCCTTTTTTAGACCTCAATATTGAGACCCCCAATGAGGGAGCTCTGATGACAAGCCTGTATCGAAAACCAACAGACAAGACACACTGCTTAACTTCAGAAGCTTCCATCCCCAAGCTCTCAGAGAGAACCTGCCATATGGTCAGTTCTTAAGGATACGCAGAAATTGCACAACTTTATCAGACTATGACTTTAATGGAAAAGAACTTGAGTCTCGTTTAAAAGCAAGAGGATACCCGTCTAAAATCATCAGAAAAGCCCGTAAAACGGCAAGGAATACCAACAGGGACAACTGTCTCACAAAAAAATCTAGAGTGGAACACATTGAAAAAATGACATGTGTCACTACATTCTCACCCATAAGCAACAACATCCGAAAAACCGTCCTATCCAATTGGAACCTCTTACTAACAGATGACTTCAGTCCGGAAAAACCAAGATCTGCATTTAAACGGAGCCAAAACCTGAGAGACCGGCTAGTCCATACTTACCCAGATACATCTCAGAAACCAAGACAAGCAAGCCTGTGGAATCTACCCCCTGTGATTGGACATTTCAGATGCGGAAAATGCTCAGTGTGCAGCCAAACGAAAGACCAAAAAGAAATCTTACTAAATGGGTTCCAATGGCAATACAAATCATTTTCAAACTGCCGGACAAAATGGAGCATTTATGTTATACGCTGCCCCTGTAACCTACTTTACGTAGGTAAGAGTAAACGGGAGGTTAGACAACGCATTTGCGAGAATAGATCCTGCCTAAAAAATGCGGTTGAGGATAAGCCAATGGTAGCACATTTCAGTAAATTAAAACATAAACACACAGAATTCCAGTGGTCCATCATCCAAACCATTAGTGAAAAAGAACGGGGAGGAGACAGAAATCTGGCACTAAAAAAACTGGAACAAAAATGGATCCCCAGATTGGACACAGTGAGAAACGGACTCAATGTTTGTATAGAATGGAATCTGTTCTTTTGATATCATCCTTTTTTCCTACTTTGCCATCTCTTACAACCATGTAGTTCTCCTCGAGACATCCCCTAGATGCCTCATTTAGAAAATGTCCCCGTAATTAAAACAGTCTACTGGAGTGATGCCAATAAGCTGTTGACTAAATGTACATAAATGTGTCTGTACTCCTGCCATACGAGACATCCTTGTAATTTCTCCAATTGTAACATGAGGCCAATAAGCTTTTTGTCTAACTGTGTGTAAAAATAGGCTTGTACTAAGGTATTAATACAATACATTATTGTAATAACCATTGCATCATTACATGAACTGCACTTAAGCTCCACATAGCGCATGTACTTAGCAGTGCACAAAGTTTTTAGTGCTGATTAATCAAACACTCTGGTTTTTTCACATCTGGTAATCACGCATCCCCTACTTAGACATCTAATGAGTCTGCACAGTAAACAGATTACACAAACAATCTTGTATCAAAATTGTGGTCACAGAAACGTCTTCTTTGTGAAAAACCGTTTTTTGAGAAAAAAAGGAAAAATTTGAAAAACTGTGTTACCATAAATGTTTTTCAAATGTTTGTGCATGTGCTGGGAAAAGTGTATTTACACAAAAATGTGTCTCTGTATTTAGGTTCCACACTGTCAGACATCATGGTCTTTTCGAAACACTAGTACTCCCGGTAACAAAACATGCATGTACGCCTTTCAGCCTGACACAATATGCCGGCAAGCATTCTTTCCCATTTTTGTTAGTGCGCATGCACAGCAGCAGTAATACTTATCACATGCGCAGATACTTTTCCTTGTTAAGTTCCAGCACATCCTTCCGCACACTACCACGCATGTGCATTGGACGTCCGGAGGTTCCTGCAGGCAGTACAGCTCACACTGACCCTAGTGCGGAAGGTACGATACACCCCCGAACTTATACTTTAACAAGCACTTGAGGTAAAGGGCACTCGTTCTTCCAGATTAAGCTACGACAATCTTTAGTGACACGAGGTGCATTTTTTAAGTCACAGGCAGCATACAGGCAGTCACTTAGTTAGTGTTACTGGTGTGTTCCCTTTTTAACAACATCACACCGGCTTGTGATGCGCACTGTTCATTTCTCTGTCACATATGACGACAGATCAGTAAACAACATTTTTGTTGTCTTTGTTGCAGCATATACATAACGTATGCAATTAGAGTCTACGGACTCCATCTTCTTTTGGCAAATCCAGAGACGCCATTTCAAATTATCTGCCCTGAGACTCCAAAACACTTGCAACAGGTATG
Source organism: Ambystoma mexicanum (assembly GCF_040938575.1). Lineage (NCBI taxonomy): Eukaryota > Metazoa > Chordata > Amphibia > Caudata > Ambystomatidae > Ambystoma > Ambystoma mexicanum. Next base: position 1,507,961,494 of record NC_090937.1, on the reverse strand, counting down.
TTATGGCACAACTACGTGTATTGACAGTTACCCCCACGCACAGTCGATTTGTTCTAAACACACTCCCCTCTCCTTTTATGTTCCCACAGTTCCACTGATACTACGAGCCACGGGTGGAAACTCTTCCCACAACACTCGGCAATACAAATCCTGAGGAAAGCTATAGGGCACTACATCATCTACACGTGTTGTTGTTCGTAGCTGGAAACACATTTGAGTGTCGACTCGATATGTGCATGTTTCAGTAACATTGCACTCCTAGTCAATATGTATTAATTTTATCTTACTGTTACATTATATGATGACACAATATAATGAACAAGTACTTGAAGTTTAGATGTATATGTGGATATGTCAAGTAAAGTATGTCATCCCCTATGTGTTAATAAACTATGTTGTACACTTTACAATAAGTCTGTGCTCTATTATAAAAAAATATACAGGTTTTATGTAATAGAATCTGTTACATGTACAGTTGTGCCACACATGTAATTATCTCAGAGGAAGAGCTAGCCTGAACCCATCCCCCTTCTACAATATATCCATCCTCCAGATTCAGGCCCCTCTATAAATACAAAAGAGGACCCTTCCTTTCCCCCCTTTTACAATCCTGTTCTCTTGGGGTACTACAAGTCGTTTGTAGTCTCCAGGTGCAGACTCGGTTGGTTCACTGTAGAAGAGGCCGTCTTCCCAGTGCAACCTGTATTTCCCAGGCTCTTGCCCTTCAGCCTGAGCTTCTGCCTGGTGGTGAAGACCTTCCAGAGTTGGACATTCTCTCTGTCCCTTACTGATGTCTGCCCTGCTGGGTCCACCTTCTGCCAGTAAAGACTGCAGCTCAGGATGGTCAACAGGATCCAGATCTCCAATGAGTTCCTGGCCTTCCATTAGCTCCTCTTCAGAGTCTAATTCTACCACACAGGGTTGTACCTCCCTCTCAGCCTCAGCTGGAGGTGGAGTTATGGGTGTAACTTTGGACAACCGCGGGGAAGTCCTTGTTGGCTGTACTGGAATGCTGGCGGCTGGTTTTCGGGATCGAAGTCTTAGGTTTCCCTTTCGCTTCTGATTTCTTCGAGACAGCGGCTGACAATTCCAGTGGAGCTGGAGTGATTTCTTTCTTCATCATCTCCTGGAGAGTACCGCGCATGGTCCTCTCTCTTGCAGGTCTGGTTAGCTCCTGTAACCGTTTACTAGGAGGTCTGGGAGTATGCGATACAACTCCGAGAGTTTTCAAATCGTTAGCCAACAGCACGCGTCCTGGTACCTCACTCTGTATGCTGACAGGTATCTTTACAGTCATGTTGTTACACTGGATGAGAACTGGTAATTGGGGCAGCATCTGCACAGGCCCTCCAGCTAACTTGGTGAGGCATTTGGGTGCCTTAGCAACATCCTCAGCCTGAAAAAACGATTTATCCACCACAGTTATGCTGGCCCCAGTGTCCCTAATGGCAGGAGTCTCCTGACCATTCACCTGGACACTGTCCTTATAATACTCTTTAGTATTATCGGGGATAGAATTATAGATGTCTAAATTCTGTTGTTCCCACAACCCCAGAGATACTAAAGAAACGCTGGCTGAGACTCCAATGGGTTCATCAGCTAGCAGTAGAAAGTTTCCACTTGCCATTTGGACTTCCTCCTCTGGAGCGAAGGCTAAGGAGACAAGCTGGACCCCTGAAGGTTTACCCTTACATCTGGGATCTCCTTTCATGTGGTTAGTCGAGCCACAAACAAAGCATTTACCGAATGCTTTTTGGAATGGTGGCTTGTTCTGGCCCCCTTCTGGTTTGGCACCAGAAGACACACTATTCTGCTGCGGTTTTCCTTGTGGCTTACCCTTCTGGTTTTGTTTGGGGCCCTCTTTGGAATTTGAGTTATTCGAATTCTCTTTTGAGTCTTTCTTGGGCTGTTTTCCCTCATCCTTTTTCTGAGTTGCCCCAGAATCCTTATGAGTAGCCCTGTTGGCAACCCACAAGTCAGCAGCCTTAGCTAGGTTCCGGGAATCCAATTCCTTCGAATCAGCCAAGTGCTGTCTGAGCTCAGGAGAACAGGCATCATAAATAGACTCCAACAAAAAAGATTCTTCATCCCCTCATAAGTGTTCACTTTGTAACCCTTAATCCATCCCTCTAAGTTTTTCAACCCTTCACTCACCCAGGTAGCCCAAGGGGTACCATCATGCTTTTTGAGGGTTCTAAACCTATTACGATACTGGGAAGGGGTCTTCCCGAATCTAGCTATCAAAGCCAGTTTCACACTTTCATAATCCTTCTTATCCGCCTCCCCCAACTCCATTACCACATCAGTCATAACAGGGGGTAGCCTAGAGAACAACCAGGGAAGTAAATCATTCCCAGTGATGTCCTGGAGCCCATGATTGTAATCAAACAGTTTTAACCAATCCAACACATCCAATCTCGGTTCATACATCCCCACTAATTCCTTCGCCATCCGGGGTCTTTTGGGACTGGAGCTTCTAGAGGAACCAGAGGAGAGAGAAGCATTTTCCACAGACAACTTTTTCATCTCTAACTCGTGATTAAGTTCTATTTCTCTGAGTCTTAACTCAGCTTGCTTCTGCTCAGCCTGGGCATCCATCCATCTGAACTCGAGCTCTTGGTTTCTTTCAGATTGAGCCAAGAACCGTTTGTATTCTAATTCGAGCTTCATTTTTTCATGTTCAAAATAAGCGGGGTTACATGTGGGACCTGGTATGGGCCCCGTAGGTAAAGTAGGTAAGGCAGACAGAGGCACAGAGTGGCTAACTTCATTAGGTTCACTTTCCTCTTCTGACTCATTATCAAGACTTTGATTCAGATCAATACCATTACTGTTTTCTACATTCGCTGGAGACGTTGGTTCCTCTGAACCAGTACCCAGACTTTGGTTTTCCAGCAATCTCGCTATCAGTTCCACTTTCTTGCCTTTTACAGAAATATTCTCTTGTCTACAGAGGGCTTGTAAACTCTCAGTATTTTCACCTGACAAGGATTCTTGACTGTAAACTTCCATAGTAGACATGTTTTTGAAAGTTGATTTTTAGTGCTAAGCTTTGTGGTTAGTTATCCTAAAGTGTTGAAAAGCACTCTTAACTGTATACTCGATACAAATCCCACCGCTGTACACCAGTGTTAGGCGGAAACCTGTGCAGTTCCCTCTGGGACCACTGCAAAAGATTTAGGACTACAGGTGTTTGGCAGTAAACCCACTTGGTAGCAGTCTGTACCACACAGATTCACTTGGTAGCTGTGGCTGAGCAGTCAGACTTCCCTCAAGAAGAGTTAGGCAGTATGTGGATTATACACCATAGGGCAATTTACACAGTAGAACAAGCAAACACGGAACGAGGCTTCGGTGTAAAGATATATAGTTATTTATTTATAAAAACACATCTATGAAAAACACTCGGGCACTAACACGGCAAACAACTTCAATCACAATTACTATAAGAAAAAGATCAATCCCCCTAACAATAGTTCGACAAGTCTAGGTTCAACGGCATCACTTATTTTCAGACAGAGGTGTATGCTTTAACCTAGATGGCACTATAGTATTCGTTAGGACGGGAGAGAAAAAGGCAGGTTATGAAATTTACTCGGCACCAACATTTTTAGGAACAAATGCAAGGCAAGTAAGGCAGGGTCTACTGCAGATCACAAAGTTCAGAGGCCAGGCCCACTTGGAGAGAGGCAAGGCGATATGTCCCAAAAAAAGTGTCTCAGTGGAACTGCGCTTCGAGTCTTTATCGCAAATTGTTATGGAAAGATTGGACCAGTTCAGAACAGAAAGTTAAGAAAGCTTGGAGGCGACCCAATGGAGAGGCGAGGATTAAGACACCTCACTCTATCCGGTAGAAAGGGAAGCCAGGCGGACACAGTACCTTGTTTGTGGAGAGACAGCTCCGGCGGGGGCAGTTGTTCCTGGTGGTGGATGCACGTCGGGTCTTTGCCAAGAGAAGAGATGATCTCGTCGTCGAAGGGAAGTTGAAGATTGTTGCACCACCAGGGAAGAGACCAGCCGCGGAGTGCTCCATCACAAGGCACAACCTTTTGGTAGCGGTACAGGGGTAGTGGCTATCCGGTTGCCGAGGTGCTCTGCACGGGCAATTCGACCACTGCATCCTGGAGCGAAGAAAAAGCAAAGGGGACTGGTTGTTCCCACCAGTCAGGGGAAGAGACTCTCCGGCAGGGAGATCTCCTCTGTCGTCGGGAAGTGGTGAGTCGGTTCAGCAGGGCTCCACCAGAGGTGTCGTCGTTGCAGGTCGGCTCAGCTTTACCCTCGTCGGATTCTTAGGTCCTGTGGCGACTTCTGAAGATCCAGTCCCAAAAGCCCTGCTTTTATGCAGAAAACCCCCATTCATTTATCCTAGCTGTCAATCAAAACACGCTAAGTGGTGAGCGGGGTGCCTCACCACTTGGGCCAATCACACCAGAGTGCGACTCGAGTTGGCAAGGCAACTCAGTCCAGGGTGCCTAAACCCCCTCCCACACCTCCTGTGGTACCCAGACAGAATGGCACCACTTTGGAGGGCCTCTGTGTAGAGGCCCGCCAAAAGTGGAACAAAGGGCTCAACCTTTGGTTTAGGAGTCACAGAGATGAACACAGACGCCATTTTAAAAACCAAGTTCTGGCAGAAAATACCAACCGATAGATTTATTGAAGATAAATAAACCGGTGGTATGTTAGAGATTAACGAGAAAAAGTATTAACCTCCAACAATGGGAAGAATCCCATAAGGTTACATTCGGGGTCGAATATAACAAGTAGTTTTCCACTGCCACCAGCCAAAACTCGATGAGGGGGGACGGGACAGTGCCCCCTCGAATAACAGACCCAGGAGTAATCGAATTACCCCTACTAGTACATCCACAATAGGATGGTTTGTACTAGTTCTGTTAGTAAATTTAGGTCTAGTAAAGCCAATGGTGACTTTACATGCCCGGGGAGACAGTAGTCAGTCCCCGGGTATGGAGTCTATGATGGAGATCCGCTAGGACGCCCCAGTCCTACGGCACGGAGGGTGCAGTGTAACACACATAGAAAAACATATGAGACCCTATGGAGTAAAAGACCCATAGCCCATAGAACACATTGACATTCAAAGGAATTACACACATTCATGTCCAAGAGTGGGAGAAAAAGAGTCTCACTCTTGGCAGGATGGAAAAAAACAAACTCCAGAAATCCAGCAAAGCTGCTGGGGGACTCACTAGGTTAGGAAATTCAGCCTAAACAGAGAATTCTCCCTAACAGCCCAGATTCAGGGATCACAGGTATTCACTGAGATAGACCTGACCAATGGATACCGGACCGTGCCTGTCAGTAGGGAGGACCAATACAAACTGGCTTTTACCTTTGGGGGCCAGCAGTACACATGGACCCGGACTCCCTTCGGATACCTCAACTCTGGCAATGAATTCAACATTTTCCTACATAAGGCCATGCCCGAACTGGGTGCGAGGGGTAATCTGGCTTATGTAGATGATGTCCTCATCAAAAGTTCAACTGTGGAGGAACATATAGCGGAGATCCGTTATGTTCTGACCCAGTTGAGGGCCGCCGGAGCAAAACTTTCCTTTCAGAAAGCACAGTGGTGTAGAACCCGTGTTAATTCCTTGGGGCATGAGATTACTCCTCAGGGTCTCTGTCCCCAAGAAAAGAAAGTGGAAGCACTTCAGAAACTGAAAGACCCCACAACTCTGCGGGAACTAAGGAGCCTCCTTGGACTGACTAATTACAGCAGAAAGTTCATTGAGGGCTGCGCAGAGATCACCAGACCCCTGATTCATCTCTTGAAGGGGGGGGGGGGTAAAGTGGGAATGGGGTCCAGAACAATCCGAGGCAGTAAGACAACTCAAAATAAGCCTCTCACAAGCGCCCTGCCTAGTTTACCCTGTCAGAAACAAGGAGTTTTTCCTGGAGACAGGGTTCTCTAATACGTGCTTGATGGCAGTATTATACCAAAAGCATGGCAAGGTCAATAAAATAATATCCTATGCGAGCAAAACTTTATCCTCTGTGGAGGAAAAATTCAACGATTTTGAGAAGGCACTCCTGGCAACGGTGTGGGCATTGAAGAATTACCGCCCGTTTATCCAGGGGGAACACATCATAGTGGAGACTCCACACCAACCTCTGCAATATCTCCAAAGTGACAGAATCCGAGACGGAAATGTGAGTAATTCCTGAATTACTTCCTGGATTCTGTCAATGCAAGGCTTTCCTGGGGAGGTCAGATATGGCCAAAACAAGAAGAGTCCCCTCGCGCAAGTCTGGCTGACTTGCATGATTGTGCCAGAGAAAACTGTCTCGAGGACGAAAGTCTGAAAATCAAGGACAACATGGAGGCATACCTTAATTCCCCACACAAAGTATTTGAAGAAAACAAGTGTGAGGGAATGCCCACTGTCTATGTGGATGGATGCTCTTACCATGTTGACAACAACGGTGAAAAAGAACTGGTGGCCGGCGTAGGGAATGCATGGGTGAAGGAGTCCCCAGAACCCTCCGCTGGGTACAAAATTGGTCCCCGAAGTAGCTAGTTGGCAGAGTTGATGGCTGTGCATCAAGCCATCCTCACTGCTGTCCAACATCAACTCCACGAACTGGTCATAAACACAGATTCAGATTATGTACGGAACGGGTTCGTGGAGCACCTGGTTCATTGGAAAACCAGAGGCATGTTATGTGCTAATAACAAACCCCTGAAACACGGGAAGTTAATCCAAAATATTGATGATCTGGTCACATCGAATGGGATGACCATCCACAGGAAAAAGATCAAGGGTCATTCCAAAGTAGAGGGACCACACAAAATTAGAAATGACTTAGCTGATCAGCTGGCCAAAACCGGGGCCATCCAAGGGGTTCTAATAGAGATTGAGTCCCTGTTAGGGGAAATCCAAGTCACTGCTATCACTAGGTCCCAGGCAAATGCTCACAATGATCTTTCAACTGCACAATGGAGTAAGGAGACCCCAGATGCTGATTTGATTACAGCTCAAAAGGGGGATCCAATAATTGGTTAGGTTTACCAACACATTGAGGACCATGAGAACTTTCCCCTGACGGATACCGATTACATTGGGAAAGAGGGCCTTAGAGTGTTGATGAAATGTCCAAAGATGTTCCGTATCCAAGACGGTTTGTTGGGAAGGAAATCCCAAGCTGGCCATGATCAGTGGGTGGTTCCTACCTCATTCCGAAGCCTGATGTTAAGTCATGCCCATGATGCGGCCACCGCCGGTCATAGGGGGTTTCATACAACACTTGAGATCTTAAGAGAGGTTGCATACTGGCCACACATGGGGCAGGACCTCGACCAATACTTGAAGGGGTGTCTTGTGTGTGCACAATTTCAGCCGACATCCCTCACACCGTACGCCTCTCCAAAAGAGGGGGATGACACTGCCATGGTCAGATTTACAAATCGATTTCATAGGCCCTGTGATTCGCTCCTCGATGGGGAATAAGTACATGTTGACTGTGACATGCTTATTTACCAAATGGGTGGAATGTCTCCCAGCCCCAAACTGCAAGGCAGAAACAGCAGCTGCCCTGATGATCAACCACATCTTTTCGCGTTTTGGTCTACCCCAAAGGATTGAGTCAGACAGAGGTAGCCACTTCACCAGCGAAGTTATGACTAAGATGTGGGAGATACTGGGGGTTAAAAGGAAGCTACATATTGCTTACTGGCCAGCCTCTTCTGGTGCATTGGAGAGATACAACAGAACCATTGTGAGCATTTTAAAAAAGTTTGAGGCAGATTCTGGGCCAAGTTAGGATATCCGATTACCTCTGGTCCTAATGGCCATCAGATCTACCCCTTCATCTGCAACCAAAATGTCACCATTTGAGCTGATGACTGGACGCAAGATGGTGCTTCCCCAGCATTTGCTCTACAGGACGCAAGAGCAGACATTGATAAATGCCTCCACAACTCATGAGTATGTGGAGAATTTAAGGAAACACCTTCAACATGTTTTTGCCTATGCTCAGCGGAATCTAGAAAGATCAGCATGAAGACCCATTACGATTTGAAGACCACCCGGAAGGAATACAATGTGGGAGACCGTGTCTATCTATACAATTTCCAAAGAAACCAGGCCAAACAGCGAAAATGTGTGCCTACATGGAAGGGACCGTTTGAAATTGTAGATAAGATCTCCCCAGTTGCCTACAAGATCCGCCTCCCCAAAGGTAGTTTGGCGGAAGGGGAAGACAAGTGGATCCATATAAATCAGTTAAAGTGTTGCCATCCCAGGCACACTCTGCAGCAACTGGAGGAGTCCTCTGCAATACCAGAGGGGGCCGCTCCAGAGTAATTCAGTTCCAACCCTAAAATATTCCACATATCAAAAATATAGTAACATGATGTAAATGTCTCCTAATTATATCCTGTTTTTAAAATAAGACTGCAAAATGTATCCTGATGTATAAAATGTATCTGTTCGCCACACCATTAATAGTGGTGGAAAAATGTCTAGGAATGTGTATTGCCGCTTTGCTTTGTCATCCTAGGAGAAAGAAAACCCGGAGACTGACCACGGAAGATGACCTGGGGACCGGGGGCAAAGATCCGAGGGGCCCGGGGTACCGTCCAATACTCCCATCAGGACCGGCGAGGAGAACCGATCGATCCACCCTGATGGAGGAAAAGATGCTGAACTTTGTCATCTGCAGAATCGGAAGAAGATGATGCGGACATCCCAGCGCGTGGATCAAAATATCCTTTGCACCCGACTCCCCCTCGACTCGAAATCAAAGCGCAGTCGGGCGGGAGGGCTTCTCAGGGGTTTTGACCCATGTTCGAGTTATTATGCTGCAACATTTGGGGCTGTGGGCTCAGAAAATCCAAGATGGCCGAAAAAGCCCACATTGCGCCATAATCCAGGAAAACCACGCAGTTTTTGCGCACACCAAAATGTTCGCCTGATCTGCCACCCACCAGAGCGAGCGTGATGGGCCTGGAGTGGCATGAGTGGAATGTGTGCCAAAGGAAAAACAGCAGTGCCTGTTAGCTCAAAAACACTTTGAAATCACCTTTGTTTCTCTGAAATGCAAGCTAAAAATGCCTATTTTAAACATTGCAAGATATTCGAAAATCTAAATGAACACCAGCAGACATTTGGCAGAATGTAGTCTTGTGTGCATACAAAATCTGGAAAGATGAAGAGCCGTAAACAATGTTTATAACAAAACTGGCTGAGCTGTGGATGTCAGCAGCCTAAGTTAAATTGGACTGAAAGATACTAAAATCTAAATGTTTAAAATAAATGAGTGACCTACTGTTGAGTGTCACATAGTTTGCAACTGTTAAATATCATAGTTTTGAACTTAGAATCAGCGTTCAAGCAGCATGTGTAAAAATTGTAAGTTTGATTTGGATGAAGAAAAACTGGGAACAAAAGTGACATTTAGCTGAAGCCTGGCTTAAAGAGATTGAATTTGGCCCGGCAACTACCCCCGACAGGAGTTAAAACTTGCTCAGCCACTCTTCCCAGGCCTGGCTGCATTCTGCTGCCCCCACCAAAAGGAGATGACACCTCCCTGATTGAATCAGGGGAGGAGCACCTAGGACTGGAGGGAAACAGAACAATGAGCCTTCCTTGGCTCAGGCAAATGTTAAATTAGTGGGGGTCGTAAATGGCTTCCTCTTGAGAGAAACGGGAGGGGCAGTGCCTCTGTGAGCAACTTGAGTTGGAGGAAGTGGACAAACCAGAAATTCCACCATGTGCTTTGGGAAACCACACCCCTCTGGGCCAGAGCATAATTTTAAAAAGATGGATAATTCATAGTACGGACTTGTCAAAATTATATAATTAATATCATTATTCTTGTGATTTTTCTGTGAACATTTTAAGAGGTGTTAGGACTCTGTACCATGTTCTGAGTCAAAACCCCATGAATTATGGAGATTGCAGACACGGGGTTCACGCTAGAAAAATGAAAATTTACTGGAATATGTGTAGAAAGGCGGTGTACATCTGTGTAATTTTTGGTAAAAATCCAATATTGGTAAACCAACTAAAAACGAAATTAAGTTGCCATTTTTGAACCCTGGCTCTTAGAAACATCAGAGTTGGAACAGAGACCTACCCGAAGTAATATATGATATGTACATGTAATGTCAACCACTTGTGTATTTGGGAAATATGTTTAGTTATGAAAATGATTTTCTAAGGTAAAAGCAAAGGGGAGTGTTCTTTCTTTGGAGCCATAAACATGACACCTGATGACATAGGATGACTCACTGCTCCCTTCTCAAATCAGGTCAAATAGAAATCCTTCACCTATCAAATCATGAGTGGGTTGGGCATAGAAAGTTAGCATCCATACCCATTTTCAAAACACATAAAAAGGACCACTGAAATCCAGGTAGGGACATTCATTTTCCAACCTTCAACTGAATTCCTGCGCAGCACGCTGTCGAAGAACTCCAGAATCCAGAACTCCAGAGATCCAGACTAACTCCAGAACAAAAACTCCAAAAAGCTGAACTCTTCAGCAGGCCTCAAAATCTTTTGCAAACTATTCAACCGCCGGGCCGTGCGGTTTGCTGCTTGCTAAGAGTCATGTGTATCCAGAACAGAACCAGTACCCAGAAAGCAGTGCGGTATCCAGAATCCACTTGATCCAGACCAGCAGAACCAGAGACCCAGACCAGACCGCTGTGAAACGAACCGGTGCCTGATTGACCCGCCGAGCATCGAGAACCGCAGCTAAACTTGTTGACCAGATCGGTGACAAGGCCATTCCTTTCAAATTTATAGTGTGAGTACCCAGCTAGAACCATGCAGAACCCATCTCTTAGCTTAAAATAATCTGATTCAAAGCATTTAACCTGTCCAAAACTGCATCATAGAATCGTGTGTCCCTTCCCCGATTTTAAACCTGTAAACGTGTCATTTGCCATTTTGAATCATTGTTTCATTTCTGAAAAACTACCTTCATAAAATCCTCCGTATCTCTTGAACCGTTTGTGCTAGAAGCGAGATTTCATTTTAAAGCTAACCCAGAACTGACTTTCTATTCATTATACTTTTTCCGTAATCGCGCTCGACACACTCAGAAAAAGTGCCACGATTTGCGATTTGGCTCAAATTTCTTCACTTGTCAAAATAGCAGCTTCTTGCTTTCTTTTGCTAAAATTCGTTTTCAACCTACTAATCCCTCATTGAGTATTGCCAGTGTGACTTGAACTAACCTTAAGTAGCTATCACCTACCCTGAACCTTTAAAGGGAATTAAAATCAATTTTAGCATATTTCACTCCCTTGCAAATCACCTGAAAATCTTTCGCCTGTGTTTCAAAATCATCCCTGGTCCTATAAGCTTGCTAGGGGGGAACTGAATTCCTATTGTACTGTGATTGTATTCCTGAAGACTGTGGGCCTCATTACGACCCTGGCGGAGTGGGTTTACGCCAGCGTTATTCGCGGCGGACCCGTCCGCCCTACTACGAGTTCCCGTAGCGCCATGGAACGTTTTCCGCCTGGTTTTTCCGGGCGGAGAAATCCATGGCGCTACGGGACCTTGTTGTTAATTACGCCACCGTATTTTACGGTGGCGCAATTAACGCCTTCCCCACTCCCATTATACCCTATGGGGCAAAAATGGGAATGGGGAAGGGTAAAATGGGGAATGGGGATTTACCGCCCCGCCAAGGTCGGCATGGGGCGGAAAATCCGCCAACCTCCATGGCGCTATCGGCAGCTTTCCGCCGTGCTCCGCGGTGCATTTAGCACCGTGATTTCCGCCAGGGTCGTAATGAGGCCCTGTGTGTGTTACTTCCATCTCCTTACATTGCATAGGGGGGGAGTGGATTGTCAGAGAAAAAGTGATCATATTATCTTTTGCTGAAATCATATCAAGTTTATTTCTGTACTGCCTTTTATTCATCTTTGCATCTCCTTGAAACCATAAAGCATTCTCAGCTACCTTATCCTCTATTCTACTCCTAAGTAATTAAACCAGTGTGCTAGTATAACATCATCCATTGTTGATCACTGTCATATGTCTAAGTGTGATATCAAATATTAATTTATTATAAAAGTGTGATATATATCTATTGTTTAATTTTTCAAATAAACCTTTTTAATTTGCAAAACAAACCTACTTCTTGGCTCAGTGGGGTCGGGAGGATTCTTAGAGAGGGGCGTTATACAAGGGTTCATCATCCAGATTGTGGGCCTCATTACACGGAAGGCGGTAATGGTTAACGGCCACCGTTAATGGTAACGGTGACCGTTAACCATTACCGCCTTACTACGAGGTCCCTTAGCGGGTTGGTGCTTGAACGCCTGCTTTTTGCAGGCGTTAAAAACCAACCCGCTAAGGGACCTCGGAGCAAATTACGGCACCGCAAAATTGCGGTGCCGTAATTAGCGCCTTCCCCATTCCCATAGAGCCCTATGGGGCAGAAATGGGAATGGGGAAGGGCAATGGCGGAAGGGGGATTTACCCCCCCTCCAACCTTGGAATGGGGCGGTAAATCCCCTTTCCGCCAAGGCGGTGCCGGTATTTTACCGTCATGAGCCATGGCGCTAATAGCGCCATGGCTCACCGCCTTCCATGTAATGAGACCCTATAACTTGTCATAAAAATATATAAATAAGGGCTTCCCTTGAGCAATCCCAGACAAGGCACTGACTTAGTGGGAATGCTTGATTGGAGTCTTTAACACTTTCTTCTTTTCTATCTGTTTGTTAGTAGCATGATACCATCCAAAAGAGTGGTGTGGATCATGCAGTGGTAGAAGTGTACGAAAAAAAGTAGTGGAACAGTGATCCCCGCAGTGGAAAGAGTAGACAGGAAGGAAGTGAAATGCAAACATATTTTCAAGGGTTGCAGCCATGCTGGTTCAGAGACAATTGAGTTGAAATAGATTTCAGATTAGCTGTAACTGCTATTGGGTCATACAGTGGAGAAGGGTGCTTTGACTTCACAAAGAAGAGTTCCGGAAGGGTGAAAATGGTTGGAAATGTATTGGAACTGTTAACAGTAAAAAATAAGTAGTGAAACACTGCTCCCGACTGTTCCCGCTCATTTCAACCACTGGGATCATGAGACTTTCTTTCATTAGGAGAACAGAAAGCCGAGTGAGCGAATGCCCAGGTCTGCTGGAATGCCCACTTTGACCCAGATGCGGAAGTGCATTGGATCGGCTTTGGGGGCATGCAAGTGTGTCAGGTTTGCCAAATTGTGCTGCGTCATGCTGGTGAGTGCCAGCTACCTGACCCAGACTTGGTAATTTTTCACATCAGGGCAGTGATCTGGTACCCTCGGAAAGAGGGAACTGAGTGAGAATTTGGTGTCACTCTTCTCCTTGATGGGTAGGATATGTCTGAAGGTGATCATTTTTAATGACCACAAAAGTATAAGGGCAAGAAAATTCTGCCTGAGGCCCTGTATCATTTTCACACAAAACAGACAGAAAGTCTTTGAGTTTATAATTATTAGCTTCTACATCTATAGTAGCCTATCGCTTACAAAAGAGACTAACTATCCCTCATATGGATACTATCTCCCTAGTCAACGCTGATGTGTCATCTGTCTAGGTTAGGGGATAGAAAAGAGACTGACCCTTCCCTCTCAATACTTTTGCTAACACCTAAAAACAAGTGCACACTATAGGAAGTCGGATACTTTTTATTACTTCCACATCATGTGTTTTATAAAAATAGAAAAAAAGAAAATTTAAAAATCAAAAAAGTTTCCTCGTGTATATCTATTTCCACAACAAATTTTACAGAGTTGATCTGTTAAAAAGAGTGATGTAATTTCACCAAGCTTGCCAAATATATGCCAGTCTCAGGGGTTCCGGTCATCACCCTGAAACTCTGTATATGGTTGACGGGTTTCAGCGGGATAGATGTTGATATCCGCTTTCTTCAGGACTTAGACCTGACATTACTGGTCAAGGTTTACAATTAGCAAAGACGACATTGTTATTTTTGTATGAGTCTCCTTCTTGCATGTGGAGGAGTTTGTCTCAATTTTCTTTTGCGGACGTCTTATTCCTGAAACACCCACTGCTTGTCTTCTTCTTTACTCTCTTTTTGGGTCTCCTAGTAATCACCCAACCTGCATCTTTTCTCAATATACATCACATGTTTCATGGTTGCCATCATGGAGGTTTTCCTGCTGACCAAGTATAGCTCCAGTCACCAAAGCGCCCTGCTAGGCTAGATTTGTCTTGGTCTGATTAAGGCATGCATCCCAGAGGTAAGGGTTTGTTGGCATGTATTTGCTGAACATTCATCACAGTAATCCATGTAACAGATGCAGCCATCAAAGGTTATCATCATTGAATCAATGAGCCATTTGCAGTGGCACTGTATAGGCCATGAGTACTAACATGACTCAATATTTGAGATAAGCATTTGCCACTACAGGTTCTACCCGGTAACTGCACTTGTTGGAGGGTGTCAATGGGGATAGCCTTGCACCCATCTTGGGACAATCTTCACACCCTAAGGGATGTCTGTGCGACAAAAACAACACAGCGTGTCCCTGCCCAAAGCTTGTGAACCACATGGGCACCAGCGGCACAGGCTGCTCCCCAGCAGGGGTGGAATGGGAGAGGCTGGGCCCAAGCGTAACTGAAAGGCAGAGGGGTTAGTCCACACACCACCAGGGGGGACCATTCTGAACTGCTGCACAGGCAAGCGTAACTGAAACCCAGAGCGGTTAGTCCACACACCACCAGGGGGGACCATTCTGAACTGCTGCACAGGCAAGCGTAACTGAAACCCAGAGGGGTTAGTCCACACACCAACAGGGGGGACCATTCTGAACTGCTGCACAGGCATGCTTGGCGGAGAAGGGAAAACAGCATGGTTTAAAGTGCCGCTCTAGAGAAAAACACCACCCTCATCCATTTACTTGGATCTGACCACCAGTGAGCTGCCAGGCTGCTCAGCCTTTGCCTTGCTTGGAGGAGGAGCCACCCACATAAGACGGCCCACCACAAGGGGGACTACCCTTGATACGGTCCCAAGCAAGAGTAGAAACCAATTGCTTAAAACAACAGCTGGGGCGATGGTCCAAGTGTGTAAAGTAGGTCCTGTGGAGTGCAGGGAGGCATACGGGCAGGCCGCACTGCTGTCTATGTGAAAGTCAGCTGAGGTACACCTTTCGGACAGGCACCCTGCTTGCTGGAAAAAACAGGACTCTCAGAAAACAACCACAGGCATTTCATTGTCTACACCACTGAGATGGGCCATCAGGTTGCCCCCAGCAGGCCAAACTGTGCTGGGACATTACGTGATGCATTGTCCTTGTCCAGCTTGAGGGGGTGCTGGGGTTTCACCACAGGGCCTGGTTTGGGCAGTGTGCACCCACTAGATTGAAGATAAGGGCACCTGGCAGAGCCCTGAAAAACCCAGGTGGGTATGCTTAAATTAACAGAAACTTCAGGGTGAGAGGTCACAGAGTTCCAACATTAGAGTAAATATAACAGTCACTTCTTACTGCATTATTTTTCACAAAATGTATTTAATGACATCTGGATAAAGTTGGTGGGGATAGAGCACCTAGAGATGTTTAGAAAAAAACAATCAATATAGGTATGATCCGGTAAGACAGGCTTGATTACAACACAATAACAACAACAGATAACTGCTACTATTGGTTGATCATTTCAATTGTGCAGTCACAAGAATAAACATAAACCCACATCAATGGACATATATACAAACAAATATCATCGACACAATGGTGTTTCGGCCTCGAGGAGCTGTGTAGTGCAGCTTTATGGGCAGGCCTTCATCAGGACGTGTGATGGAATGAATGGTCCCGGGGTCTCTATCTATGAACGACAAATGGGAAGGGGTAAGTGGAACAATGACCTCCAGTAAAATGATAATTCACAAAGCTCCCGTGGGATGCTTTATTAAAAACAGGAGACTCCCTGGTAGAGGAGCCTAGATTTTACCCAAAACTTATCCAGTGTAAGGGTAAGTAAGAAAATCCATCATGGGTATAGATATCTTGGAGGCATTCAATGCGTCGTTGAGGGAACAAATCTTTACCTGTAACGACATATAAAGATCTGTAAGAGTTCTATACAGATCGTGGTGTCTTTATATGAGTGAGAGAACATTGGGTAAAATCTTACCTCAAATCGTAAGATGTGTCTTCTAGGTTCAGAATGGTGGGGACACCCACTGTAAATCGTGGTTCCTACCCCAGATTGTCCAAACGTGACAGTATCTGTGTGCGAGAAACGCGCATGAGTTAAGGAAACTAATCTGCGAGCCAAAATATAAGTCTGCAGGTATAGTGAGGACCAGGTAGTGTATTGGGCACTGTTACGTGGCCTAGAATCAGAGCACATAGGATTGGCTTGCATTCGTACTCTGTGACCTCTCACCCTGAAGTTCCCACTAGTGAACAGACATGATCCATTCACACTGTCTACAGTGCTCTGGGGAAAGAGGACTAAGCCATCTTGTAGTCTGTGTACCTTAGGTGACAGAGGGGGAGGTCTTGCCAAAAGGGCCCAGCCTTCATATTGACCCAAATGGAGTACATACACTAATTGGCCTCCCTCCAGACTTCCAGAGCAGGGCATCCATCTGGTCACCCCATCTATTCATATGGCAGTCTGTTAGGGGGGCAGTGGGGCATTTGGTAGGGTGACCAATCGCTAAACGCATTTGAGCTGTGCAGGGCTGGGAGCCTGAGTGCACTGCTGAGTAGACCATAGCTGCCAAGGATTTGATTTCTATGCAGGATTCCTCGAGCCAGTCCTTGTGTCATCCCACATGGCCTACCTATGTGAGCAGGCAAGGAGGTATCACAAGCCCGGATCCTGATGTCACACTCTGCACCTGCTCATCTTCACATACCACAGCCATCTACATGCTCCTGAGAAGAGAAAAGTCAACAACTCGCTGGCCACCCGCCCTCTTCACATGTATGTCTCCATTTAACTCAACATATCCCCTCTCCAGTCATGAAGATGCTGCCTAGGAATACCAGAAAGCACACTTTTCAACCACAGGATACACAAACAAACATCTAAAGAACCACACCCCTCTCCCTCAACATTCCTTGATATGTTTATGTCAACACTTCAGCAACATAACACATGATAACACAAGATAAGGATAGATCGGCATCCGACACATGCACCTCACCAGCAAAGCACTGCACACTACACACATCGTCCACATGCATATATATCAAATGAATCATCCACCTATTAGGTGTTTTGCATGCCCATGCAACATAGATATGAGTAGACCGAATACCAACAGAAGCCATGTAAATGAGACATAAAGTGACCACATATTACACTTCCACTACAAGCCCAACCCGATTCCCCTGAGAAAATGTGGAAACACCACACAAACAAGGCACAGGAATGCAGAAGCAGATCCTAACTTCCCCAGATTACAAAATAGGCCAGTCCACTGCTGATCATGGAGTGGCTAATGGACATGACAAATGGCAGGAGACGGAATGCACAGCTGACATACTAGTAGTGCAAATTGAATGTCACACATGAAATTGAGATACTGCATCAACTCCCACAGAAGCATTTGCACAGGCAAATCCGAAGGAGACAGTATCTAAGTAGCAGTAGTGAGGTAGCTGAGTCAGAGCCGGCGCCGTTTCAGTTTGGGGTTCCCCAAGGGACATGTATCTCGCCGTCTCTATATAATATGGGTACAGTCCCCCCTTTTAATCTGCTGGAAGAGAAAAGCATTGGGTTCACAAACTGTGGTGATGACACACAATGGGCCTCATTACGACCCTGGCGGAAATCGCGGTGCTAAATGCACCGCGGAGCACGGCGGAAAGCTGCCGATAGCGCCATGGAGGTTGGCGGATTTTCCGCCCCATGCCGACCTTGGCGGGGCGGTAAATCCCCATTCCCCATTTTACCCTTCCCCATTCCCATTTTTGCCCCATAGGGTATAATGGGAGTGGGGAAGGCGTTAATTGCGCCACCGTAAAATACGGTGGCGTAATTAACAACAAGGTCCCGTAGCGCCATGGATTTCTCCACCCGGAAAAACCAGGCGGAAAACGTTCCATGGCGCTACGGGAACTCGTAGTAGGGCGGACGGGTCCGCCGCGAATAACGCTGGCGTAAACCCACTCCGCCAGGGTCGTAATGAGGCCCAATGTGTTATCCCGTTATCTAGCAACTATGAGCAGGATATTAAAGATATGAATAATGTGTACCAACTAATACAGGTCTGGATGGTTGAAAACGGCCTAGCACAGAATGAAGACAAAACTGAACTGGTGGTTGTGGGAACGGCAAAACAAATTTTGAAGCTTAGATCAAATTATTCTCACAATATAGTTTATTGCAAGTGGCTGGATGTGAGATAGAGACAGGAAAGAAAGACAAAACTTGGAGAGTAAATCTAGACCAGCATTTGAATATGAATGCCCAAGTGAACAATTTGGTCTCTACATCTGCCTATTATATTGAGACGCTAGCCCAACTATGACCTTATATTTCTAAAGCTAATCGGTAGTGGCTAGAGCGATTATGGACACCATTGAACAGGTAGAAGATGTGGCGTGGTTCCACAGGGACTGCCTTCCTGTTGCGAATCGTGGGATGGGGCACTCTGACAATGCTGTGCAAAAGCCTGGTCTTCATGGTCCATGTCCACTCGTGAGGCTGATGGCTGCATGAGGGCCCCAATTGCGTCAACGTCTTGATTATGTTCAACACGATTGGCCTCAGAGTCATTATGCATGCTCACTTGTGACATCTCCAACTGCAGGACTAGAGTTTGTCTCAAGGTAGCCATCTATTGGCAATGGATGTCCTTTGCGCCAAACATTTCATCATGCAGCGACTGTTTCAAGGTTTACGTGTCTTGACAGCGGCCTTGTCTTGATGACTACATCTCAACCTGCAGACTTTTTTTCTGGATTAGCGCGTTGCTATGTAAGGATTACTACAAAGTGAACATCCTTGGCTGCAGGCAATTCATTTTGGCTTCCACATCTTGACATTGGGAGTCCCTTGAAGATAACACTTCTGCAGGTAGTGTTTCCTTCAAGGTGTCCATTAACTGCTGCTGGTGGTCCCTGGAGGCCAAATACTCATCATGCAGTGCTTTCTTGTGAGCCAGACCATCCTTACTGATGCTCTGTCTCAGTTGCTGCATCTTCTTTCTCCCCTCCTGGTGTAATATGTGTTGAGCACATGCAGCAGTTGAGGAGATGATATGTTCCGATAGGCAATGGATGTCACTGGCCAGCTCCTACAGGAGCTCACCATGTTGTTTTACACATTATTTGCTCCACCCACTCAGAGTGTCCAGCAGGCACACTTCCATCATGTGTGAGGGGCCTTCCAAGCTGGGATACCAAATGCAGGCACATCACAATGAGTGCACCATCATTGGCTGGCGGTCATCAACCCTCCGTTCAACAGCAGCATCCGCTCCTAGGTCCATTATGGGCGAAGACCATCTTGCAGATTACAATTCCACCCTTGACTTGAATTTAATTGAATTTGACACAGGTCTTCCCACTCCCAGGCCTACGGTCTACTGGCTCTCCTCCTTTGAGTGGCCTCAAGGATCTGTGTAACTTCATGGAAACCGGACTACCCATTGGGGGGACACTCCACCATTTCCCCCAGTATGTCCTCCAGATCATATTCGGCAGAATCAACTGAACTGTCTGCAGTCCTTATTGACTCTGGCAGACATGGATTCTAACTAGGCATAACACCCGGGCTGCACAAGTGGACAGTAGTGAATCCTCCTCCTCTACCTCCTCTTCCACATCTGCTCCATCATCACCTTCACAAAGACAGACAACAATATACAGAGGAATAAGTACCTGGCAGAACAAGCATATGTGAATTGCAATGCATATAGACACAAAATGGCCAGACACACATACATCACACATTGAAACTGACAATACAGTGACCTGCGGGGCACAGATGACTGACATCCAATTACCTGTGCAATCATGGCAGGGAATATTAGGCCATGTGACACGCCATGATTTGGAGGTTTAGGAGAACATACATACACACAGACATGACTGAGAGTGCGATTACCACCAGTGGATGGGTGGAGGTCCGTGTTACCATTAGTGAGGCCCTACTTTGCAACATGTGGAAGTATGACCTCTACATCTGCTAACATGCAGATATATGTGTTGCAATAATCCCCCTAATCCCCTTCGACACATTGCCCTTGGCCAGATATGTGTTTGGTCACGCTCACATGCATCTCAACCATGTGTGAGGGAGTGCGACATGTACATGAGCAGTGAACACTTGCATGGCCACTGCTCCATTGACACTCCAAATGTGGAATTTACATCACTCAAACATCTATTGTCCAGTCAATGCTAAATGGCCTCATGCATCATTGTCGTCGCTATTCCATGTCCACTGGCATACAATGCCAAATTGTCATGATTTGTGTTCACAAAGCACTATCCACACACACGCCACTGTGAATGTGTCAAATGAGATGTGTCTTGCATTCTATTGCCACACATATGCGTTTTGTTGCAGCAGTTAAATACTGTATAAGGTAATGTGTGCTGTGAGATCGATGTGAACCACACACAGACTCCATGTAACCACCTCCCTGAATGCACAACTTGTGATGGAAATTTACACAGTAGTATTTCTGCTTTACCCATGGATGACTGAGGAGGACCCCATCCAAATGTACCGCAAAGTTTGACAGCATATCATGCGGAAATGGAAGCACATATGGAATGCACATATGGTACTCACCTGATATGTCTTCATAGGTGATCACCTGCAACACCAACCACCTGCTCAATGCTAATGGAGTCAGATCCTCCTCCTGTGCTGGTCCAACTCCAGTGGTCTGGGCAGATTGGATTTTGTCACTGAGCTTCTCCTTGGTCTGTTGCTTGAGGTCCCCCATCATATTGTGGACCTGTCTTGCAGTGCACCTATACACGCCACAAGCATTAACGAGATCTGTGACCTCCTACCACTTCCTCATCTACTGAGTCTGAGTGAGGGAACTGCCAGCAAAAGGGACCAGCTCCACATAGTGAGCTTCCACATAATCCATGAGGATGTGTAACTCCTCATCGGTGAAGAGCTTCGTCCTTGATGGCCCATTCTCTTTCACCTGTGCTTCCTAATGGGGTGGTGCTTCTTCCTGCTTTGCAGGCTGACCCCTCTTGGCCCTAGTGGGCCTTGGTGATGCTGGGCCACCTGAAGGCTCACAACCATACCTTTCCTGCCATCTTCTTCATCCTCATTATCACCCTCTCTGAGGAGCCTTCCCACCCATGATGTAGTCAAGCCACAATGCAACCCCACCAAAAAAAAGGCTATGTGATGCACAACGTAAAAATTAGGTGCCACAAGGCACCCCTAACAAAAAATAGGATATGTGATGCCCCATGTAAGAAATATGCTCTTGAGACACCCCCAAAAAATGTTTGCCAAAACACTGCATGTTGAAATTCTTAAATTCTTTGGGCCTCATTGCGAGTTAGGCAGTAAAGGTTAACGGTCACCAGTAAGGAACCCGGTGCCAATAAACCCTTACTGCCCAATTCGGAGTTTGCTTAGCGGGACGCGCAAAGGACATGCGGGCCCGTAATTAGCGCCTTCCCCATTCCATTGAGCCCTATGGGGCTCAAATGGGAATGGGGAATGGTTGGTTGAATGGGGACATACCGAGTCCGCACAGGTCGGAATGTCCCGGTAAGTCCCCATTCAACCAGACCGGACCCGGACCTGGATTTGGAGGCAGCCATGGTGCTAATAGCGCCATGGGTACCTCCAAACTCGGAATGAGGCCCTTTGTCTCTGTAGCATTATCGTGCACAGCAGCAAATATGCATTGCACCCCTCAAATGTATCCATCTCTACATCGGGGCATGTAGGCATGGAGTGTGAAGTGTGTGAATCCCTTCCTCTTATCTTCACACTTCTGCCTCCGTTAGTACATAAGCCATGATAGTTCCAACTGCCTCTGGCATTTTCTGCCTACTCCTGACCTGTATTGCCTCCAAACCTCACCATATTCTTCTGCCTGATAGTGTGTGAGTGTGTGCTGACCACCTTTACTGCCTTGCAGTGCCTGCTGTGCCCCCATTGCCTGTTCTCCAGTGGCTCACCTGTAAGACTTTGTGAACATCTCATCTGCCATTGTGGGACTTCCACCTCTCTGTTCCACAACCACAGTTCCTCAGCTGATTGTCAGGGCCCAGCTGCACCACACAATCCTCAGGGGGTGCCATGTCTATCCACTCCATTGACCAGCACCGCCAAGGTAAGGATGAGATCTGCCAATTTCAATTTCACAGAGGTTGGAATCCTTGGTGGGTGATCGGATGCCCTCTTCAAGTAGCAGACACAGCTTGGGACATGCAGACATCAAAAGGTCTGGAAGGACACCACGGCTACCATAAATATGGAGTGGGTGGCTTTTCAAACCGTGGGCCCTGTGAGGAAGTGCTGAGATGACCACAGGCACGGTGCCAGGAGAAGGCAAAGGCAGCCTTCGAGTCAAGTCCCACGATGCAAGCCCTCGTCGGTTGTCACCACTTCACGTCTTGGTCCTGGAGAGGGTTGACCAGAAGTCCATGCCCAGATTGTTGACTTAAATGCTTGGATCCAAGCTGCTGGTGGGTACCCACAGGGTATACTGCTCTACATTGTTTGTGTGTTCTGAAGGGTTATACACAATTTGAGGTAATCCCTTCTGTACACAGCATGTGTCTTGCACCAATGTTTACTGATATGCAGCCCCATGAAGATTCTGGGAATATGTGATGGCATACACCAGTGAACTGAACAAGCATAAGTATGTCCACTGTCAGTGCTTCATCACAAAGTGGCCATGTGCATGCCGAGTGAATTGATGACAACAGGTACACAGGTAGGTTCACTTGCCAAACTGAGATCTTGGGGGCATGTGAGGGACTACATGCACAGCGCCTCTATGGGTTGTTAATTTGCTAGTGATGATTACAGCTGAGAAAGACACATGTGTATGGATGCCTGGTAATCACATGTTTGTGCAGTGGTGTCACAGGGCTACAATCACTAATTTGACACTGGAATGTTCCCCTCCGCCTTATGCACTCTCTTGTGCACCCTTTCTGAAAAAAGCCTGCAGGCGATCCTTCCTCCCTGGTTAACTATCACCCGATCTCCATCTCTCCTTTCCTGGGAAAACTCTTGGAAAATGTATCCATCTCCCAGCTCAATCTGCATACTGAATCTATTGGTTGCCTCCATGACCACCAGTCTGGCTTCAGAGCTACTCTCCTGAACATCCGAAGACTTGCTCTCCAATATAGACTCTAATCTCCCTTCTGTCCTCATTCTCCTTGATCTATCCTCAGCTTTTGACACGGTCAACCATGCAATCATGCTGAATCGTCTCCGGGACAACCTTGGTATTACTGATCAGGCCCTGGCCTGGTTGACCTCTTTTGTCACCGACCAACCCTCTCAGGTCCAACTGGGGTCTTTCCTCTCGTATATTTCTTTCTCTACTTGTGGTGTTCTAAATGGTCTAACCTCTCTTTCTGGCTCTTCAACCACTACCTGGCACCTCTTGCCCACCGCATTGCTACTTTCTACTCCAATTTTCAATGTTATGCAGATGACACTCAGCTCTCTTTCAGGAATGTTGTGCCGCCAATGATCCCTACCTTAATGCCAGTAAGACTGAAATACTCCTCATTGGGACACCCACTCCCTCCTTTCCTCTCTCTCTCTGGCTGCCCACTCTGGGCCCTCTCCCTGTGCCTTCCTGTGAGGCTAAGAACCTTGATGTCCATCTTTGACTCCAGCTTCTCTGTCTCTCTTCACATCTCTGACATCTCTAAGAAATAAAACTATCAGCTGCACCTCCTCAGAGGTATTCTTCCTATTCTCACTTTCCCCCAGAAGTTCACTGTCTCTAGAGCTCTGGTACTCTATAGGCTGGACTTTTACAGCATCCGCTTTCTAAATCTTCCTGCCTCTACTCTTCGACCTTTACAACTAATCCAGAACAGGGCTGAAAGGCTTGTCCTTGGCCTCAAGCCCAGGGGTCATATCTCTACAGCTCTGAAAACTCTTCACTATCTCCCGTGGCTGCAAGGATCAACTTCAATACCCTCTGCATTGTCTGCAAGGCTTTCTGGGGTCTGGGACTTTTCTACATCCAACTTTCTCTTCCATAACATCTTGCTTCTTGAGCTCTCCACTCATCCACTCTCTGTGGGTCAGACGCTTCTCCAAGCAGAGAGTTGGGGGCAGATCTATCTCCTCGGCTGGGGGCTTCCTCTGGAACAGCCTTGCTGCCTCTCTCAAACCTGAGCAGAACCACCTCCAGTTCCAGAAGCAACTCAAGACCTTCCTTTTTGCTTCCACTTTGTCTCTTCCTCTCCCCTGCTGATGTACCTGATTGCTCTGTTCACTAGTCACCTGGTCACCCCCTGAACTCGGGCCCAGGTTCTTGCATTTCCAGTTGCCCTTTCACTGCCTCCAGGCTCCGCAGCACTTAAAGGTCTGTATCTGCAACCCTACAGTCCCTTCTCTCTGCATTTATGAGCCACCCGCTGGCTGCACATGTAAATTAACTGCACTTCCCCCTTCCCCTAAACCCTGGCACTTCTTCCCTTCCCTCCTCCCCACACTTGTATGATCTGAATGACACAAAGCCCAGTAAAATCATTATTTTGTCAACCTGTATTTCCCCTTCCTTGCCTTGTCGTGCCTAGAAACACGTGTGTACAGACGTGTTATGAATGTCACATCATATCATATCTGTCAGCCCACTGCATGAAGGGCCAGACATGACCTGTGATCTTGCCATTTGTTGGGGATCTGAGAAACAGCATTGCTGCTTGTACCTCAGCAATGGGTGCCTGTATGTGATGCATGCTTTCAGGACAAACTGTAAGGGGTGCAGGTTGCTACATGTTATTAGATGAGCAATAAGCCAAAACGGTCTTGTGAAATGGCTCCTCTCACTCACATGGCCATGCTGTGTGGAATCAAATTATGATTGTCTCAAAGGGTTCTGCACAGAACAGTGCACCTTGTCAGCTATTGTATTCCCAACAATGCACTCTGCTTGCACGGGGTGGTCCCCCTGAACAGCTATACTCCCATGCATTTAGCAGTTGCCCACCATACCAAAGGCTCCGCTGCCCATCCCCTACCCCTGTGTACTGCCTCCATGGGCCATGCTGCGGGTGTGCGGTCTGTGCCAGAGGCATGGGCCAGCCTGTGTCCATGTTGATGCTTTAAACTGCTATTTGGCCACTCTCCATGCCCGGCC
Source organism: Ambystoma mexicanum (assembly GCF_040938575.1). NCBI lineage: Eukaryota > Metazoa > Chordata > Amphibia > Caudata > Ambystomatidae > Ambystoma > Ambystoma mexicanum. The sequence continues at coordinate 1,507,936,212 of NC_090937.1, read as the reverse complement.
CTCTGATAGTTGACCATAGGAATGCATGGTAGGTCCAGATGGCTGGCCAGCTATGGAAGTACAGATGGGCTCCAATCTGGAATGTACTCCTGTTGTTTCTATAAGGAGGCATGCCACTTTTGGCAAGACCTCCACCTCCTCTGTCACCAAGGGTAAACAGTTGTCAAGTAAGCATAGTTGCCTTCTTCTGGCTTAGTTTTCACAGTGTGTATGGGTCCTGTCTGCTCTCCACTTGGTGCTCACTGCCACAGCCAGGCTTCACACATCCCCAAGACGGCCCAATGTGCCAGCAGAGCGTTTCCTGCTGGGTGTGCTCTTCTGGGTGGCCTTGCTCATTTGCGGGCCTGCAGGGTGCCTGGCTGACAAGTAAACCTCAGGTGACTTTCAACTCAATGTCAGGGCACTCTGTCTGTCTGCCTCCCTGCAGTCCACCATACTGTTTGTCTCGCTTTGTCCAAGTACAGTTGGACTGCTTGGCTGTGTTGACTCAAAAACATGCCCCCTCAGGAGTGAACGCCTTACATGTGTGGCTCTCCCCTCTGAGCAGCGCACATGCTGAGCACCCCAGCAGTTCCCCAGTGGTCTTGTTAGAGAAGAAGGATGTGGGCCGGCCACTGGGCCTGGCTGCCACACTCTGGGTGTGAGCCCAGATGATCAATGCCCTTGTACTTCTCCACAAGCTAATTTTTCCACACTAGTCTCGGTCAAATACCGTTCCGCAGGGTGCTGACCCACACGTCCTAGGGCCTAAGGCTTCTGTTACCTGGCTAAACTCACATCAGATGTGGCTAGCCTCTAGTTTTGGGCAGATTACTGAGTGGAGGAAAATTAAATGTGCAGTCCCACACTGACATCAAGTGGTTTGGGAAGTGCCCTCTGTAAAATTACCATCTGGCAGCAGATGCAGGGAAGGTGAGCTACAGTGGCCAATTCCCGAGCATCACTTAGGGGGCAGGTGTCAAACTGATCAGGTTCATCCCGCAGATGGCGTTATTCCACTAGCAGCCCCCAGGGCAGTGTTGGCAGCTTATAGCCAGGTCCCAGAATGGTGGTCTTTAGGCTGGCACAATCTCATGGCTGCACAGCCATCTGTTCCTTTGGCCAGGCACAACTGGTGTCAGCAGATGACCTGAGTCACAGCTGGCCTGGCTGTGTCCCACATATGTCCACAGCCAAGCTCCATGGACCACACTTTGTGCATGCTTTCCGGCCTGTCGTAAGTGTCTCCCTGTGGGACCTACAAGTGGCATAGGAACCAGGGGGGCTCCTCTGTGCAGGGACTGGGCCCCGGGCAGGTGTGTATCAACAGGTCTAGCTACAGTAGGAGTGGCTAAGCAAGTCAACATTTGAAGGCCCAGGCAGGACAAGGGCTCCAGTGGGAGTCTCAGGGAAGAGCTACTGGGGTTCCGCCTGGCAGTCAGGGTCCCCAGGCCTTTCAGGAGGGCACAACACTAGAGCATTAAAGCCATATTTCCGGGTGGCTGTGATGCAGCCCTGCACTTGGGTGACACTGTCTAGACCATAGCTGTCAATTTTCCCTTTCCCATGTGTGTCTGCTCGTGGCAGTCATGTTTGTATTCTTTCTCATACTGAAGGTCTATGCGAGCAAACAAGGTGATATTTTTTGAGCCATGCTATGGTGGTATTCAGACATGTTCCCAGGTGCACTTCACATGGCCCTGCTTGTCAGTTACATTTGTGTCACTGCAGCATTGGTATTGTGTTGTGGAATGATTTGATACCATCTGTATTTGTATTTGTATTGATATTTTATTTATTTATATAGCGTGCCTGGCCCAAAGGTATCCGAGGCATTTGGGGCATTTCTTGAAGTTACAGTTGCATGTTATGAATAAACAAGAACAATAGTTACATAGTCTGCATCAAGCGAGAACAACAGAATAATTTCAAGAATACTTACAAGATACTTACAAGATAATTACAGGTTATTAAAAGGTGATTAGTCAGTGTGGCAGAGAATAGCAGAGCAGGTTATTAAGGTCATTAAGACGGGTGGAGTGTCCTGCGCTATGAGCCACAATTTATTCTTGAAAGCGTGGAAGGAGGATTCAGATCTGAGTGGATTGGGAAGTGAGTTCCACAATTTAGTGGAAAGGACTGGGAAACTAGCCCTCCCAGCTTTCTGAAGCTTGAACCATGGTAAGGAAAGACAGTGAACTTGGGCTGCTCTAAGTGGGCGGCTGGAAGTGTGGGGGTGTGAACTGGTTTGCTAGGTAGTTTGGAGCCTGGCTAGCCAAGCATTTGTGCGTGAGTGCAAGAGTTTTGAGGGTGATTCTTTGTGAGACCGAGAGCCGGTGTAGGCTGCATCTGGTGTTAGAGATATGCTGGTTCCTAGGTATATTTAGGGCTGCCCTGATAGCGTTGTTTTGGGCTACCTGTAACTTGCTTAGATTCCGTTGACTAGTCCCTAGATAAAGCGCATTGCAATAGTAAAGTTTCAACATGATGAGGGTTCTAGCAAGGATGGTGCGGTTGGCCATGGTAAGGAGTGGTTGACATGCTGTGATGAGTTTGCATGTGTAAACTGATGCTGAGATGACAGCATTGGTTTGTCTCACAAGAGAAAGGGTCGAGTCGAGATAAATGCCTAGGGTTTTCATGTCATTGGAAACCTTGATAGTATTGCCATCAATGATGAAAGATTTAAATGCTGGATCTAATCTCTTGAGTCTGTAGTGGGAGCCCAGGATAAGTAGCTCTGTCTTATCGTTGTTAAGTCAGAGCCCGTGTTGAGCCATCCAAGCCTGGGTGACCTGATAGACATTGTTTAAGGCTTTGGTGTCAACTGTGTGGTCCCCAGTGATAGGGATGAGTGTTTGGGTGTCATCTGCGTAATTAGTGTAGATGACACCCAAATAGTCAAGAATATTGAAAAGCGGTTTCGTGAACACCTTATAGTGTCCAGACATCAATGTGCTCGGTTGACAAGTGCCTGTATCATAATTGTGACTCATCCTTTTCTCTACACGTGTTTGAATGTAATCATACTGATTGCACGTAGCTGATTGACTCATGCTGATATCATGCTACTGTTACTGTTGTGCATGCCACACATGCAATGCCACTGTTGACTGAGGTCAATGTTCTTTGTTCCCTTTTCCACAGTTGCTGAAGCTGACAAAGAGAGCAGAAGCAGTGTGGTGGAGCACAAAACCAGGGAAAAGCATTCAGACGAATGTGCAGATCCCAGCCGTGCCAAGTTAACACCAGCACTTCAGAGAATAATGTGGCTGGTGAAGCATCTATTCCATTGATCGAGGCTGCAGAGGGTAAGTCCCATGAGGTGATTGCTGTAGGGGACACTTCGGCAGTGGTTGCACAGGGTGGTACCATCAACACACAGGGACCGACAAATATGGAGGCCTCTCTGGAGTCATCTGGGGTGATGGAGGTGTATGAGAAGGCTATTGCATCCAGCCCACGAAGTAAGATGTGGGCATCAAGGAGTGTGTTCAGGCTGCACCCTTGGCCCAGAGACATGAGGATGTGCAGTCCACTGTGGAGGGATTGGCACAGCCTCCTGTCCCTGGGCCATCTTCTGCAGCAGTGACCACCTTCAATGATGCCTCCACCAATACCGATGCCCCACTTCTGACTGATGTGGCCATCCGAGATGTATTCCAGAATGTGCTGGCGGCTGTTATCAGGTGGCTGGCATCAGTTCATGATGGCATACATGCATCTCATGAGGAGCTTGTCTGGCATCACAAGCAGATGAGCCACTTTGTGTCACAGTTGGCAACTGCACTGCTCTTGGGTGGTCTCTCTGGGCTTGCCACTGCAATAAACCCCTCATCGACTTCCTCATCTGTGCCCCAGTCATCCTCCAGTCAGGCTTCCATGCGATCTACCAGCACAGCCCCCTGTGCACCGGTGCCACCATCGCTCAGTCTGGTTGTACCTTTATCACTTGTCCAGGTGAAAGTTTCGACAATGGCACATGAGGTGGTCACAGAGCCTGCCAACATATGAACAGGAAGTGGAGGAGCAGCAGGCACTTCTGGACCGGTTCATGTCCTGTACTCCCCAACAACTGTCGTCCACTCAGAGGGAGTCCACTCAGATGGCTAACACTTCCAGGCAGCAGCAGATGGTGGTAGCGAGGAGGCTTATACTGCAAGGTATCATCACGTGAAGCAGGCTGAACTCAGAGACCTAAGGACCTTTAAGACGCAGTAGCAATAGTTACAGATAGCAGGGGAAGCAAAATTTGCTCAAACTTCAATAATTAAACCGACTCAGGAAGTTGGCAAAACTTGGTCTGTTTTATTTGCAATTGTCTAAAACAGGGAGTCACGACGGACATCAACGGACATTTGCTCGATTTCTCTCTTCGTATATTATAAAAAACACAACTCTTATTGTCAAAACTCATCATTAATGACGTCACACTATGTAGCAAACTACAAAAACCTACTTGGGGATGTGACAGGCTTACAGGGAACATCTAAGTATACGTTCTATACTGACTGGGGTTGTAATTGGTTCCTACTGTCAGATGAGCAACTAAGCTCATCCCAAGTGCAAGTCATCTTCTGTGTCACACTAATACTTGACACTTCATTGGTTACACAAACTATAGGGCTCTTTGATGTGTAACCCACTACAATTGGTTTGGCACTCTTGTACCCTTCTGGAATATTCCACACGCTAGCAGCATGCAGGCTACTATAGCAGGTAGGATCGGCGTGCTCATGCCTCACTACCCAATTAGCCCAACATCTATCATCACTCTTGAACTCTGCCAGTCAATTAAGGCTTTGGAGTTGGCCTTATAGAAGCTCTCTGTGCCCGAGAATAAAAAGGGGGTATTTTCTTTGTTTCGGTGCAGCTCTACCCAATGCCTATTTTGATCAGACGATGTGACTGGAGACCGCATTTTCAAGCGCTTTGCAGCATTTAATATTATTAAATGATGAACTCTTGACACCTTCAGTGTTTTTCCACTTCACCTCAAACAGAAGTTTGTTTCTTTCTCACGTTCATGTAACTACTGGATGGACAACCACAACCAGGCCCACAGTGGCCTCGACTTCTTGCTGCTGGGCCAGCTAAACCTTGTTTGTATTTCTCCATCACCTTGAGTTATTTTCCAACTGCGTCACACTGAAAAACCCTTTCACAGGGTTTCAAGCCTTGCTTAAAATGCATTGTGGAATATCCAGGTTCTATACATTCCTATGTATTATACATTGGCGCATCGCCATAAGTAATCACAGCCTTAAGATCACTTTGTCTACTTGGTTACTGCATATGTACAAGTGTAAACTGATTTAGCATTTTCTTCAGCGTTGCTATAGCATGAGCATCTTCCTCTCAATCCCGAAATGTTGCTCATCTTTACCACCTCCTCTTCAGATATCTTCTGCATCTTTTCTGGGTGCATCAGCTCTGCTCCACATGATGTCACCAGTCTTCATTATTTCTAATTTTCACAATGTCTATGAATCTTTGTCCAAAAGGCCATTATTTCTTTGTGTATGCATAGAGAGTTTTCTCAAAGGATACCTTGTTTCCAGGATTCTATGCGGAAAAAGCATTCTCACTGGTACTGCAATTGTCTCAATTTCTGGTTCCCAACATATAGGCAACATGGGGTGGAGCATTTGGTGGGGCTTCTTGACTCCTCCACTACAAGGCAAACTGGAATATCACTGTCACAGATGAGGGAGGAGGCATATCAACGCCTAAGGGATGTGATGATGGCCCTGGCTTGTTACGCGAGGCAGCAGGAGTTTGAGAGGCATCAAACAAGAGATGCAGCTGTTAGGAGGTCCTGTTACGCTCACCCGGTATCGACAGGGACGCCACCCAGCCGGTTTACTCGCTGGTATGCTTCTCAGCTTTGCCCTGATGTGGTCTGCGGGGAGGGTTCTGCCTGAAAATACAGGAGGACTGTGTTCAAGACTGACCGACTGGGGTAAGTATCCTCCCTCCACCCCTGTATGCTTTCAGTCCCTCTGGCGCCCTCTCCTCACCTTGTGGTAGAATTAGGCGTGCTCTCCGTACTGCCTTCTTTGCAGGGGCGCATTGTCTTTCATGGGCAAGTGCGGTCCAGTTACTTCACTGACGCCGGCCCGTTTGATATTGTTCAGGTAGGTTTTATTGCTTTCTTTTGTTTTGCTGCTATCCTGCATGCCTTTCTTTGTTTAAAATTTCTCTTTTTTCTCCCTTAGGTATGCGGAGCTTCAGCACGGCGAACTGGCTTGGTTGAGCCCCGCTTGTAAATGATGGCGCATTAAGAGCGCTATGATGCGGTAAGTAAGCGCTATGCGCAGCGCTGCAAAGACTTGCCTTTGCTAACCTGTGTTTTCCTTCATTGTGTTCTTCAGCGCGAGTGGAATGTCCGGAGTGGTGCCAGCCGAGAGGCAACCAGCCAGGTAAGCCTTTTGAGCAGTTCGTAATTTGTAAATGTCTCTACAGCTTTCTTTAATGTTGCCTCTATCTTCCTCTTTCAGGTCGTTCTGTCCGGGAGGCGTGCAGATTCGAGGAAGCTGTTCTCAGTAGCTGCGTGTGTTTAAAGATGAAGACTGCAGGTAAGATGCTGCTGCTAATGATGTTCCTTTTGTCTCCTTGCAGGTTCTTCTTCTCAGAGGTTCGAGGGAATAGCTGGACACGGTGAGCGTCACGTTGCAAGCTGCAAAGTAACACGAAGCATGTTCTGCAGTCAGGGTGTGGTTTATATAGCCCAAGTAAAGTAGTACCAGGGAAAGTAGTTCCAGGCCTGCCACCCCCAAAACACTAGACCGCATAGCTTGGTTCTTAAGGAACCAAGCTATGTGGATGCCTCCATGTTGGCTGACAATACAATAAAGTAGTTCCCAAGCACATTGTTGTTCATGGTGTATGAGCCTGGCACCATAGGCGCCAGTACTGGCCCCATGAGGGCTTTTGAAGAGGATGCCAGGCTCTAGAGGCCCGAGTCCTGACTCCACCTGGCAAATGGGTTTGCCAGAGGGGGTTTTGGGCGAAGGTCGTGACAGGTCCATGCTGACATCCTCAGGGAGTCTTGTAGGGCAGCAGAGGAGGTAGAGTTGCAGTTGATGGACAACCAACAAGAACTCCAGGCAACAACAGAGGCCCACATACAGGCTGAGGCAGTTCAGGGGGAATCGGCCCATGTCCAAGCCCTAAGCAACATCCCAATGGACTATCCCACTGCCATTGTAAATAGTTGTATAGTACTAGGTTTCATTGTGGAGTCATTTTGACTTTTCTCCATGGATATTCTTACCTGTCCCTTTATTGTTGTGTAAATATCTTATTTTGAATACATTTTGTGATGTACATAACACACTGCGGTCTCTCTGTCCATGTAAACATTTACTTTTTCCTTGTTCTCAAAATGCATATGTCCTATGGCTGCCATGTGGGTTAGGGCCTCATTCTGTGTATCATATCATGTTGTTATTGTAATTTTTACTGGGGGACATTCTGTGTGTGTGTGATGAATCTTGCATCCATGCTCAATTAACTTGGCTAGTCTGTTGTAGATGTGGTGACATGCTTTGGTTTCACATGTTTAACAGCTGTGTCATGCACATCTGTCTGGTGCCTGCTTCTGTGCTCTGCAGTACAGGCATGTTGTTCAATTGTGTACATGATGTTAGTGTGTATGTGAGACTTGTATGCTGTGGTTGACCTTTTACTCCTTTGCTGAATGTGTTCAGGGGTGTTTGGGGGATGTTGTGTGTTGTTGGTACTTGACATAGCAGCATTCTTTTGATTGATTTTGACATGTGCGCAAGTGTTTTACATGTAAGAGTGGGGCAATCAGACATCTAGAGGTGGCAAGGGTCATTTATCTAATTCCATTCCTTGTGTATATGCACTGCATGTTTGGTGGTAGTGGGTTAGTGTTGTGTGTGAGACTGTTTTGGTGTGTGTGTAATGGTGTGCATATGGGGATGGTTGTGGTGATGAATGAGGTGTTTGTGGTCTCTCATTGGGGATTGATACTCATGTTTCTTGCCACATGTTTCACACGGTTTAGTTGTGTGTTGTATCTGATTCATTTCTGCCCATTTGCTACTGGAGGTTGAGGTGATTGTACGTTGAGTTTCTTTCTGGTCCACTGATTTTTGGGTGTTCCTTTAGCACTTGCTTGTCAATGTGGATGTGCCCACACTTCATTTACTGGTATAAGTATTTTGCTTTGTGCGTGTACGTGATGAAGCCTTACTGTGGATGAGTATGTCACACTCATCACTTGTGCACTCAATGGAAGATAGGTGTATCACTCCCACCTACCAGCACACATCTGCAATAACCTGCTACCTGGTCTCAGATCGCACATCACCTCTGGTGATGGGGGGATGGCAGACTTGAGGGTGATGCCTGGGTTAGAGGGAGTGGGCGCCTGGGGCAGTGGGGATAGTGGGAGGTAGGGAGAGGACTTGAAGGTAGCTAGGGTTGGGCCAGAGGTCAGGTGGGGTAGTGGGAGGAAGGCAGATAGGTGTCTGGCCACCTACCAGCACACATCTGCAATAACCTGCTACCTGGTCTCAGATCGCACATCACCTCTGGCACTGGAATGCAGCTATGTCCCATTACACATTATCAGTCTCCTTGACTCGCTCACTCTTTAACAACCTTCACATCACCCAACCACAAGCCTGCTCTGCTTGCTCTGCTTAGGTCGCTTGCTGCAAATTAGTCACCCTTACATACCATGTATTATTTATTTATTTATTCTTGACATTTATATATCACTGAAACCCTGGGGTATCACAGCATTCGTTACACATTCAGAATTTGGTTACAGTCAAACATTATACTTATTCATACTTTTTGAAAAGCCATGTTTTTACATGTTTTTCAAATAAATAATACGGTTGACCAGCGGGAGGGTGTTCCAGATGGTAAGTGCGGTCACCCCAAAGCTACAGCGTCCAGCCCGTTTGTTTCTAATGCAGGCAGTGACCAGGGAGATACTGGCATTAGATCTGAGGTCTCTTGTTCAGGGTTTCTGAGTGAGTGTGTTGTTGAGGTATTTAAACAGAATAAAATGCACAGAGACACATTCTGAATTACTCAGACCAATCTCTCATACCTCAGACCTCAGTCCTCCAAGGGTACTAACCTACAGCACTTTGATGCCATGTAAAAGGCACAAAGGCACTATACAAATGCCACATTACATTACATTAAGAACACTTCACTGGCTTTACAGTTCATCACATGATCTCACAAAACATTCTTACACTTACTTATGAGTGTTGATCTGGGGAAGCCTCAAGCTATCGTACTGAATGCCTGTACAATGCTCCTGTGCCTACATCACTACGATCCCATGGAGAGAACAGCTCCATCATCCCTGTTTTAAACTTAAAAACCTTGGTGTAAAGGTTTTATTTTGTGCACCTCATCTTTGGACCAAACTGCCAACATGTTTTGTCAACTCAAATGATTGATTAGTACCTGTGGTACTGTTATGCTGTATTTTTTTTAAATCATCTTTGCTGACTGATTTCTCCTTGTTTGTACTGGCAGTCCTTATATGTGCACATTGAGGACTATGTGTGAGTGTGCATAGTAAGAAATCAATACTATTACTACTACTACTACTATTGCCGCTACTACTACTACTACTACTAATAATAATAATAATAATAATAATAATAATAATAATAATAACACTAATAATAATAATTGCATTACAATGTCACAAGGACATGGAGGGGTCAAAGTGTAGCTGGTGCAAAAGTATGGTGTCCTGTGGATGTTCAGCCGAGTGTGGACTAACAGGGAGCCATGGAAGAAGCTACGTTCCTGGATTCAATGGCAGAGCTCCCAGGTGTTCATGTTGGAGGAGTATTTGTGGCAGGTGTACTTCATGGTGGAGGCAGGCCAGAGGAGTTGAGGTTTGTTCGTGCTCCACATGGGACTGGTAGGACTTGAGGGTGGTGCCTGGGGCTGGGACAGAGGTCAGTGTGCGTAGTGGGAGGAGGGGTGGTCTTGAGGGTGCAGCCTGGGGTTGAGTATTTCTGTCAGTAGGGGTAATGGGGGGATGGCAGACTTGAGGGTGATGCCTGGGTTACAGGGAGTGGGCGCCTGGGGCAGTGGGGATAGTGGGAGATAGCAAGAGGACTTGAAGGTAGCTAGGGTTGGGCCAGAGGTCAGGTGGGGTAGTGGGAGGAGGGCAGACCTGAGGGTGCTGCCTGGGGTTAGGGGGTTGGGGCAGTGGGGGTAGTGGGAGGAGGGTGGACTTGAAGGTGCTGATTTTGTGTAGGGGGTGAATGCAGAGTTTAACAGTTTTTGGGTGCTGCTTTGAGTTATGGGGTACAGGCCACATTTTCACAGAGGTTCTGCAGTTTTGCCAGAGTTGTGCTTTGAGTTAGGAGTTAAGGTGGACAGGATACACTTTTGCAGGGGTGCTGCTTTAAGTTAGGGGAATAGGTTGCAGTTTTCCTGGGGTGCTGCTATGAGGTAGGGGAGAGTAGGCACAGTTTTGCCAAAGGTTTGTTTGTGCCCTCGCCGTTTTACACGTGCAAAAGAATAAAACAGACACACCCCGGATGGGGAATAAGGCAAAGAGAGCAGGCTGCGAGAGTTCAAAGCAAGGTTTATCTAATGAATAGCAGTCAAAAGATCTCTGAGAGCTCTCTGACAAAATTAACATTACAATACATTTTTATAAGTGAAGTGACGCCACTAACATAGGATACTATGTTGGTCCCGGATTGATCAGTTCGCGTGATGCTTTAGGTGTGGTGGCATCTCTTCCTCCGGGTTGGTTGCTTGGTTGGCGGGAGGATGGACGTCAGACATCTGTGCTCCGAACGGGTGAAGGTCAGGTCGCTGTGAAGCAGGGTGGTCACTATCTAAGCTGACATAATATATTATCAAAAATGCATGCACTAAATAACAATTGTTCAAAGTCTTTCAGTAGTTTATCATGTCTCTATAAAAGTCTCACATATATCTATACTATCAATAACATTGGATTATACAGGCCTTAGGTTAAGGGTCTTGACCACTATAATACACTGTTTGAAGTGTAGGTCTGTGCTCACAAGAATCTCTGGCATGTGTCATTTGTTAGTGGTAGGCAACAATATACTGCAGCAGAGGTCTAATGTTAGTTGGGGATCTGCTGGGTGGGCATCATGGCGTGGTCAGTGGTCTGGCACATGAAAGGAATATCTTTCAGGGACACAGGGTCACAATAGCAGTAAGTTTCCACTGGCAAGGGTGCATGGGCAAGGACACGTTTGTGGAGATGGACAAGCTATGTGCTTAGCTCATGCTGGTTCACATGCAGGACAGTTATTTCAGAGGAAGAGTGATGTGTTACATTTAATATGTGTTGCAAGCACCTCCGGCTTTAGCGTGAGAATGGAGCCGCTGAGTTTTGCATTCAGAGTGGGAACGATGGTGGGGGCCATATGTTCTGTGTGTCTTGCCGTTGCAAGAAAGGGAAGAGAAGCATTTTTGTACTATCACAGTGAGGCCTAGTCACCAAGATGGAGTCAAAGGGGGTACAAAAATGGATGCCCTATGTCCTGCACAGTGGTCCCATCTACGCGAATGTTAACCAAAGTCGACATCGCATAAGGGCAAGGGGAGAACCCACTACCAGAGGCACTTGGTCCGAGTTTTGTACTGAGAAGTAAAGCATGTGGGGGGCCCCTCGCGTGCACACATTCCCCCCTTTCGTTACATCTAAAGTAACAAATTATTACACTTTATTCTTTTCATTCTCCCTTCGGTAGTACTCAGTTTCAGCAACTGCTTCTTCCTAGGCCTGCTTCTTCCTAGGCTGGCGTACCCTTTATTGGCATCCATGCTCTGCATACACTTCTCAAGCTATTCCCTCTTTATGGATATACATCTGGAGTACATGTTAAGTATATCCCACCATCCCCGTCCAGGTCTACCCATACCTCGTTATACCATTGCAATTCTGTTGGTTCCTTGATTGTGGTGTGGTATAAATTATCAATCCTGTCCCCATATTGCCTGTAGATGGCAGTCATCCTGTACTTTGGAGTGTTATGTTCCCCTGTTTGTATTTGTGCATCTATCATGGTTGCTACCGTGATCGGTTGGCCCATTGTCACCATCATCATAGTTGAGGTAGGCATGCTTTTTGCACAACACCGGAGTCCTGATTGGCACACGCAGAAGAATAGTAACACAAAGACGATGATAGGGAGCAGTATTTTCATCATCACATTTACCCATGATGGTATCCAGCTGAACAAGTTGTAAAACCATGTACTTTCTTCTGCTCCACCCTCTGTTCTCATCTTCTCTCCTAGATTGTGGACTGCTGTTATCACATGTGAGAGTGTCCGGTTATCTGCATCTTTGGATGGCACGAATGTGCAACAGGCCCCCCCCGATTTTTCGGCAAACACCACCGTCCATCGCCGTGAGGAGATCTAGAACATATCTATTTTGCATTGTCATTAGGCGCAGGGCCCGGAGCTCTATTTTTTATAATGTTGAATCCTTCTTCAGTGTCGTTGGCCAGTTGGATAAGCTCCCAGCACACTATTTGTAACCATTTGGCATTTGCTTGTGTTTGGAGCCCTGGTGCTAGGAGCGATGCGAAAAATGTCTCTGCAGATGAGAACAGCTTGTATTTTTGTGGGATCTCACAAGGAGTTTTGATGATTCAGGCGAAATATAATTGGATGATCTTTTGCTTTGTTTTCAACTCGTATTCTGATAACAGTTCATAAGCTGGAAGTTCTGTGTTTACTTGTTGGGGCGCTGTCGATGGATCAGCCGATTGCCTTGCTGCCGATTTGCCAGCCGAATCTCCTGCTGCCGATCTGCCAGCCGATTCTCCTGCCGCTCCTTGGACATGGCTTTCTGGTATTACCATCAGGGCTGTATGGAGAGTGGCCAAGGCGCAAGTACCTTTCCAGGATGCAGGTAGATGCAGGTAGGCTTGTATGCCACAAATCCAGTACATGTCCATGAGGGCTGTGGTGCCTTTCTTCATGTCAGGTATTATTACTGTTTTGTTGCATCTCCTTGTTTCCCCCATGTTCACTATTCCTTCCCCATGGAAGCACAGTTTGTGCGGTATGTCTTTTTGTGTTTTTATAGGCTTTTCCAGTGCGTATATCCATGTTAGCTTAGTGGCATGCTGTGACCAGATGGGGGTGCACACTCCCTTTATCCATTGGAACGCATCCTCAGCCAGTCCCCGGAGTGCTTCTACTTTGCATTCAATAGTTTCATCGTGCCATTTGTTTTCTGCATACCTTGTCCCTTTTATGACAGGAAATGGCTCTCTGAGGCATATTACTCCTTGACGCCGCTCGTGCATGTTCTCTCACTCTCCAGTCTTTCTAGGCTGATGGTGTGTGCCTGGAAGGTGCTTTTTATCCTTCATAGAACTAAATGAATTAAACACTGGGCCTCCGACAAGGGCACTTCCTGGAGTACCAACATTTTCAGTGTTCCTGATGCATGTGGTATGAGTGAACAGACATAGCATCTTTCATGTGTTGCTTGCTTTGCCGTGGCACTCATGTCTGAATACCATTTGTTAGATTGATCAGGGTGGCGGGGGTCTTCTATTTTATCTAACCCCAGGTCATGATAAATGTAATATCTTTTTCCTCCCGCCCCCCTTTTCCTTCTCCTTCTCCCTCCCTCCTTGTAGCTTCTTACTTTTTGGTAATGTATTGGGAACATTCCAGCCCAGGCAGTGTCATTGCTGTTAAATATGGCATGTGTATACTCATTAATAGCAGCAGTGTAATATGAGGTATGTTCTATGGCTGTCTGTGCATGCGTACATGTGTTGGCTAGGTTGCTCGGCCAATAATAGTCGCCATCATATTCATTCGATTCATAATCATTACTCATATTTATGCCAGGGTGTGACAAGGAGACAATTGTTGGACTTGCAGCGGCGTGTTCTGAAGGTTGTGTTACATTTGTACCGTTAATAACAATGTTATATGTTTCTCCCTACATTGTCTTTACTCCAGTCCATATTAGGTTGGAACCTTCTCGTATCATATTAGCCCTGCTCCCCCCTTTGTGCATGTCATTAACCAGAGATAAGAGAGTATAGTACCAGGCCATGAAAAACAACATCACTGAAAACAAAACTGCAGCACATTTCAAAATGCATTCAACATTGCTAAACCTTTTAGCCATAATGGCGTCCCTATCACTATCTAACATTAATGTATTCTCCGTGATTGCGCTTCGTTGGGCCATTTGTCACCTGGAAGGGTGATACAAATTTGTTAAATCACCAGAATATGTACATATATATTTACATTTCATGTTTACTCATCACTTCCGTTTACTATTGCTTGTTTTTTGTTTCAATTATGTCCACTGTTTTAGGCATTTTATAGCAGGAGAGAGAGATAAAGTGATGAAAAGAAAATGAAAGGAAGAAGGATATGGGCATAGGGCATGGCAAATCAGAGGGCGCATCATTGCTTTCGCCCTTACAGTTTTTTTTTCTTCTTTACATTAAATCACATTGTCATTGTCTCTCAGCCTCATTTGCAGTACCACTTGCACATTCCTGTTCTCTCTGAGGGAGTGCACATTCACGTGCCCTCCTCACATCTGAGAGGTGCACCCAATAATTCAGTCCCTTAACTTTCACTGCAATGGGTGTACCATAAACAACTTTGTAGGTCCATGAAACCTCAGTGAATTCCATCTCCTCCCAAAACTTCTCACGTATACCTGTGCCCCTAGCATCAGTGGCCCACTTGGGCTGTCCGGAGCCGGTGTGGTCGTGTCAGTTGCCACATTTTCAGTAAAAGGCGGTGATATTTGTCGCGCTATGCTGCGTCAGCTGAGTTAATTATTCCTTAAATTCTTCCCCCAGCACTGTGGCAGCCCTCTGCGCATCTGATGCTCTCCTAATCGGGGAGAGTGGTGTGTGTATTCGCCTCCCAATCACAATTTCATGGGGGCTCAGATGGTGGTCCTTGCATGGTTGCATTCTGAGTTGGAACAGTGCTAAGGGCAGGCAATATACCCAGTTTTTCTTTAATGTATTACACAACTTCGATAATTTACTCTTGAGCAGGCCGTTGATCTTTTCTACCACTCCATTAGCCATCGGATGATAAATGGAACACAGTTTGTGCTTTACCCCCAAGAGTGATGTCACTTCCTTGAAGAGGTCATTCACAAAGTGTGTGCCGTTGTCTGACCGTATCAGATCACATATTCCCCACCGGGAAAACACTTCTCGTACTAGGAATTTCGCCACACACTTCGACTCTGGGTGGGGACATGGACCCGCCTCCACCCACCTTGAAAACGGACATACCACCACAATTAGATACCTTGCTCCGTTACTTCTCTCTCCCATGTCAGCGTAGTCTATGTGGAGTTCCCTGAATGGCCCTGCTGGTTGTGGCAAAGTCCCTCGCAATGTCCTCAATGTCATCCCTGAATTGTATGTTTGACATATTGTACACTCTATGACACATTTTGACAAGTGTTCCTGTAGGTTTGGGACAAACCAATGTTCCTGGATGTCTGTGGCAATGTGTTGTTTCGCTACATTGGCTGGGAAGTGCAGCTGTTGGAATGCTACTTCTAGTAATTCTACCGGCATCACTACCTTTCCTGTTGTCTCCTGTCTCCAAATGAGGTCTGTGGCTGATTGTTTGCACGCTTGCTTGTTCCGCAACTCTTGCTCCTCCGGTGGTGCTTTCCTCTGTAGCTCTATTAACTGTGCTATGGGTGTGTTACTATAAGCTTCTTCTAGTGGCTCTGTAGTGGCTGTCTTTACAATGCATTCGGATGCTGGTGTTATATTGAAATATGAGGCCTCCTTCGCTGCCGTGTCAGCTGCCGCGTTTCCCAATGAGATCGCATCTGTGTTGTTGGTTTGGGCTTGGCATTTCACCACTGCCACTACCGATGGCTCTGCTAATGCATCTATCAATTCATTCAATAGTGCAGCGTGCTGTACTGGGGAGCCATCTGCTCTTCTGAACCCCCTTCTACGCCAGCCGGTTAGTCCTGAATGGACTGTGGTAGTTGCATATGCTGAATCTGAATATATAGTCACTGTGTATCCTTTGGCTGTGCGTAATGCTTTGATCAATGCAGTTAGTTCAGCCGCTTGTGCAGAGTAATGGGACGGGAGGCACTTTTGGACAATTATTTCATAGCTATCTTGCTCCATACGTACTACTGCCATGCCTACATGCTTCTCCCTGTTTCTGGGTTTATTGATGCTGAACCATCTAAGAAATATATTTCTCCTTCCTTCAGGGCGTTTTCACTTACTTTGGGAATATCATTGCCCTCCCACTCATAGGTTGCACAATCGTGTTCCTGCACGTCCTCCAGTGTACATGGTTCTGTAATGGATGTTGCTGGGTTTACTGTTTTACACCTGACCACATGCACATTGGGGCTTCAAATTATTATCTTATATGCTGTTACTCTCTGTGTTGTTAATGTTGATTTTGACCGCTCAAGAATTGCAAATAATGAATGCTCTGCGTATAATGTAACTGAACATCCCATCACAATTGTGGCACTCTTTTCAATGGCGAAGGCTGCAGCGGCGAGGGCCGGTTCGCACGCAAAGTGACCTTGCATCACTGCATCTAGTGCTCCGCTGTAATAGGCCAATGGTTTGTGGCCTAATGATGTTTTTTGTATCAGCACTGCTGTCATCAGTATTCCGTTGCAGTGCGAGAACAAGAAAAATTCCCTCTCATAATCTGGGTTCGCGAGGACTGGGGCGTCTGCAATAAGGTCTTTTAGTCTGAAGTACTGAGTCATCATGTCATGTGTCCATTTTATTGGGGCTCTACTCTTCTGTGCTTCTTTTAATGCTTGCAGTAATGGACGTGTGTACACTACGTAATCAAGGATCCATGCTCGGCAATAGTTACATATGCCAAGAAATGTTTGCATGTCATTCACTGTTTTTGGTATGATTATGTTACGTATAGCAGCTGCCCTGTCTGGGAGTATTCGTTTTCCATCTTTTGATATTAACTGCCGAGGTATACACCTTCGGTAAGGCAGTATTGTAGTTTCTCTTTATCCACCTGTACCCCTTGGTAGCTAACACGTTTAATAGTGTTATGGAGTCTTCTCTGCATTTTTCTTCTGTTTTGCTGCAGACGAGTAAATCGTCTACGTATTGTATAATGGTGCTCTCTACATCTATGTTTCCAATACCTTAACGTAGTACTCTGTTAAAAATGCTGGGGCTTTCGCAATACCCCTGTGGGAGTCTGAAATGCTCATATCTGTTGTTTCCCAGTGTGAATGTTGTGAGGTACTGCGATCCTGGATCAAGTGGTATGGAGAAGAAAGCATTCTTCAAGTCTACCACAGTAAAACATGTAGATTTTTTGGGTATGCTGCACAGTATTGATGCCAGGTTAGGTACTAACAGGAACTTTTTTTGAATGACGTAATTGAGTGGGCGAAGATCTTGGATCATCCTCCACGCCCCTCCTTTTGCATTTTTGATAGGGAAGATAGCTGTTTTACAGGGGGAGTTTGATGGCACTATGATACCTTAGTTGAGGAGTGCATTTATTGTCTCCCTAATCCCTTCCTCTGCTTCTCTGGATAACGGGTATTGTTTCACTCTTGGCGGAATGGCACCTGGTTTGAGTTTTATCTTTATTGGTGTCACTTCATGTAGTAACCCTACATCATGGGGGGCTGTAGTCCAAATTTCTGGTGCCACCTTTGCCATGTCTTCCTCAAATATTGTCGGTGGGGCATTAACACTGGCCATAAGTGGGTTGTGTACTTCTCTGTACTGGATCATGATGTCACACGGTATGCTTATTTCCATCATTATCTCTCCATCATCTTCGTTATCAGTGAATAATTCTTCGTCAGTTATGTCTCTTAGCATTATGTTTGGATCTATGCATAACACAGTTCTCCACTCGCACTCATGCGTGTCCAAGCCTATCACCACAATACCTTTACTCGATACCTGAACTGCCTCGAGGTCTATGGACATTATCGTGCCTGGCACGACCTCTGCGTTTGCAATTGGGCGGAATATAAAGTCTGATGGTGTCCTCTATTCTTTTCTCGTTATCTCAGGTACTACTCGGGCTAACACCTCGATGCCATAGATAAACATGTCTATGTCAATGGGTATCCCTCGCACTACAACTTCATTCATCATTGTAATGATCATCAACATTGCTCGTACTGGGCACACTCCTGGGGTGGAACACACTATCCCCCGCTCTGTAAATGAAATGGTCATGTTCAACTTACTTAGCAAATCTCTACCCAGCAAGTTGATTGGCGTGTCTTTGTGGTACAGTAAGGGTGCGCGCACTGTTGTTTCTCCCTACCATTATATCAAGATCTTTGGTGTAAGGAACTTTTAAAGTTGCCCCAGAGAACCCCTGCATTTCCAAATTCCTGCCCGAGAGCGGAAACCGCCCTTTTAATAAGACATGATTTTTCCGCTCCTGAGTCTACCATAAAGATAAACTGCTTGTTTCTTATCTCTTCCCCCACTAGTGGTTCCTCTTCTGCACGTAGGGTGGTGAATAAGACTGGACACGCAAGTGCTCCCTGTGGGCTGTCCTAATCTGCGTGCCTTTCTTGTCCTGGCACTAAAAAGACATTATCTCCAACTACTGTTATACCACGGAATGGTGCAGGTGCACCATTTGCAGCTGTTGCAAAACTGTTATTGCTGGCGTTCCCTACAGTGTTTTGTCTTGCCATGGGCTGTGATGCACTGTGATGTGGTTGTGGGGGTAGCTGCCTTTGTTGCATTTGGGGTTCGTTATAGCACTGGCCCTGTGGTCTTCCCCCTCCCATTGGTAATCCATATGGGCTACCTGGGTGTGGGCATCCCCATACCTGTTCATTGTCCATGGGTGGTTGCCCTTGAAAATACCCTGAAGGCCGCATTCTGCAATCTCTTGAATCATGTCCCCATCTCCACAATTCCAACATGACCCTTGCTGTCCCCCTCTCATCCCTTGCCCACCGAATACTCTATTCCCCATACCTCTGAACCCCCCTCTCTGTCCATGGTACCCACATCTTCCTCTCGCCAGTCTTTTTTGCCACTATGGTCGTCTGTGTGGCTCTTCTCCGTTCCACCGTCCTTGTCCTCCTGCTGCCCACAGCGCTGCTATCCCAACTGGTCTGTTTCCCGCACTTTCATCCCCCTCATTCTCTCTATCAGCGGTTACGCTGGCGTTTATGGTGGCGACCTTCACTAATTTGTTCTGCCGCAGTTTCGCTTCGTCTGCTAACCTTTTTTGTCCTATCTCATTTTCTCTCTCTTTGATCTTCCTACAGTGGTGCAAAATTATACTCAGAATTTCAGGCCAACCCTTAGCTTCTATCCCAGCTATTTTGTTCAAGGCCTTCTGTGCCTCCTTCGGGAGCCCTTTCCTGATGATAAAATAGAACAGGTGGTAGATTGGTTCCACGCTGTGTTTCACTTCTCCACAAGTCCTGCACCCGCAGTATGAATTGCGTAGGATCCTCGTTCTCCTCCATCGTACATTGCATTACCAAATGTAAGTCTGGAATATCTGAAAATGTGCGCCGCAAGGCATCTCATACTTGTGCTCGAACATTGTTAAAGGGCGATCCATCGTGGCGGTCACAGCTCATTCTTACTCCCGGAAATCCCACCTTCTCCCAAACCGCGTCTCCTTGATCACCAACGGTGGACACTAGCAAACTTTTTACATCACCTATTGCCAACGGTACACCTGCCGTGTTTTTCTCGAACACATGTATCCATTTCCCTGCCCCTCCCGCAAGTGGGGGGAGGAGTTTCAACAAGTTGTTTTTATCCATCTGGGCCCACGGGATATAGTGTGGCCTATCTGCTCCTTTATGTATCAACGGCATCTGCAACTTGTGCTTCTTTCTGGTTTTAATTACCGTCCCTTTCTTTATCTTACTCACCAACATATTCCCTACTCGTTCCCTTAATCTGCCCTGCCATTTTGGGGGTGATCGTGGATCTATGTCATCGAAATGATGTGGCAGTGGGGATCCTAAAGCTGCCACTCCTTCCCCGTATTCGTCTAGATCGCTCCACACCTCCCCTACTTCCTCTTCTTGCTCGCCATTCTCCTCTTGCCCTTCTCCGCGGTGGCTTTCTGGGGTGGCTGGGCGTATAATTCTCACTGGTTTATCAATCAGATTGTTTGTTTGTTTGTTTGTTTGTTTGTTTATTTATTTGTATTGCGCGCCAGACCCAAGGGTAACCGGGCGCAGTGAACAGAATATACGAAGCTTACAATGTTGCATGGAGATTACAGTGTTATAGCAATTTGCAATGTTGCATAGTTAAAATTTACAATAGTGATAAATCTTGAAGGTACATATATACATACAGATAAGTAACATAACACAGATTAGAGTTTTACAAATCTTACATATTATTGTCATTGAGGTGTTTGATAAGATTCGTTCTAAAGTGGAGGAAAGGTTGGTTTGATCTCAGGTTGTGAGGTAGGGCATTCCACCATTTAGCAGCTAGCACAGGGAAGCTTGAGCCGCCAATTTTGGCAAGTTTAAATCTAGGAATTTCCAGACAGTTGGAGTTGGGGGTTCTTGTAGGTCTGCTGGACATTTTTCTTTTTATTTTGTCCATCAGGTAAATGGAGGCAGCGTTATTGAGGGCCTTGTGTGTCAGGGAGAGCATTTTTAGATGAATTTTACTGTCAGTGGAGAGCCATTTGTGTTGTTGTCTAATGGATGAGATATGGTCCCTTTTGTTTATGCCTAAGGCGGCTCTGAGGGCGTTGTTTTGTAGGATTTGTAGCCTTTTAGTGATGGTTTTGTTAGCGCCACTGTAAAGGGCATTGCAATAATCGAGTCGTGATAGTATTAAGGCTCTCGTTAGGATCATGCAACTGTTGTTGGATAAGAAGGGTTTACCTGCTCTTATTAACTTGCAGGTATATGCTGTCGTTGAGGCTAAAGAGTTAACTTGTTTGGCAAAAGACATTGTGGAGTCAAGATAGAAGCCTAGAGTTTTTATTTCGCTCGAAACCTTAATGCTATTGCCATCTATGATAAATGTGGAATAGTCCTTGCCTAGTTTGTTGATATTGGCCTGCGTGCCCAGAATGATTAACTCAGTCTTATCATCATTCAGGGGCTAATTCCCCGGTGATGGAACAGGAACTCTCCTGATCGCCATTCTTTTTCTCGCTCTTGTGATGTAGATGTTCCCTGAGAAAGTACTGACTGTGCTGGCTCTGGCGTCGCTGGGGCTAATTCCCCGGTTGCACTTAGCGGGGGTGTAAGATCTGCTACGGACAACAGTGGTACTTCCCCTCCCCTGGTAGCATTTGGCCTTGGTCGCACAATGCCCTTAGCCACGATTTTTCCATTTGTGCATGTGCTAGCTGGCAGTCTAAATCTCTGGTTAATCACGCTAAGATCACAGGGGGTGCACTTGTCGGGCCATAAAGGCCTCCTTTGTCATATGGCGGTGGTGCTGTGGCTATTGCTCTGTTTCAGGGAGTGGGGGTGGGGCATGCCGGTATGTACAGAGGCTCGCTGTATCCTACTGCTGGTCTTGTCATTAAGGGATATATTTTGGTTGTGTCATTCTCAGCTGTGGTTGTTGTGCACTCACCCTTTGGCGTTCCGCTTACCTCTTCCTGCATTTTCTGTTTTTCAATTGTTTTTTCTGTACTTACCTCTGCTGTGGGGGCAATTTCCTTGAACATTCGCCACAGGTCCAATACTTCCCTTCTGTTCTGCAACTGTTTCCGCTTATATCTCGCCAATAGGTGCGTGGACACAAAATCTAACAGCCTTTTGTCAAACGACCCTCCCTCTGGCCAAATTGGTGGCACACTGCCCCCTTTTATCTCTGTCACCCACTGATGGTGGTATTTTTGTATCCTATCACTATATAGTGGGAGGTGCTGGCAAATATGAGCTAACAGTGTTATTCCCCCCATGACAATGTTTCTCCCCTCACTTGTAAGAGCACTTGCACCTGAGCCTCCCTCTAATCACACCCTCCAACCACCTGTCCCCTTGTATAGATCAACAATATGTCAATTATTGGCAGTTATTTGTATTTGTTTTATTTGTAATGCGCACCGTCCGGCCCGGAGGCATCAGGGCTCAACTTTAGACATGGTTACATAACAAGCATACATATATTCAAACTTTAGATACAGCGCAAAATATTCAGAGCAAACAGCAATATACATCATTTACAGAGTAGAGATTAGAGCAGGCATTTTACTGGGACAAGGGCTCCCGGGTACATAAGAAATCCAATTTCAAGGCTGATTGAAGAGCCAGGCTTTCGTTTTGGACTTGAAGGCACTAAAGCATTATTGTGTATCAATATTCAATGTTACCTGGAATTATTGCATTTCCAATTTCAACAGTTCACTTTCACATGTATACCCCTTACCAACATATTACTTACAACATTTTGACATATGCAACAAAAAATGGACAAAAAGCGGAAAACACATAACACATAACATGCTGTTGGGGAGAAGCTGGACCCCCCCCTCCCCAGGGCAGTGGGGGGCCAGCAGCCATACCCTCACCAGCTATGGGAGGCCCCAACACCTCCCATATGGCCCCCAGAAATGCAACAGAGTTCCAAGCAGGCAGCAACATGTTTTCAAATTGCATTTATTTCTAGGCAAAGAAAAAAGAAAAAAGCCAAAGAAAAGCACAGAGCATCTTGCATCGCGAGTTCAGGCGCCGTCTCCCCCGGGGCTGTCTTGCAAGTAAGTTTTATAATCACACTGCAGGCTGACCTCACAGAATTGGATCAGCTCCCAGAAACCTATCTCCTCCTGTTATTGGCTGCAAAGTGGTGGGTTACATATGTAGCCCTTATAGAGAGCCTGATAATTGGATATTAACCTCCTGCGTCAGTGGGTTGATTTAGCTGTGCCAGCCCCCATTACCTAATTCTAATCTTGTTGCAATGTGACTTTGTTCCCATAACTTTTAGCTGAACCAGCAGTTCGCACCTGGGCTCTGGCTTGTTACAAGTTATGTTTCAATGTTGTGCGTGTCCTTGAGAAAATGTCTTTCTTTCCCAGAAAGAAAAAAAAAAAAGCACACTGGGTTGCCGTGATTTATTCGCATTTGTGGATAATTAAAAAATGTCTGTCTGCAGAAAACAATTTTATCTTGAACTTGCGGCCTTGGCAGGTCGGACTTGTTTTGCGAGGAATGTTGATAAGGCTCCCACAGCCAGTGTTCAGTGAGTGAAATGAACTTAGCTGTAATTTTCCTGAAACATAGCTTTACACTGTGCATTTAGACCATGTTAATTCATATAGGCATTTGCAAGCCTTTAAACAGGGATTTTTGTGTTTGTAGATTCTGACATTGCAGCATTGATTCTAATGTAGCATAGAAGTTGCACTATTGGTGAAGTGGGTGTGTTTCAGCATATTTGTCACCCATGGGTGCGCTGGGGCCTGGTTCAAATGATAAGTGCGCTCCTTGTTCTTCCTGGTGTTCTTTTATGTATGCGCTTGGGGTGCGGGGGCATGGATTTGGTCTCGATTTTCCCTCTTCAGTAGTGCGCTCCTTGTTCTTCCTGGTGTTCTTTTATGTATGCGCTTGGGGTGCGGGGGCATGGATTTGGTCTCGATTTTCCCTCTTCAGTCCCCCCTCTGGTCGACTTTGTTGACCACACCACCAAGCAACATTCACCTCCTTCCGGTCTGCATATCCTTGCCAATTCCTTGAAGTGTCCATAATTTTCTGCATGGTTGTTGATGAACAGGACATATAGGAGTGTTCTCCTTCTGTGTTCCACCACACTCACTTCCCTTCGTACTTCCTCTTATCACAGGGAGTGGCCACCTTTATTACTGCTGGAACCATGTTGCGCACCGCTATCTTAGTCCGGCTCTTCCTTTCACCATGTCTCTTATTTGAATTCCGATGTCTTCTTCTGTTGTTCTCTTGCAATGTATCTCTATCTTGCACAATGGTGCTGTGCTCGGTACTCGTCCTTCCGTTATCACCTTCAAGCAACCAGGCAGTCATGATGTCATCCATTACCATGCAAGCACTAGCTAGTTCTTTGCTTTCTCTTTTCAGATGCATTTTTTTCTGATCATTCTTTGGTATGCTGGTACTTCACCCACTCATTCTTCTTTCTCGCTCGAGAAGTAATTCCCCCCTCTTTTTTCTTCTCTGTCTGTTTCTCTTCTTCCGTTGTTTTCCATCTTGGTGAATGTGTCACTCTTCACATCTTCCTTGGTCATAACTAACAAGGGCATGCTGATGCGCACCAATGAACACTCTCCTCCCCAATTCAGTGGTAGTTTCTCTTGATCTTTGGATGCATGTGCTCAATAGTAGTCCATAAGCAGTGATGTTCCTGCTCTCATCTCGCAACTTCTCTCAACCTTCTTGCATCCAGCATGATTGTCCACTTCTTGTCACTGTTGTGCTGGTAACATAACGTTGGTACCTTAACAGTATACGTCCTTCTTCAGTGACCATCTTTGCTCTTTTCTCTCACACTGTTAGGCACTTATCATATTTTTGTCTTTTTCATTTTATTTTTTCTTCTCTCTTTTTGTTTTTCTTTCTTCTTTTATTATTTATTTATTTATTTATTTATTTATTTATTTATTTATTTATTTATTTATTTTCAATCTCAATGTTGCTGTCTTCCCTTGCAATCTTCTTCACACCTTGTCATACATGGGCGTCGTGCTCTGCTGTAGTAAGTTCTGTTGTAATGAATTCTCTTCCGGCATATGTTAAAGAACAGTCAGGACAGCTCTCTCCAGTGGTGTCCCTACCAATTTTGTACATGTGTGCATGTTGTTGGTCACTTCTGATATGTGTGTTATGTGTATGTTTTACTCCCTTTGTGTCTGCCCTTAACTCTCTTTACTTTAGCAGCAGCTTTTCCTTACCCACTGACGCCGTAACTGTTCCTGCTTAGGTTAGGGAATGTTAGCAGGGGATACAGCGGTAATGCTCACTTATTACATATCATTTTCAAATTACCACCCCCATTATTTCGTTCATCATTAATAGTCCCATCGTGAAGGTAAAAGTCCTTATTTGCGTGCCCATAACCACTTACGCTGCTGGGTCCTTGCAGCTGATGAGATGATAAAGTTGCCCACCTGAAAATCGCAAGAAAAGCGTTAATACGTTAGTACATGTTAGTAACCTCAAGCTCCGCGAACTAAACAATCACTAAGGGCAAAAATCAAACCTTCCCCTGGACATTTCGTGTTTTCAAAATTTCTCAATATGGGTAGGGAAAATCTTGGGCTGTTTATTCAATGGAAGCAAGGAAATATACTTCAGGGAAACATGCTCTAAGGGGTCTGAGGTTCTTGATAGGGTGGGCAATTGAGTGGGGAATGCTACACAATGTTTTAATCAGTAGTTCTCACAGTTTCTAATGGAAGATAACATTAAGGAAATGTCCTACACATTTCTAACAGCATACATACGCAACAACCTGCATGTGCGGGGAAAAGAGAAGAAACAAAACAGTGTTACAGCTGTAGGTGCACAAAATGTAATATGAAACTCAATTAAACTTTGGAAATGCGTGTGTCAGTCCCTATTCTAGTTGCTAGTGTGCGTTGGACCATGGGATGGCCATGTTTCCCTAACTCGGGAGAGTTCGTGCTATTTTGCAGTTCATGAAAATCTCTTGCGTTGGCCCTGTTGATCGTTGCTCCCTCGTTGCCAGGGTGGCCACCGCTTTGTAGGGCTTGACGCCTTACACTTCTGACAAAGTCTGTCAGGAGGGGAAAATGTCCCACTGTAGTCCATGGCCATTGGGTGTTGGTTGTCCGTTGTCTTCAGGCCTGCCCTGGGTCCTTTGTATCTGGCGAGAAATGAAATGGAAGCGCTTGAGACCTGAGAATTTACATATTCTTCATTTTCTTGACCTAACCTCTCTGCACTACTCTCACACTATTCAGTGTCCTAGTGGGAGGAGCCAATGGTACACCTATGCACCATCCTGTCACCACCTGGTGGCGTTCAATGGCGGTCTGACTGTAAATTATTACACAATTCGGAATGTACCCAGAAAATTGGTAGGCACTTAATTTATGTGAAGATACTCATTACACACTTGGATCATATATATGCAATTTGGGTGCTAGTGTACAAATGGGCCTTTGGATCCTTGTATTTACTGTGCTTTTGTTGTAAGCTGTTTATAGTGCGTGCCTTTGTCCCGTGGGGCATCGGGCACTGACAAGCTAAATAGGGAAACATCAGGGTGGTACATTTGTCATATAGGGTGGCTGTGTTTCTAAATTAAGTGCACCATGTTACTTAGTTAAGATAATCGCAGGGTTTTAAAATCTTTTTTTTATTTATTTATTTATTTATTTTATTCTATGGCTCCTCTCACACTTCTCAGGGCGTGCCTCGCAGTGAACTGCAGGCACTTTAAGCTGGTACTAATGAAATCCGCTACCAATTTACTCTCATTCTCTCTATCCCACCCCATGTCCACTTTTTAAAGCTTACCTACTCTGTTAATTACTCATTTAGTCTAGTATTTTATTACTCCACTACTGTAATTACTGTTACATTTAAACAATATATATTTCTAATTACTGTTACATTTAAACAATATATATTTCTCCCCCCAATATCTGCTCTCAAATTTTAATACAACCATTATGCTCCAGTTCGTGCAGCAATGACCTCTTTCCATATGTGTGTTGGCTAATGCATTTGTGCCAGTGTTATTTTCAAAAGCGCTAGTGGCAGTACCACTTGCACTGTTATTGTGTCGCCAAATTAATTCTGTTGGGAACATGGATCATCCACCCTTTACCCCTATTTCTCTCCTCCTGTGGTGAACTGTCAATGAAATGTAGGCCCCCCCCTCAAGTGCACCTTCTTCCACCTTGTGTGTCTCATTTAATTGTTCTGTGTTAATCGTGTATTCATGAGCCCAGTCTCCTCACTGAAAGATGTGTGCTCAAAATGTAGCTAAATGTACTCTCTTGTGATGCGCTATCATTATGCACCCCCCTCTGTACCGTGCACCCCCATTATTCTTAAACAATCTTCCTTACTTTCAACATGTGTATGCCTGGTGTTTAACAAGTTATGGATTTCTCTGTTAATAAGGTGGTCATATCCACATTGCTCATGATGTCACAAATGTCTCTTCCCTAATGCATGGCCTAGTCGCCCCACTGTCACCCAGAAAAGAAAATGTTTTGATACCTATCACCACCCCTATGCAATTGTCCTCTGCATTATTGAGTGTGCGTGAGTGTGTGTGTCGGCGCGCGTCTCGCCCGCTCTGTCGGGGAGGTGGAGCATGAGTGTGTGTGGCAGAGTCAGTCAAATCAAGTTTGTCTTGGGCTGTCCTATTAGCGGTATAATGTCAATCTATGTCCTTTGAAAGATTTGTTCCCCATCAGGAAGACCTCACCCAGTCATGTAACCGGTACCATTGCTATTGTGTCAGTGTTCTGTATGGGTGCTGGCTGCTGTGCAGTGCCCCTGCGTTGTCATTCTAGTCAGTCCTGGGGTAGTGGTGCTGTCATTTGTTGTGTCTGTACATGTAGTGGTAACAGTACCTGCATTGGTGCTTGTGGTGTCTGCTGAAATGATCCCATCCTGCCCCATGTATCCTCCCCACATGGGCGGTGCATATTGTGGTGATTGTTGACACTGCTATTGTGATTCTTGTGCGTGTGTGTTGAAGCTGTTTTTAACTGCCCTTCCCATCGCATGCTTGAATGATTTATTTTGTGCCTACTTGTCCTCATCTGCCTTTCTCTGCCCCTGTGTCATCAAATATTACACTCCCGGAGGTTCAGAAGGGTGAGTCCCCTCTTCCCTATGCTCGCGCTGGTTCAGCATCAGCTGACCCCTCGCATTTTCCCTTTCCTTCGTGCACACAGTTCAACTGTAGCCATGTGCTTTTAAAGCTATTCCCGTGTAAGTGCTGTGTATGTGTGTCCTTAGCGATTGCTGCACGCTTCTGGAGAAGCCGCCTATGAGCAGCCATGGTCTTTTTAATTTACCTTCAGTACTTTTGAATCTTTGCACACTATGTTTTACTGACTTATTTCAGCATGGAAGCTGTGTGCTACACAACAAGTGAAGGGGAGTCATTTCTGTATTGTGTGATACATTTTACCTCTATTCAATTCAAAAATTTCGATAGTCCGCTGTTCAGGGAGCAAAAGTTAGAAGATAATTGAACATTTTTTTCAACTTCTGTGAGCCTTCTTTGCTCCGCACCTTAGCCAGTGCACTCCACGTGCAATCCATCTTCACCAAACCATTGCCTTCTCCGGCACACCCCCAAAATCTTGCGCATGTGTCTTCCACACACCGCCTCTGGGTCACCTATTTTCCAAATCCAAAACCACACCACTATCTCCTCACCATCAAAACTTTGTGTCCTTATGCATCAATCTGAAGGTGACGTCACCAAACTAAAAACACAATGCAAATGAAAAGACAAATGTGCATACACAGAACAATAACCCATTTCTCCCAACCCCACAAAAATCCCAAAATAAAACCCCACAATCCCCACAGCTGTCTTCCTGTCTCAACTGGAACAAGGTAAACCACAATAAACTCTTATAATTGGACTGCACACACTGCGTCGCCTAGTGCATGATACGCTCCTCACCAGGGGACCTTAACCAGCCAACTATCTTCCACTCACTGAACTAAACGCTCAATTAGCAGGGAACCTCATCTACTCATTGATCTATAACGTCAATTCATAGGAAATCCAGACCCCGTACATGAAATCACCATCTAGACCAATCAGCGCGGCACTCCTGTTCTAGACCAATCAGCGCGGCACTCCTGTTCTAGACCAATCAGCGCGGCACTCCTGTTCTATGTGTAGGGAGTCACTACCCCACCCAATATGCTCAAAAACACAAGAAGGGACCACTGCCACCACCCCAGTCCCAACTACAATTCACGTGCCGATCACTACCAATGCGCTGAATTTTGTGACAATGTACAATCACCCACCACCCAATTTACAATCCCTCCCTCAGTTTCTACCCAAAAAACATTTCTACTTTAAACATTTCCCCCCCTCAGAGCCCATGTTGCTGTTTTACTTACATTTTCCTATGCTGCACTGGCAGTTGCACCGCTGCTGGACACCCCCTCAATGCGCTTCACCGGACCCCTTCTCCTGCAGGGCTCTCACCTGCCCTCAAGCGGGGTATTTCCAAGTGGCCCCCGAAGCCTTTAGACGGTTACGCGTTTTTCCGGTGGTCTTCAGGTGCAGGCGAGGGTCTCACAGCTTCCTTGAGTCGGCGGCAGGGAGCTCAGTCCATCGCAGAGCTTGTGCAGGCAGAGCTCATTTACCCATGTTACAAGGAGCAATGAGCCTCACAGAGGGCACCAACTTGTTGGGGAGAAGCTGGACCCCCCCCCAGGGCAGTGTGGGGCCAGCAGCCATACCCTCACCAGCTATGGGAGGCCCCAACACCTCCCATATGGCCCCCAGAAATGCAACAGAGTTCCAAGCAGGCAGCAACATGTTTTCAAATTGCATTTATTTCTAGGCAAAGAAAAAAGAAAAAAGCCAAAGAAAAGCACAGAGCATCTTGCATCGCGAGTTCAGGCGCCGTCTCCCCCGGGGCTGTCTTGCAAGTAAGTTTTATAATCACACTGCAGGCTGACCTCACAGAATTGGATAAGCTCCCAGAAACCTATCTCCTCCTGTTATTGGCTGCAAAGTGGTGGGTTACATATGTAGCCCTTATAGAGAGCCTGATAATTGGATATTAACCTCCTGCGTCAGTGGGTTGATTTAGCTGTGCCAGCCCCCATTACCTAATTCTAATCTTGTTGCAATGTGACTTTGTTCCCATAACTTTTAGCTGAACCAGCAGTTCGCACCTGGGCTCTGGCTTGTTACAAGTTATGTTTCAATGTTGTGCGTGTCCTTGAGAAAATGTCTTTCTTTCCCAGAAAGAAAAAAAAAAAAAGCACACTGGGTTGCCGTGATTTATTCGCATTTGTGGATAATTAAAAAATGTCTGTCTGCAGAAAACAATTTTATCTTGAACTTGCGGCCTTGGCAGGTCGGACTTGTTTTGCAAGGAATGTTGATAAGGCTCCCGCAGCCAGTGTTCAGTGAGTGAAATGAACTTAGCTGTAATTTTCCTGAAACATAGCTTTACACTGAGCATTTAGACCATGTTAATTCATATAGGCATTTGCAAGCCTTTAAACAGGGATTTTTGTGTTTGTAGATTCTGATATTGCAGCATTGATTCTAATGTAGCATAGAAGTTGCACTATTGGTGAAGTGGGTGTGTTTCAGCATATTTGTCACCCATGGGTGCGCTGGGGCCTGGTTCAAATGATAAGTTCGCTCCTTGTTCTTCCTGGTGTTCTTTTATGTATGCGCTTGGGGTGCGGGGGCATGGATTTGGTCTCGATTTTCCCTCTTCAGTAGTGCGCTCCTTGTTCTTCCTGGTGTTCTTTTATGTATGCGCTTGGGGTGCGGGGGCATGGATTTGGTCTCGATTTTCCCTCTTCAATGCACATGCACTACCTGTGTGCTTTTATTTCCCCTTTGTTCCCGTTACCAAATCCTTTTACCCTTCCCCGTTTTACCTACTCTTCTCATTCACTCCCCACCTCTTACACCCTCTTACTGTTTCCCAAGAACTCTTGCTTACACAGAAAAAGAATATTCTAAATAACTCCTCTGAGTCTACTCAATATACAAGACTCCTACTATTTTCTCTTTATCTTCACTTATTTATCTGCACTGGACGAGACAATGCTACGCGGCGCCGCCTTCTACCCCGTTCGGGCTAGGATACCTCTTCTCTTCTTCTTCTCACTTTTCACAAAACCTAATGGCCATATAAAGGACAGATCAGAAAAACCTTAGCATCACTCACACAGTCCCTACTCTTGGCTTTAATCCACTATCACCTGTTCCCTTATTCCCTTATTCCCTTATTTTCCCCCTTACCTTTCCTTGGGAATCTTCGCAACTGGCACTCACGTGTTCAGTCTGGCAATCCGAGGGTCACCATTCATGGTCTGACCCCAGTCAGGTCCGCACCCTAACCAAGCCGTGGCCCACCTCAGCGAGCAGCTTTTCAGTCGGGTATTTGTCAACCGGGAACCCTTGACCCTTTCTTGTAGTGCGCACAGGCTGGTCGGCCGCAGAGGCAATGTTTTTCCTGGGGGGCGTCCCAGATCTCACCGCACGGTGCGGGCCTTGAGGCACCTCTCCAAATCACGTCGCAGGGGGTCACCAAATGTTTGTGCCCTCCCCGTTTTACACGTGCAAAAGAATAAAACAGACACAACCCGGACGGGGAATTATGCAAAGAGAGCAGGCTGCGAGAGTTCAAGGCAAGGGTTATCTAATTAATGGCATTCAAAAGATCTCTGAGAGCGCTCTGACAAAATTAACGATACAATACATTTTTATAAGTGGAGTGACGCAACTAACATAGGATACTACGTTGGTCCCGGATTGGCCAGTTCGCGTGGTGCCTTAGGTGTGGTGGCATCTCTTCCTCCGGGTTGGTTGCTTGGTTGGCAGGAGGATGGACGTCAGACATCTGTGCTCCGAATGGGTGAAGGTCAGGTCGCTATGAACCAGGGTGGTCACTATCTAAGCTAACATAATATATTATCAAAAATGCATGCACTAAATAACAATTGTTCAAAGTCTTTCAGTAGTTTATCATGTCTCTATAAAAGTCACACATATATCTATACTATCAATAACATTGGATTATACAGGCCTTAGGTTAAGGGTCTTGACCACTATAATACACTGATTGAAGTGTGGGTCTGTGCTCACAAGAATCTCTGGTATGTGGCATTTGTTAGTGGTAGGCAGCAATATACTGCAGCAGGGGTCTAATGTTAGTTGGGGATCTGCTGGGTGGGCATCATGGCGTGGTCAGTGGTCTGGCACATTAAAGGAATATCTTGCAGGGACACAGGGTCACAATAGCAGTAAGTTTCCACTGGCGAGGGTTCGGGGGCAAGGACACGTTTGTGGAGATGGACGAGCTATGTGCTTAGCTCATTCTGGTTCACATGCAGGACAGTGATCTCAGAGGAAGAGTGATGTGTTATAATTATTTGTTGCAAGCACCTCTGCAGAGTTTTCCAGTCAGAGTGGGAACGATGGTGGGGGCCATGTGCTCTGTGTGTCTCGCCGTTGCGAGAAAGGGAAGAGAAGCGTTTTGTACTATCGCAGTGAGGCCTAGTCACCAAGATGGAGTCGAAAGGGGGTACAAAAATGGATGCCCTGTGTGCTGCGCAGTGGTCCCATCTACGCCAATGTTAACCGAAGTCGACATTGCATAAGGGCAAGGGGTGAACCCACTACCGGATGCACTTGGTCCGAGTTTTGTACCGCGAAGTAAAGGAAGTGGGGGGCCCTCGCTCCCACACAGGTTACTTGGCGCTTTTGATTCTATGAATCTGCTACCAGCGTTATTCTTTTTGAAGGAGCAATGTTTTTTCTCGTGCAAAGAAAGTTGTTAGTGCGGACTTAGCGCTTTTTTGTAAACCAGGCATTGAATGTTCAGAATGCTGTCAGTACGAGTAGTTATTTACTGCACTCTAAACATTCTAATTGGCTAAGAGCATGGCAATAACATTCTCCGTGTGCACATATGGGAATTGCATGTATGTATCCTGAGATTCCTATCTCATTGGGCACTTACTGTTTCAAATAAATAGCTATAGACCTTGCCATTAAAGACCTCTTGCAGGGATCATTGGGTGGCAAAACCTGCTGAAGGGATCTGCAGTTTGCTTCATGGCACCATTGTACAGCAGAACAGTGCCAATCTAAGCCACAGCTACACTTCAATGATCGTGAGATGTGTAAATATGCTCAAGTAATACATGTTTCTTCATAGGGCCTAATTCACAAGTGCACCTGAGCCATTTCGTTCAGGCACGTCCTGTGCTCCACAAAGCTACTCAATTTGATGTAATGCGCTGGTCACCTTTAATCATAAAGGTGGCTTGCACGTTCCAGTGAGGTCAGGTGAACAATGCAATGCACACAGCATGCATACATATCTATTGGCTCAAGCATCCACGGGGGAATTGAGATGGTGCTTCATGTTGTCGGCAGACAGCAGCCCTATCCAAATATATAACACAATTGAACTGAACTGTCCTTAAAGCGCCTAACGCGTGGTATTAAATGTGTGCTATAAGATCCACGTCTACCCAAACCAATTATTGGACAATAGTTAGGATAGCAATAGCTCCTGCTGCAGTTATCCCAAGACAGGGGAGTTGCTAGGTGTGGAAAAGACCCAGGGCTAACCTGATGTCAGAACTGTTGGGACTGGGGGCTAGCTAGTCTTTTGGCTGTCGCTCCTGAGATTCTACCTAGGGTACAACCAAAAGATCAGGGGCTACAGCCCCCTCATCCCCCCTCTAGCAACGCCCCTGTCCCAAGATAATGCACGTGCACAGAAGAGCGCATTGCCTTTTTCTAACACGCCTATTGAAACAGGTTCATATGAAATGCATAACATTTCTGACACATTTGATAATGCGTTCCATATGTGCTACACGCGCGTACCAACTCCCCTCATACGCCAATATTTGCACCTGTGAACATAGATAAAATGCTTTCTGAATCTCGATCTGACAGCGGCACTGCGTTTCATAATACCATGCTAATTGTTCAAGTCGGTATATTTATTACAAAGGAAGTAATTACATCTTTTTAAAACGAGCACATTCAAGCACAACATAATGGTCGATTTTGCCCAACTCCAATAAGGCTACCCTCCGAATACGTGACGCCCCTTCTTAAAATCTATGTTCCTTGACTCCCTGGATTTCGATGACTTCTTATGGAAACCAGAACATACATGTATTGTTTCTATGGATGTTTTGATTAATACATATATGAATTAAAATAGATGTCACTCAGATAAATACATAACTCTTCATTTCACAAAAGGAATACAAGAAATCCGTTGTTTTAATGTTCATTTTTTAAAAAATGTTTATGATTTAAATAAAGCACGGGTAATGGGCAGACGTGAATTGATCACATGGCATTTGGTAGCATGCTATCTGCTGTAATGAGCTTCATGAATGGGGATGGATAGAGCCCTACATAGCTGATATATGTAATCGTAATAATTCAGCAGCGGCAGTAGCGCGTGTACATTTTCAAACACGACTCTCACAGTGACATGACCGTCTTCAGGAGCACAGATCTGGAACTGGTGCTCAAGGTCAAAGCCGGATGGCCCTGCAAGCCACCAATCACATTGCCATGGTATTGATTGACAGCGCTGTGTTCAATACCTCATTTATCAATGAAGGCCGATGTTATGAGGCGTTCTATTTAGAGAATAGCCTTTCTACAAAATGGTGGATGAGGGCAGGGGCGAAATTGATTGACTCACCATACTCCTGACTCTAAATACATCTTCCAAAAGCATACGTGTTATATTATGGGATTTACAACACGTTATTGACATATAATTTATTATTCAAGGAAAAAAAAAACTTTAGTTGCAGGGACGTTAAGGAGAGAACACCCTTAATGCAACAAAACCCTGGAAATTCAGCTAAAGCCACCTTAACTTTGTGCCACCTGGTACGCATACTATGATTACAATGATGACAGAACAGATCACATCAATGATGACATCCCTAATTACATGTTGCATGAGAACACTGGTGCCATGACAAATCACATCACTGATGCCATCAATGGTGACAACACTAATTACATTGTATATAAATGATTGCATCAATAATGGATTTAGACATAACATCATTCCTAAGTTAGTTCATGAAAACGTTGATTACCTTTATAACATTTTAGTCTGTGGACACCAACGCCTGTTGCTAGTGTTTGGTTAGTGTTATAAAATATCAATGTGCATGGTTAAAAGCCATGCCCACTAGACCATCAATGTTTTAAAATATACAGTGGACAACATTCAAAACTGTAATCAGTGGCATGGCTAAAGGCCATAGCTAGTGCCCATTAATATGATAGAATATACCGTCTGCATAGCTCAAAACTGTGGCCACTGAATAGTGTTGTGCTAAAGTTCATGGCTAGTGCTGGCCTAATGTATATGATATACAGTGTTCACGGTCAAAGGCCATAGATAGGGGCTGCTTAGTGTTGCATAATACACAGCATGCATGTTCAAAGTCCATCGTTAATGCCATATTAGTAATTTAAGCTATAATATATGCACACGGCCAAAAGATGTACAAACTGCTCATGGTGGCCCATTTATATGTTAGAATGTATAGTGGACATGGTCAAATATTGTGGCCACTGGCCAGTACTGTGCTAAAGTTCATGGCTGGTGCTTGTTCAGTGTATATAATATATAGTGGACACTGTTGAAAGCTGCATCCCCTGGTAAATGCAAACATCTATGGTTGATAGCTTGTTCGTTTTTAAACATATTTAGTGCACATGAGTGAAGGTGGAGACCACTGTCCATAAATGAAGGCCATGACTAGAACCCATTCATGTGTTGAAATATATTTGGCCGTGCACACTGAAAATGGCTGAAGCTCATGCTTAGTGCAAGTTACTGTTGTGATGTAATTAGTGATGTCATCAGTAATGTGATCTGTGATGTTGTTAATGTGGTCTGCGCAACAGGGGGGCACTAAGTTAAGGTGGCTTTAGATGAATTTTCAGGGCTTTTAACGTTCTAACCTTAATGTCCCTGCAACTTACATTTTTCCTTGAATTTGAAAAGTGGTGTTACAATGTATTGCTCACCTTAACATCCCTACAACTAAGGTTTTTCCTTGAACATCAAGGTTTTTGTTATTCCATACATAATTAACATTAATAATACAAACAATTCATCTTATCAAAACATTGTATTAGGTCTAGAAAGTAAAATAAAAAGCAATTGGACACCTGCAGTGTTTGATGGAAACAGAATGTATTTAGATTCTGAGTGAAGGTCACCAGCTTTGATTTTTTGGTTGCGAGCTAAGGAAGCCCACGCTTGGGACACAAAGTATGAGGTTCAATTGTTTTTTGACCTTGAGAGATAGGGAATATTCCGTAAGGAATGCAGTGAGAGGAGGTTTCTAATAATGAACATTTGATAAGGTTATTCATTCCCAAAGTGTGTAAGGAACATGTAAAATCAATTCATGAACATTCTTTGGTGCGAGCGCAGTGAGCATTACGGTCTGAGTTACGGCAAGAAAATGGAAATGGTGAATATACCGTAAGTTTGATTTTGACGACTGTACACCTGAACAAGTTTTAACTTATTATTATCTGCAGATTAATTTTGACAATGTAACTCAAGTACTATATTTCTGTGTGGTTGTTGTGGTTGTTTTTTTTTTATGTGGTTATGGGGAGTGGAGAATCTACATGCATGTAGACTATCACTAGATTCACCCAGATTCAACGCAACTATTTCTTTAAAATGTCATGTATAACAATATTGAATTGTTTATCAGTTTCCAGGTTGTTTTTGTCTTTTTTGAGATTGTTTGATGTGTGTCCTAATCGTTAGTTTAAACTCTATGCCGAATTAAAAAATCAATAGATATACTGTAATAAAGGTTGGGTATTGATACATATTTTCTGTTATGTTTTCCAAATAGCTACATGCTGCTTTACTGCGATTGCCATTGATTCCAGATGCCAATTGGTGGCTTCTTCAATAGGCAGGTGCACGTTGTTGTCAACAGCTGGATCACATGACTGTTTTGGGGGATGATCGCCCAGGGCCCATGTGCCCGTATGCTGCACTAGAAATTAGGAGTAACATACATCTTTCATGGTGGTCTAGGTCCACGTTGATGCAGAAGCCCTGGAATTCACTGTGCGACCCAAGCGGTTCCTTTATCGAAAACAAAAACTTTATGTATAGAAAAAGAATGTGTGCCTCATGATTAACATTTTGGATCACGAGCGAAGAAACAAATTTGCAATTAGATTGAATATGGGAATAGTCGTATGTTCTTGGAAAGTTTATTATGAAATAAAAGTACTTTTCAAATTGTACAGTGTTATTGTTTTCTTTTAAAGACCGGTTTAATATTTCACATTGTGACATGCTATATTGTTAGTCGTTGTGTGTTGATTTTCGGGCTATGCGTCACGTCACGTAAGTATTTATGGGTGCGTTTGGCTGCGCTGAAGAGGAACGTTACTGAGAAAGGTGTAGAATATCACTAGGGTTGGTGATGTGAGGGTCAGGGGCGGGGCATATGATTTAGTGACGTCAGTTTACCTTAGGCAGATGCAGCAATGGATAACAATAGCACAAGATGGACAGGCCCTGCTGCCAGATTTCGTATGTTTCTAAAAGAGGAAAAATGAGTTAAGGTGAAGTGGAAATGTTTGCGATAGATCAACGTATGTACAAAAATACATGGTTGAACCCTCAGCACAATAATATTTTCTGAGCATTGCACTTGTGAAACTTATGAAACAATGTTTGGGGAGGTGAGGGGTGATGATGATGGGTGGAATATTTCTGACGTGATTTCGAATGAGTTTACAAAGTTTGTTGGGATTTTGTGCACAGCTTATATGACGATTAATTTGTGCATTCTTTTGACAGTTTTGAAAAAATAAAACGTGGTTGGATTGCCAGCAAATTTGCATAAGGCTCATTGGCAAGGATCAAAAAGCATGGTTTTGCAAATGTGACTGTGTTTTTAAAAAAAAATAGCAGTATTCCTTTAGTACCTGAGGGGTAGGCTGTAGCCATGGGCAGTGACCAGAATGTCGGGGTCATGGTATAAGGTCATGATCCGGACAATGTGGCTACTGGCCATGACCAGAAGGGACAAAACAAAGGATGAAAGTGGTCATGTCCAGTTATTCGAAATTAGGATAGATTTGAAAGGGAAGATAAATGTGCTCATGTTAATATGGTCAGAGGGATTTCTTTTTGCCTTTTGGAGGCTGCCATGGAAAGCGAAGAGGGGCCCTGTATGGAACTGGTGCTTTCCCTTTCCCTGGTGGCCATCTTGGAAAAGGATTTTCCTTCCTAAACCGGGATGTCAAAGGCATCCCGGTATAGGACGAAAAATCCTCTTTTGTAGTAGAACGGGTTACCGCTTTGGAAACCTAGGCTGCTAATGGCGTTCATCCCCCATTTTAGGGGCTGAAATGGGGGTAATGGTCCAAAGACCTTGTTATCTACCCTCACTTCACTTGGGCTGATAACTTGGGCTACTGGGCCGTTATCCACCGTTCCAGTCCCTGGAACGGCGCATGAACGCTACAATATACCCAATATTATAACAAAAAATGCAAATGGAAATGTTGGAAAATCTTATTGCGTCTATGTATTTTACTGAGAAATACAAAGTAGATGGAATCTATGCGTTTTTTTTTTTAGTTCTATTTTTTAACTGTGAAAGGTGGTTCCTAAAGAAACATTTATTTTGTTTTTGGATGGATTTTTTTTTTGCCGGAGAGCTAGGAACGAAAGGTGGAGAGGGAAATGAGGGAAGAGGCAAAAAACTCTAATATGAGGGGCAGGTGGAAAGGGGGAAATGTTGCGTGTGTGTTATTTCTAAGGTAAGGGGCAGTGTTTCTCATGCTACTTGATTACAGCAGTGGTGGTGTCTCTTGGGGAGGAGGGATGGCCTTAGATGATGTCATTTTAACATAAATAGCAGTTTTGCTAAAAGTTTGTACTGTGTACTAGATTGTTAATAGATGAGTATGAATAGGTGTTGGAGCTGTGCAAGGGAAATGTTGAAGTTGCAAGTTCCTACATCAGTAGAAAATGTAGTTCCAAACTGTCCATGGAGCACAGATGTTATTGTGAAGTGCGTACGGGTTCTCGGGCACGTCATCATGCCATGCGCCAGCATATGGTCATGTGGCATTCTCCGGAAGGTGTTCAATGAAGTCAGATGTTCGTAGACATTATGAATAAGTTGCACTAATAAAAACCTATGAAATTCAGTAAAAAAATACCTTGTTAAAGGGACATTATTGTTGAGTTGCGCTACTAAAAACCTATGAAATTCAGTGAAAAACTTTGTTAAAGGGACGTTATGGTTAAATTGCACTATTAAAAACCTATGATATTCAGTGAAAAAACGTTGCTAACGGGACGTTATGGTTCCAAGTAAAACCGGTTGCTGTCTTTCAATCCTGTGTCTTCCCCTATGTATATGTTTCATATGATGTGATTGGACCCTAAGGGAGTTACTGTAAGAACATCCTTGAAGGATACGACTACAAATAAAATAAAATGTAGTACCTTTTCAATTTTTAGTTCCTGACTGTTACTGAAGAAAACCATGTGGCCTAGATATGTCAGTGAAAGAAAAAAGGGGTAGCCAGCCATGTGATGACATCAGTGATGTCATCAATGACATTTGTGATGTCATCTTTGATGTCCTGGGTGGTGGTCTTAGCAGTGCACGGTGGTGGCGCGAGTTATGCTTAGCTTACCATAACTGGCGAATTTCAGGGGTTTTTCAGTTTTACATGGAACCATAACGTCCCGTTAACAACGTTTTTTCACTGAATTTCATAGGTTTTTAGTCGCGCAACCGTAATGTCCCTTTAACGAAGTTTTTTTACTGAATATACTGTATTCTATTCTCCTATAGAGAATAATAGTGTGAGGCTGCTAAATGCACGTAGCACTTTATGAATTATTAGTTGTACTCCGTCGCTGCTGATTGCACATAGCACTTTAACAACATTTTGTTGTATATGGCATATTTTGCACAGCTAGTCTAAACAGGCATTTGTACCACAATAAGCAATTTAAATACACATGAGTCTTAACCCTTTAAGTGCCAAGGACGAGGTATCCCGTCCTTGGGATTACCTCCCCAGTGCCAAGGACGAGATTGCTCGTCCTTGGCATTTAAGGGATTAATGAAGGAGAAAATGTTAGAAGGCTTTGCATGGTGAAATACTGAAATCACCAAAAAAGGCCTTGGGACTGGGGTGAAAACCCATTACAGTAAAAAGGTTAAAATGAGCAGTTTATGTGCACTATGCACTAAATCTCAAATACCGCATTGTTCATACTAATAGACACCTTAAAATATGTGATTTCTACTCTGTAATATGTCTTTGCCTACATTTTAGAATGCTCGATTTTAAAGCATGTTTTGTTTTGTTTTACCATTATGTGTGGTTTAGCTTTTGAACCCAACCCAAGATGGTAGATCTGTGTAATAGGCCAATAGGAAATGTGCGTGACTCTCTACATTACAATCAGAGAGTTTAAATTTGGATAAATAGTCCTTCCTTCGTGTTTCTCGCCCTTAACGTGAGCAAGTGGTTTGTTACCGCGAAAAGCGTCGTTTTCGTGTTGTTTTCTTTTCTGTCCTGGACAATTGATTAATTAAAGAACATTTTTTGGCTGACATAAATGGTTCACTGCCTAAGTGTTTTGCCGTGATTTTTGCATGCAAAACAGCTTCCTGGAGAGCCTACCGCCTTCCTTGCACTTCTGTACAGGGTCTACCATATATTACATGGCCACGGTAGTGGCCATGTAGTTATGGCTAAGTTGCTGTTTCCATAGGAAGAGCACTTTTTGGGCGGCTTATAACTTCGCTCCCCCTGGACAAATCCTCACCAAACTTTGCAGTATATGGCCCACTCTGAATTTGTTTGCAAAGTTTGGTGAGGTTTGGTCCAGGGGGGGCAAAGTTATAGGGGGGTCCCAAAACTATTTTTTTTCCCATAGACATAATGGGAAAAAACTTTGCTCACGCCTACAGTCCAAACCGCTGGATGGATTTACACCAAATTTGCAACAGGAGCGGCGGCTTGGTCCCGAAAGCGTGCTTTTTTTTAAATTTGGTGTAAATCCGTCCAGTAATTTTTAAAAAAAAAGATAAAAATGCAAGTGAAAAAAATTAGTGATATCTGTGTCCGCTTTGCGGACACACTTACCTGTTTGCTCCGCGGACAGGACGGTGTAAGAGGATTCAA
The DNA here is from genome assembly GCF_040938575.1 of Ambystoma mexicanum. Lineage (NCBI taxonomy): Eukaryota > Metazoa > Chordata > Amphibia > Caudata > Ambystomatidae > Ambystoma > Ambystoma mexicanum. The sequence goes on along the minus strand of NC_090937.1, from coordinate 1,507,895,291 downwards.
TTCAACACTACAGCTAAGTCAACGCCTAGTCTATAATACTGAATGAAAACCCTTATTGATATATCTTTATGTCCAGTTCATGCGTTCTGGATGACTACCCCTATATAACACCCCTCTCTTGGAATCCCCCTGACCCCACTGAGCCAAGAAGTAGTTCTGTTTTGCAAGTTAAAAGGTTTATTTGATAATTTAAACAATAGATATATATATGTCACACCTTATAATAAATTAATAATTGAATATCGCACTTAATCTAATATGCTAAAGATTAACAACGGAGAATCTGGCACTAACACGCTTCTCTATAATCAATAAGGAGTTGACATGAAATGGATAAGGTAGCACAGTGGTAAATAGGTACAGAAGTATAATGTGGTAGAGAATGCTTTACAGGGTTCAAGGAAATGCAAGGTTGAATGAATGAAATGCAGTTTAGAAAATACTCAATATGATTTCAACAAAACAATGTAATCACATTTCTCTGGCAATCCCCTCCCCCCCTTGATACAATGCAAGGAAATGGAAGGAAGCACACAGTTCTCAGAAATGCAATCAACTGTAATTGATCAACTTCAGTTCACCCCAGCAAGCTTAGACTACAGAAGTTTGAAAACACAGGCAAAATGCTTTGATATGTGCTGGCAATGGAGTGAAAAATATGCTAAAATGCTTTTAATTCCCTTTCAGAGGTTCAGGGTGAATGGTATCTAGTTAATATTAGCTCAGGCTCACTCTTGCAATGATTCAGGAATGATTAGCAGGTTAAACGAATTTCTGGCAAATGGAAGGCAAGCAAACTGCTGTTTTCACACGTGGAGAATTTTGCAAATCGCGGTAAAATTCGCGAAAACTATAGGGGGTAGGAATGCGGTTCTTAGTGCGATTAAAAGCTTAGATTCTCAACTTTCAGATGAAAGTTACTGCAAGTCTCTAAGACAAACGGTCGCGGAGATATGAGCGATTTTGTGAAGGTCGTTTTTCAGATTTGAAATTTTAAAAGCTCAAAATGACAAGTGACAGATTTTGCAGCTAGAATGACAGGTGACAGATTTGGAGCTATCAGGCAGTTCTACTTAGGTTAAAATAGATTGACTTAGATGAATTTAAACTAAGAGCTTTGGTTTGGTACAGTTTGGCGGTACTCACAAGAGATTTTAAACAGGAAGGCGGCTTTGTCACGATCTGGTCAACAGGTCTGGACTTCGGACGGTCTCTGGGCACAGCGTCTGGTCTCTGGAACTGCTCACAGCATCGGGGTCAGCACTCTGGATACAATGGCCTGGTCTCTGCTAGGCACCGGTTCTCTGGGTCGGGTCCTGCCTTCTCTTTGGATATTTCTGTCACCGGGTTCTTGCAAAAGTTCTTGGCAAAATTCAGACGGCGTCAGCCGGCTGTCTGAAGAGTTCAGTTGCAAAAAGATGTTTAGGCCTGCTGACAAATACTCTTGCTGGCAGTGGCCTTTCTGGTTAAGGTTCTGAAGTCTCTGTTTATCTTGGAGTCTAAGTGTTGGCTCTTTGAAGTTTGATGGAGGTAAGTATGGATTTTTCCGGCAGAGCTTCCAGCGGCAGATGGAATTGAAGGTCTCTACCTAAGTTTCAGTGGTCCATTTATATGTTCTGCAAGTGGGTGTGTGTGTTGGTCATACTAAACTTGCCCCTCTCCCTTGTCATTGGTCAAATTTCCATTCCTCACTTGATTGGGGAAGGAACTCTGAGTCAGAGTGATGTCATTTTATGGCTTGCAGATAGGACACTCCCCTGTCAGATTGCACATATTCTATATTTGATAACAAAAGACATATTTCACAGTTACACAGTTGCTTGAAATTACATATACATGGTGTGGCTGAATTTAGCCATGTCTCTGTCCAAATCTGCTGTTTCTAAGAGCTTGCATTCAGAAATGGCACATAATTGACGTTTTAACTGATTTTTCAATTTCTGACATTGACCCAACTTTACATACATGTGCGCAGGGAGTATGGACATTAACTGATGAAGTTTCATATTTTTAACATGCATACATTTAGAGTAATATCCACTTTTCCGCTAACACCCCCCTGAACATACCACCGGTTCTAAAAACCTCTTAAACTGTGGGCAGAAAAATCACAAGAATTATGGTATCATTTATAAAATTTTCACATATCCGCACCATGAGTTATTCATCTTTTTCTAAACAATATTCTGGCTACAAAGGGGTGTGGTTTCCCAGGTCACATGGTGGAAATACTGGTTTATCCAGTTCTGCCAAGCCAGCTTGCTCTCACAGGCAGTGCCCCTCCCAGCTTCTGCCAAGAGGAAGCTACATTTTACGACCGCTGTAATAAAACCTTTGCCTGAGTCAAGACAGGCTTTGTTCAGAGCTCCTGTAGAGCACAGGTAATTCAATTATCAGATAGATGGCATATCCTTAGTGTGGCCAGCAAAAGGCAGATGGGCCTGGGAACACAGTTGTGACTCAAGTTTCACTCCTGATGGGGGTAGCTGTCAAGCAAAATCAAGTTCCTTAAGCCAGACTTTCAGCTAACTGTCATGTTTTTTGTTGCTTTTTAAATTAACTTGCAATTTTACACATGCAGCTAGAATGCTGATTCTAAGTTTAAACTATGACATTTAAACAATTGCAAAGGCATGTGACACCAAACATAGGTCACTCATTTAATCTAAACATTTTCGATTTTAGTGTCTTTAAATCCAGTGCAACTTAAACTGCTGACTCCATAGCAGTTTTGTTATAAGCATTGTTTTGGGCTCTTCATTTCCCCGATTTTGTAAGCACACAAAACTCCATTCTGCCAAATGTCTGCTGGTGTTCAGTGAATATTTTGCACATATTGCAATGTTTGAAAATAGGCATTTTGAGCCTGCCTTCAGAGAAACACAGGGTGGTTTTAAAACGCCGGCTTTTGGATAGTGGTGAGTACTGGTACTGCACCCATTTTTGGGATTTAAGAAATGAATTCCCCACAATTCTAGGTTGCATTTGGCAATCAGCATTGCCATTCCCAATGGTTTCAGACTACTGTGCGGGTAGTCCAATGGTGGTTTTAAAGCGCTTTGAAGCTAACCGGCGCTACTGTTTTTCCTTTGGCAACCCATTTCCCTCATGGCAACCCGGCCTTTCATTCTCGCACTGGTGGGTGACAAGTGAGGCAACCATTTTGGTGTGCGCACAAACTGCGCAGCTTTCCTGGATTTCGGCGCACATGTGGGTTTTCCGCCATCTTGAATTTTCTAAGCCCACAGCACCAAATGTTGTGGCATGATAGCTTGCACGTGGGTCAAGACACCCAACAACGGGGATTGGGCAAGTGACTTGCGTGACGTCAGCGGACATCTGACGTGCTCTCCCATTGGCTGTAGTAAAGCGTGCAGTGCGTCTTATTTTCAGAGACGCCCGCCATCTTAGTTTATTGTTCGTATATTGGCATCTGAATAAAGCTCTCCGGTGACTTCAGACTTCAGAAGTGATTATCACAACTTAACAAGCAAAAATTCCTATGTGATAAGATCAGAGGACAGCGGGGCCTCCAATGGGGCTGTGTGAGGCTCATGTGGATTACACTTCCTGAACATCCCAGGCTGCTGCAGACTTGCAAGAGACATGCCATCGCCATCGGTACACGATGGCCTGCGGAGGACTGAGGAGCATATATCCTGTTCCCCTCACCCCGCTCATTACCCGTGTCTCCCTCCTGTATCCCCCCACCCCGCTCATTACCCGTGGCTCCCTCCTATATCCCCCACCCCCGCTCATTACCCATGTCTCCCTTCTGTACCCCCCACCCCCTGCTCATGCCCGTGTTTCCCTCGTGTTCCCCCACCCCCGCTCATTACCCATGTCTCTCTCTTGTATCCCCCCATACCCCACTCATTACCGTGTCGCCCTCCTGTACCCCCCACCCCCGCTCATGCCGTGTCTCTCATTTGTTTCCCCCCACCCCCTGCTCATGGCCCATGTCTCCCCTGTTCCCCCCACCCCCCGCTCATGCCCCGTGTCTACCTCCCATTCCCCCCCACCCCCCTCTCATGCCCTGTGTCTCCCCTGTTACCCCCCACACCCCACTCATGCCCCGTGTCTTCCTTCTGTTCCTCCCCCACCCCCACTCATGCCCCGTGTCTCCCTCGTGTTCCACCCCACCCCCCGCTCATGCCCCGTGTCTCCCGTGTACCCCCCACCCCCGCTCATGCCCCGTGTCTCCCTCCTGTTCCCCCCACCCCCCACTCATTCCCTGTGTTTCTCTCTTGTTCCCCACACCCCCCGCTCATGCCTCATGTCTCTCTCCTGTTACCCCCACGCCCCGCTCATGCCCCGTGTCTCCCTCTTGTTGCCCCCCACCCCCGCTCATGCCCCGAGTCTCTCTCCTGTTACCCCCCACCCCCTCTCATGCCCCGTGTCTCTCTCCTGTTGCCCCCCATCCCCGGTCATGCCCAGTGTCTCCCTGCTGTTGCCCCCCCACCCCCGGCTCATGCCCCGTGTCTCCCTGCTGTTGCCCCCCACCCCCCGGTCATGCCCCATGTCTCCCTGCTGTTGCCCCACACCCCCCGCTCATGCCCCGTGTCTTTCTGCTGTTACCCCTACCCCCTTCTCATGCCCCATGTCTCTCACCTGTTGCCCCACACCCCTCGGTCATGCCCCATGTCTCCCTGCTGTTGCCCCCAACCCCTGCTCATGCCCCGTGTCTCTCGTGTCTCTCTCCTGTTACCCCCCACCCCCGGTCATGCCCCGTGTCTCCCTGCTGTTGCCCCCACCCCCTGCTCATGCCGTGTCTCTCTCCTGTTACCCCCACCCCCCTCTCATGCCCTATGTCTCTCTCCTGTTGCCCCCACCCCCGGTCATGCCCTGTGTCCCTCTCCTGTAACCCCCATCCCCCGGTCTTGCCACGTATCTCCTTGCTGTTGCCACCCACCCCCCGCTCATGCCCCGTGTCTCTCTCCTGTTACCCCCAACCCCCGGTCATGCCCCGTGTCTCCCTGCTGTTGCTGCCCAACCCCCCGCTCATGCCCCATGTCTCTCTCCTGTTCCTCCATCCCCCGCTCATGCCTCGTGTCTCCCCTGTTGCCCCCCACCCCCCGCTCATGCCCCATGTCTCCCTGATGTTGCTCCCCACCCCCCGCTCATGCCCCATGTCTCTCTCCTGTTATCCCCTCATGCCCGTGTCTCACTCCTGTTTACCCCCACCCCCTGCTCATGCCCTGTGTCTCTCTCCTGTTGCCCCCCACCACCCCGCTCATGCCCCATGTCCCCCTGCTGTTGCCCCTGCTCATGCTCCGTGTCGGTCTCCTGATGCCCCCCCACCCCCTGCTCATGGCCCATGTCTCCCCTGTTCCCCCCACCCCCCGCTCATGCCCCGTGTCTACCTCCCATTCCCCCCCACCCCCCTCTCATGCCCTGTGTCTCCCCTGTTACCCCCCACACCCCACTCATGCCCCGTGTCTTCCTTCTGTTCCTCCCCCACCCCCACTCATGCCCCGTGTCTCCCTCGTGTTCCACCCCACCCCCCGCTCATGCCCCGTGTCTCCCGTGTACCCCCCACCCCCGCTCATGCCCCGTGTCTCCCTCCTGTTCCCCCCACCCCCCACTCATTCCCTGTGTTTCTCTCTTGTTCCCCACACCCCCCGCTCATGCCTCATGTCTCTCTCCTGTTACCCCCACGCCCCGCTCATGCCCCGTGTCTCCCTCTTGTTGCCCCCCACCCCCGCTCATGCCCCGAGTCTCTCTCCTGTTACCCCCCACCCCCTCTCATGCCCCGTGTCTCTCTCCTGTTGCCCCCCATCCCCGGTCATGCCCAGTGTCTCCCTGCTGTTGCCCCCCCACCCCCGGCTCATGCCCCGTGTCTCCCTGCTGTTGCCCCCCACCCCCCGGTCATGCCCCATGTCTCCCTGCTGTTGCCCCACACCCCCCGCTCATGCCCCGTGTCTTTCTGCTGTTACCCCTACCCCCTTCTCATGCCCCATGTCTCTCACCTGTTGCCCCACACCCCTCGGTCATGCCCCATGTCTCCCTGCTGTTGCCCCCAACCCCTGCTCATGCCCCGTGTCTCTCGTGTCTCTCTCCTGTTACCCCCCACCCCCGGTCATGCCCCGTGTCTCCCTGCTGTTGCCCCCACCCCCTGCTCATGCCGTGTCTCTCTCCTGTTACCCCCACCCCCCTCTCATGCCCTATGTCTCTCTCCTGTTGCCCCCACCCCCGGTCATGCCCTGTGTCCCTCTCCTGTAACCCCCATCCCCCGGTCTTGCCACGTATCTCCTTGCTGTTGCCACCCACCCCCCGCTCATGCCCCGTGTCTCTCTCCTGTTACCCCCAACCCCCGGTCATGCCCCGTGTCTCCCTGCTGTTGCTGCCCAACCCCCCGCTCATGCCCCATGTCTCTCTCCTGTTCCTCCATCCCCCGCTCATGCCTCGTGTCTCCCCTGTTGCCCCCCACCCCCCGCTCATGCCCCATGTCTCCCTGATGTTGCTCCCCACCCCCCGCTCATGCCCCATGTCTCTCTCCTGTTATCCCCTCATGCCCGTGTCTCACTCCTGTTTACCCCCACCCCCTGCTCATGCCCTGTGTCTCTCTCCTGTTGCCCCCCACCACCCCGCTCATGCCCCATGTCCCCCTGCTGTTGCCCCTGCTCATGCTCCGTGTCGGTCTCCTGATGCCCCCCCACCCCCTGGTCATGCCCCGTGTCTCTCTCCTGTTCCACCCACCCCTTGCTTATGCCTCGTGTCTCTCCTGTTACCCCCAAGCCCCCTCTCATGCCCCATGTCTCCCGTGTGTTCCCCCGACCCCCCGCTCATGCCCCGTGTCTACCTGCTGTTGCCCCCCACCCCGCTCATGCCCCGTGTCTCTCTCCTGTTCCACCCACCCCTTGCTTATGCCTCGTGTCTCTCCTGTTACCCCCACCCACCGCTCATACCCCGTGTCTCCCTGCTGTTGTCCCTCACCCCCCGCTCATGCCCCTTGTCTCTCTCCTGTTACCCTCCAGCCCCCTCTCATGCCCCGCGTCTCCCTCGTGTTCCCCCGACCCCCACTCATGCCCCGTGTCTCCCTGCTGTTGTCCCCCACCCCCCGCTCATGCCCCGTGTCTCCCTGCTGTTGCCCCCACCCCCTGCTCATGCCCGGTGTCTCTCTCCTGTTACACCTAACCCCCCTCTCATGCCCCTTGTCTCTCTCCTGTTACCCCCACCCCTTCAAATGCCCCGTGTCTCTCTCCTGTTGCCCCCACCCCCGATCATGCCCCATGTCTCCCTGTTGTTTCCCCCCACCACCCGCTCATGCCCCGTGTCTCTCTCCTGTAACCCACACCCCCTTCTCAAGCGCCGTGTCTCTCTCCTGTTGCCTCCCACCCCCCATTCATGCCCTGTGTCTCCCTTCTGTTGCCCCCACCCCGTTCATGCCCGTGTCTCTCTCCTGTTACCCTCACCCCCGCTCATGCCCTGTGTCTCCCTCTTGTTGACCCTCACCCCCCGCTCATGCCCCGTGCCTCCCTGCTGTTGCCCCCCACCCCCCGCTCATGCCCCGTGTCTCTCTCCTGTTACCCCCCACCCCCCGCTCATGCCCCGTGTCTCTCTCCTGTTACCCCCCACCCCCTCTCATGCCCCGTGTCTCTCTCTTGTTGCCCCCCATCCCCGGTAATGCCCCATGTCCCGTTGCTCATGCCCCGTGTCTCTCTCCTGTTACTCCCACCCCTCCTCTCATGCCCCGTGTCTCTCTCCTGTTACCCCCACCACCCTCTCATGCCCCGTGTCTCTCTCCCGTTGCACCCCACCCCCGGTCATGCCCCGTGTCTCCCTTCTGTTGCCCCCGAACCCCTCGGTCATGCATTGTGTCTCTCTCCTGTTACCCCCACCCCCCTCTCATGCCCCGTGTCTCCCTCGTGTTCCCCCAACCTATGCTCATGCCCCGTTGCTCCCTGCTGTTACCCCCCACCCTCCGCTCATGCCCCGTGTCTCCCTGCTGTTGCCCCCCACCCCTCGCTCATGCCCCGTGTCTCTCTCCTGTTACCCTTCACCCCCCGCTCATGCCCTGTGTCTCTCTCCTGTTACCCCACCCCCCTCTCATGCCCCGTGTCTCTCTCCTGTTACCGCCCACCCCCTCTCATGCCCCGTGTCCCTCTCCTGTTGCCCCCCACCCCCGGTCATGCTCCGTGTCTCTCTCCTGTTACCCCCCACCCCCCGCTCATGCCCCGTGTCTCCCTTGCGTTCCCCCACCCCCGCTCATGCCCCGTGTCTCCCTGCTGTTGCCCCCCACCCTCTGTTCATGCCCCGTGTCTCCCTGCTGTTGCCCCACACCCCCCACTCATGCCCCGTGTCTCCCTGCTGTTGCCCCCATCCCCCGGTCATGCCCCGTGTCTCCCTCTTGTTGCCCCCCACCCCCGCTCATGCCCCGTGTCTCTCTCCTGTTACCCCCCACCCCCTCTCATGCCCTGTGTCTCTCTCCTGTTGCCCCCCATCCCCAGTCATGCCCAGTGTCTCCCTGCTGTTGCCCCCCACCCCCGGCTCATGCCCCGTGTCTCCCTGCTGTTGTCCCCCACCCCCCGGTCATGCCCTGTGTCTCCCTGCTGTTGCCCCCATCCCCCGGTCATGCCCCGTGTCTCCCTCTTGTTGCCCCCCACCCCCGCTCATGCCCCGTGTCTCTCTCCTGTTACCCCCCACCCCCTCTCATGCCCCGTGTCTCTCTCCTGTTGCCCCCCATCCCCAGTCATGCCCAGTGTCTCCCTGCTGTTGCCCCCCACCCCCGGCTCATGCCCCGTGTCTCCCTGCTGTTGTCCCCCACCCCCCGTTCATGCCCTGTGTCTCCCTGCTGTTGCCCCACACCCCCCGCTCATGCCCCGTGTCTCTCTGCTGTTACCCCTACCCCCTTCTCATGCCCCGTGTCTCTCACCTGTTGCCCCACACCCCTCGGTCATGCCCCGTGTCTCCCTGCTGTTGCCCCCCAACCCCCGCTCATGCCCTGTGTCTCTCCCTTGTTACCCCCCACCCCCGGTCATGCCCCGTGTCTCCCTGCTGTTGCCCCCACCCCCCGCTCATGCCCTTGTCTCTTCTGTTACTCCCACCCCCCTCTCATGCCCGTGTCTCTCTCCTGTTGCCCCCACCCCCCAGTCATGCCCTGTGTCTCTCTGCTGTTGCCCCCCACCCCCCGCTCATGCCCCGTGTCTCTCTCCTGTTACCCCCCACCCCCCTCTCATGCCCCGTGTCTCTCTCCTGTTGCCCCCCATCCCCTGGTCACGCCCCATGTCTCCCTGCTGTTACCACCCACCCCGCTTATGCCCCGTGTCTCTCTAATGTTACCAACCACCCCCTGGTCATGCCCCGTGTCTGCCTGCTGTTGCCCCCAACCCCCCGCTCATGCCCCGTTTCTCCCCTGTGCCCCCCACCCCTGCTAATGCCCTGTGTCTCCCTGATGTTGCCCCCACCCCCCGCTCATGCCCCGAGTCTCTCTCCTGTTACCCCCCACCCCCCTCTCATGCCCCGTGTCTCCCTCCTGTTGCCCCCATCCCCCGCTCATGCCCTGTGTTTCTCTCCTGTTGCCCCCCACCCCCCGCTCATGCCCCATGTCTCCCTGCTGTTGCCCCTGCTCATGCTCCGTGTCTCTCTCCTGATGCCCCCCACCCCCCGTTCATGCCCCGTGTCTCCCTGCTGTTGGCCCCCCACCCCCTGCTCATGCCCCGTGTCTCTCTCCTGTTCCCCCCACCCCCGCTTATGCCTCGTTTCTCTCCTATTACCCCCACCCCCCTCTCATGCCCCATGTCTCCCTGCTGTTGCCCCTCACCTCCGCTCATGCCCCTTGTCTCTCTCCTGTTACCTCCCACCCCCTCTCATGCCCCATTTCTCCCTCATGTTCCCCCCACCACCCGCTCATGCCCCGTGTCTCCTGCTGTTGCCCCCACCCACTGCTCATGCCCCGTGTCTCTCTCCTTGTACCCCCCACCCCCTCTCATGCCCCGTGTCTCTCTCCTGTTACGTCCCACCCCCTCTCATGCCCCGTGCCTCTCTCCTGTTGCCTCCACCCCCCGATCAAGCCCTATGTCTCCCTGCTGTTTCCCCCCACCCCCGCTCCTGCCCCGTGTCTCTCTCCTGTTACCCCCACCCCCTCTCATGCCCCGTGTCTCTCTCCTGTTGCCCCCCGTGTCCCAGTCATGCCCTGTGTCTCCCTTCTGTTGCCCCCCACCCCCCGGTCATGCTCGTTTCTCTCTGCTATTGCCCCCTACCCCTCTCTCATGCCCCGTGTCTCCCTCGTGTTCCCCCAACCCCCGCACATGCCCCGTGTCTCCCTGCTGTTGCGCCCCACCCCCGCTCATGCCCTGTGTTTCCCTTCTGTTGCCCCCCACCCTCTGCTCATGCCCCCTGTCGCTCTCCTTCTCGCGCCTTGAAACACTTGTGTATAGGCACGTTACAAATGCCATATCATATCATATCATATCCTGTTACCACTGCTCATGCCCTGTGTCTCCCTGCTGTTGCCCCCCACCCCCCGCTCATGCCCAATGTCTCCCTGCTGTTGCGCCCCACTCCCCGCTCATACCCCGTGTCTCCCTCCTGTTACCTCGCACCCCCGCTCATGCCCCGTGTCTCCCTCCTGTTACCCCCCACCTCCTGCTCTTGCCCTGTGTCTCTCTCCTGTTACCCCCCACCTCCCTCTCATGCCCTTTGTCTCCCTCCTGGTCCCCCCTACCCATGCCCTGTTGTGTTCTCTTTGTACACCCCGCCTTGCCCTTCCATGGTGTCCATCTTGGTTAAAGATTTTCCTTCCTACACCGGGACGCCGCAGGCGTTCCGGTTTGGGAAGAAAAATCCTTTTTTTACCACCCCGGTTCCCACTATGAGAACCTAGGATGCTAGTGCTCTTCATCCATTGAAAAGGATGTTATGGTTATGTTGCACTAATAAAAAACTATGACATTCAATGAAAAAACCTTGTTAAAGGGACCTTATGGTTAAGTTGCACTAATAAAAACCTATGAAAATCAATGAAAAAACTTTGTTAAAGGGACGTTATGGTGAAGTTGCACTAATAGAAACCAATGAAATTCAGTGAAAAAACTTTGTTAAAGGGATGTTATGGTAGTTGCGCTATTAAAAACTTATGGAATTCAGTTAAAAAACTTTGGTAAAGGGACGTTATGGTTAAGTTGCACTACTAAAAACCTATGAAATTCAGTGAAAAAACTTTGTTAAAGGGACGTTATGGTTAAGTTGCGCTACTAAAAACCTATGAAATGCAGTGAAAAAACTTTGTTAAAGGGACGTTATGGCGCGAGTTATGGTTAAATGCATGGTGGTGGCGCGAGTTATGGTTGCTTAGCTTACCATAACTGGCGAATTGCAAGGGTTTTTCGGTTTTACTTGGAACCATAACCCCTTTAACACAGTTTTTTCATTGAATTTCATAGGTTTTTATTAGTGCAACTTAACCATAACATGGTAACATGTTTTTTTTACTAAATTTTAAAGGTTTTTATTAGTGCAACGTCACCATAACATCCTTTTCAATAGATGAAGACCACTAACATCTTATGTCCTAAAAGTGGGAACGCCGGGTGGTAAAAAAAACAAAAAGATTTTCCTTCCTGTAGGAAGGAAAATCTTTTACCAAGATGGCCACCATGGAAAGGGAAGGCGGGGTGTATAAAGCACACAACAGGGCATGAGCGGGGGGTCGGGGGAACAGGGGAGACACATGGGCATGAGCGGGGGTGAGAGGGAACAGGGTATCAAATGGGGCATGAGCAGGGTGTGGGGGGAAAAAGAAAGGAAACAAGGGGCATGAGCAGTGGTGGGGGGAACAGGAGAGAGACACGGGGCATGAGCAGCGGGTGGGGAGGAACATGAGGGAGACACGGGGTATGAGCAGGGGGTGGGGAGGAACAAGAGGGAGACACAGGGCTTAAGCGGGGGGGTACAGGGCACACACGGGACATGAGCGGGGGTGGGGGGGAAAGGAGAGAGACAAGGGGCATGAGCGGGGGGTGGGGGGAACACGAGCGAGACACGGGGCATGAGCAGGGGGCGTGGGGGCTAACACGAGGGAAACACGGGGCATGAGCGGGGGGGTGGGGAGAACAGGAGACAGACACGGGGCATGAGCGGGGGGGGTGGGGAGAACAGGAGACAGACACGGGGCATGAGCAGGGGATGGGGGGAATAGGAGACAGATACGGGGCATGAGTGGGGGTGGGGAGAACAGGAGACAGACACAGGGCATAAGCGGGGAGTTGGGGTTCAACAGGAGACAGACACGGGGCATGAGCGGGGGAGTGGGGGCAACAGGAGAGAGACACGGGGCATGAGCGCGGAGTGGGGGGTACAGGAGACAGACACGGGGCATGGGTGGGGGCAACAGGAGACAGACACGGGGCATGAGCAGGGGGTGCGGGGAAATGGAGACAGACACGGGGCATGAGCGGGGGGTGGGGGAACAGAAGACAGACACGGGGCATGAGCAGGGGAGTGGGGGACAACAGGAGAGAGACACGGGGGGTGGGGGGGTACAGGAGACAGGCACGGGGCATGAGCAGGTGGTGGGGGCAACAGGAGAGAGACACGGGGCATGAGTGGGGGGTGTGGGGTACAGGAGACAGACACGGGGCATGAGCGGGGGGGTGGGGGCAACAGGAGAGAGACACGGGACATGAGCAGGTGGGGGAACAGGAGACAGACACGGGGCATGAGCGGGGGGGCAACAGGAGACAGACACGGGGCATGAGCGGGGGGTGGGGGATTACAGGAGACAGACACGGGGCATGAGCAGGGGGGTGGGGGGTACAGGAGACAGACACGGGGCATGAACGGGGGGTGGGGGGCAACAGGAGAGAGACACGGGGCATGAGCGGGGGGTGAAGGGGAACAGGAGACAGACACGGGGCATGAGCGGGGGGTGGGGGGAACAACAGAGACAGCCACGGGGCATGAGCGGGGGGTGGGGGGCAACAGGAGACAGACACGGGGCATGAGCGGGGGGTGGGGAGCAACATGAGACAGACATGGGGCATGAGCGGGGGGTGGGGGGGCAACAGGAGACAGACACAGGGCATGAGCAGGGGTGGGGGGGAACAGGAGACAGACATGGAGCATGAGCGGGGGGTGCAGAGAACAGGAGACAGACACGGGGCATGAGCGGGGGTGGGGGGAGCAACAAACACGGGGCATGAGCGGGGGCTGGGGAGAACAGACACGGGGCATGAGCGGGGGGTGGGGAGAACAGGAGACAGACACGGGCATGAGCGGGGGGTGGGGGGCAACAAGAGAGAGACACAGGGCATGAGCGGGTGGGGGAACAGGAGACAGACACGTGGCATGAGCTGGTGGGGGGAACAGGAGACAGACATGGGGCATGAGCGTGGGGGAGGGGGGCAACAGGAGATAGACACGGGGCATGAGCGGGGAGTGGGGGGAACAGGACACAGACACAGGGCATAAGCGGGGGGTGTGGGGGGAACAGGAGACAGACATGGAGCATGAGCGGGGGGTGCGGAGAACAGGAGACAGACACGGGGCATGAGCGGGGGTGGGGGGAACAACAAACATGGGGCATGAGCGGGGGGTGGGGAGAACAGACACGGGGCATGAGCGAGGGGGTGGGGGGGCAACAGGAGACCGACACGGGGCATGAGCGGGGGGTGGGAGGAACAGGAAACAGGATACAGACACGGGTCATGAGGGGGGGGTGGGGAGAACAGGAGACAGACACGGGGCATGAGCGGGGGGGTGGGGGGCAACAAGAGAGAGACACGGGGCATGAGCGGGTGGGGGAAACAGGAGACAGACACGTGGCATGAGCTGGTGGGGGGAACAGGAGACAGACATGGGGCATGAGCGGGGGGAGGGGGGCAACAGGAGATAGACACGGGGCATGAGCGGAGAGTGGGGGAACAGGACACAGACACAGGGCATGAGCGGGGGGTGGGGAGAACAGGAGACAGACACTGGGCATGAGCGGGGGGCGTGGGGGGCAACAGGAGACAGACACGGAACATGAGGGGAACAGGAGACAGATACGAGGCATGAGCAGGGGGTGGGGAGAACAGGTGACAGACACTTGGCATGAGCGGGGGGAAAAGAAGACAGACACAGGGCATGAGCGGGGGGTGGGGGGAAGGGGAGAGAGACACACGGGGCATGAGCTGGGTTGGGTGGAGGGAGAGAGACACACGGGACAGGAGCGGGGGGTGGGCGGGGCGGTGAGAGAGAGACACACGGGGCATGAGCGGGGTTGAGACACACGGGACATGAGCGGGGGCTGGGCGGGAGGGAGGCTCAGAGAGACACACGGGGCATGAGGGGGGTGGGGGGGAGAGAGACACACGGGGCATGAGCGGGTGGTGGGGGGAAGGGGAGAGAGACACACGGGGCATGAGCGGGGGTGGGGGGAGGGAGAGAGACACACGGGGCATGAGCGGGGGGTGAGGGGAGGGAGAGAGACACACAGGGCATGAGCGGGGGGTGGGGGGAGGGAGAGAGTCACACGGGGCATGAGCGGGGGAAGGGAGAGAGACACACAGGACATGAGCGGGGGGTGGGCGGGAGGGAGAGAGAGAGACAACGAGGCATGAGCGGGGGCGGGGGGGAGAGAGACACACGAGGCATGAGCGGGGATGGGGGAGAGAGACACACGGGGCATGAGCAGGGGGTGGGGGGAGGGAGAGAGACACACGGGGCAAGAGCGGGGTGTGGGGGGAGGGAGAGAGATACACAGGGCATGAGCGGGGGTTGGGGGGGAGGGAGAGAGTCAAACGGGGCATGAGCGGGGGAGGGAGAGAGACACACGGGGCATAAGCGGGAGGGGTGAGACACATGGGACATGAGCGTGGGGTGGGCGGGAGGGGGAGAGACTCACAGGGCATGAGCGGGGCTGGGTGGGAGGGGGAAAGACACGGGGCAAGAGAGGGGGTGGGCGCTTGGGGGAAAGAGACAAGGGGCAAGAGCGGGGGTGGGCAGGAGGGGGAAAGAGACACGGGGCAAGAGTGGGGGTGGGCGGAAGGGGGAAGAGACACAGGGAAAGAGCGGGGGTGGGCGGGAGGGGGAAAGAGATGCGGGGGTGGGCGGGAGGGGGAAAGAGACACGGGGCAAGAGCGGGGGTGGGCGGGAGGGGGAAAGAGACACAGGGAAAGAGCGGGGGTGGGCGGGAGGGGGAAAGAGATGCAGGGGTGGGCGGGAGGGGGAAAGAGACACGGGGCAAGAGCGGGGGTGGGCGGGAGGGGGAAAGACACATGGGGCAAGAGCAGGAGTTGGCGGGAGGGGGAAAGACACACGGGGCAAGAGTGGGGGTCGGGGTGAAGGGGAGAGAGACACGGGGCATGAGCGGGGGTGGGCGGGAGGGGGAAAGACACACGGGGCAAGAGCGGGGGTGGGCGGGAGGGGGAAAGAGACACAGGGCAAGAGCAGGGGTGGGCGGGAGGGGGAAAGAGACACGGGGCAAGAGCGGGGGTGGGCAGGAGGGGGAAAGAGACACAGGGCAAGAGCGGGGGTGGGCGGGAGGGGGAAAGAGACACGGGGCAAGAGCGGGGGTGGGTGGTAGGGGGAAAGACACACGGGGCAAGAGCGGGGGTTGCCGGGAGGGGGAAAGACATGGGGCAAGAGTGGGGGTTGGCGGGAGGGGGAAAGACACACGGGGCAAGAGCGGGGGTGGGGGTGGGAGACAGACACATGGGCAAGAGCAGGGGTGGGGGGAAGGGAGACAGACACACGGCGCAAGAGCAGGGGGTGGGGGGTAGGGAGAGAGACACACGAGGCATGAGCGAGGGTGGGGGGAAGGGGAGAGACATACAGGGCATGAGTGGGGGTGGAGGGGAGGGAGAGAGACACATGGGGCATGAGCGGGGGGTGGGCGGCTCGGGGGAGAGACACACGGGGCATGAGCGGGGGTGGGGGAAGTGAGAGAGACACACGGGGCATGAGTGGGGGGTGGGGGAAGGGGAGAGAGACACACGGGGCATGAGCGGGGGGTGGGCGGGAGGGGGAGAGACACACGGGGCATGAGCGGGTTTAGGGGGAGGGAGAGAGACAAACGGGACATGAACGGCGGGTGGGCGGCGGGTGGGGAGAGACACACGTACATGAGCGGGGGTGGGCGGCTGGTGGGGAGAGACACACGGACATGAGCGGTGGTGGGCGGCGGATGGGGAGAGACACACGGGACATGAGCAGGGGGTGGGGAGAGACACACGGACATGAGCGGGGGTGGGCGGCGGGTGGGGAGAGACACACGGACATGAGCGCGGGGTTGGTGGCAGATGGGGAGAGACACATGGATGAGCGGGGGGTGGGCGGCGGGTGGGGAGAGACACACGGACATGAGCGGTGGGTGGGCGGCAGGTGGGGAGAGACACATGGACATGAGCGGGGGGTGGGAGAGACATACGGGGGTGGGAGAGACACACAGGGCATGAGCGGGGGGTGGACGGGTGGGAGAGACGAGCGGGGCACGAGCGGGGCATGAGCGGGGGGTGGGCAGGAGGGAGAAAGACACACGGACATGAGCGGGGGGTGGGCGGGAGGGAGAAAGACACACGGACATGAGCGGGGGTGGGCGTGTGGGAGAAAGACACACGGACAGGAGCGGGGGGTAGGAGGAACAGGAGACAGGCACGGGCATGAGCGGGGGTGGGGGACTTACTGTGCAGGTGGGATACAAAGCCTCTCATGCGAGGAACAAAGATGGCGGGCATCTCTGAAGCCAGACGCACTGCACGCTTTCACGCATCCAATGAGAGAGCACGCAGATGTCCACGGACATCACGCTAGCTGCTTGCCCAATCACCGTCCTGTCCACGGAGAGAACAGGGAAGTGTGTCCTCGAAGCGAACACAGATATCACACATTTTTTTCACTTACATTTATGTCATTTTTTTAAAAACTACTGGATGGATTTACACCAAATAAAGCAAAGCACGCTTTCGGGACCAAGCCGCCACTCCTGTCGCAAATTTGGTGTAAATCCATCCAGCGGTTTGGGCTGTAGGCGTGAGCAAAGTTTTTTCACATTATGTCTATGGGAAAAAAAAAGTTTTGGGACCCCCCCTATAACTTTGCCCCCCCTGGACGGGGAGGATTCGTCCAGGGAGAGCGAAGTTATAAGCCGCCCAAAAAGTGCTCTTCCTATGGAAACAGCAACTTAACCATAACTACATGGCCACTACCGTGGCCATGTAATATATATATATTACACAGCAGTAGTGGCTGTGTAGTTATGGTTAAGTTGCTGTTTCCATAGGAAGAGCCCTTTTTGGGTGGCTTATAACTCTGTTCCCCCTGGATGAATCCTCACCAAACTTTGCAAAAAAAGTATATGGTTCATTCTGACTTTTGCAAAGTTTGGTGAGGTTTGGTCCAGGGGGGGGCAAAGTTATAGTGGGGTTCCCAACACTTCTTTTTTTCCCATAGACTGAATGGGGAAAAAACTTTGCTCATGCCTACAGCCCAAACCGCTGGATGGATTTTCACCAAATTCGGACCAGGAGCAGCGGCTTGGTCCCGAAAATAGGTCACAAAAAATTAGTGATATCTATGTTCGGTCCACGGACACACTTCCCTGTTCGCTCCGCAGACAGGGTCCAGATCGGCCAATCGGCTTGCATCATGTCGCTGATTGGACGGTGAAGAGCGTGAAGTGCATCAGATTTTTGGAAACACCCGCCATCTTGGATTCGCAGACGTCCGCGGACAGCGCGGTGTACCTTGGTGGAAAAATACTATTTAGTAAAGTGTTTTGGTGTGTAAGACTGTTTGGGGAGGGTGGGGGAGAACGAGATAGGTTAAATGTTGTATTTATTTAGGTGGCAGGCTCCCCTGTTGTGTTCGTTCTGACCGCGGACAATACGGGTGTCCTGAAATGTTCGTAAATAAAGGAAATGGGGTGTCCTGAGGACACTAAGCCTGTCCGTATGGTTCGTAGGCAAGTTGAAACTGTTCTAAGAACACATCAAGTGTACTGGGATGTTCATAAATAAACAAAATGGGGGTGTTCTGAGGACGCTAGAACTGTCTGAATTGTTCGCAAGCAAGTTGAAACTGTTCTAAGAACACTTGTCATGTTCGCGGACATTAAAAGTGCCCTTATGGCATAGTTAAAATGTTTGACTCTATGGTGTGTTATGCTGTGGTGGTTGTGGCCAGGGCATAGAGTCTGTGGAGCATGGCCGTATGGGCATGCACCCAAGACTCTATGCCCTGGCCACAAACACCGCAGCATAGCACACCCATAGTGGCTTATCCAGTCTTGGGTGCATGGACAAGATCAAATTTATAAGCACCGAAGTTATACGCTATTATGGGTGTGTTATGCTGCGGTGGTTGCGGTGTCCTGAAATGTTCATAAATAAACGAAATGGGTGTGTCCTGAGGATGCTGTCCGTATTGTCCGTAGGCAAGTTGAAATTGTTCTAAGAACATGTATCCTGGGGTGTTCGTAAATAAACAAAATAGGGGTGTCCTGAGGATGCTATACCTGTCCGTATTGTTCGTAGGCAAGTTGGAACTGTTCTAAGAATACATCAAGTGTCCTGGGATGTTCATAAATAAACTAAATAGGTGTGTCCTGAGGACGCTTTGCCTGTCCGTACTGTTCGCAGGCAAGTTGAAACTGTTCTAAGAACACTTGTCATGTTCGCGGACATTCAAAGTGCCCATATGGCATAGTTAAAATGTTTGACTCTATGGGTGTGATATGCTGTGGTGGTTGTGGCCAGGGCATAGAGTCTTTGGAGCATGGCCGTATGGGCATGCACCCAATACTCTATGATATGGCCACAAACACTGCAGCATAGCACACCCATAGTGGCTTATCCAGTCTTGTGTGCATGGACAAGATCAAATTTATAAGCACCGAAGTTATAAACTATTATGGGTGTGGTATGCTGTGGTGGTTGCGGTGTCCTGAAATGTTTGTAAATAAAGGAAATGGGGTGTCCTGAGGACACTAAGCCTGTCCGTATGGATCGTAGCCAAGTTGAAACTGTTCTAAGAACACATCAAGTGTACTGGGATGTTCATAAATAAACAAAATGGGGGTGTTCTGAGGACGCTAGAACTGTCTGAATTGTTCGCAAGCAAGCTGAAATTGTTCTAAGAACACACACAGTGTCCTGAAATGTTCGTAAATAAACAAAATGGGTGTGTCCTGAGGTTGCTATGACTGTCCGTATTGTTCGCAGTTGAAATTGTTCTAAGAACATGTGTCCTGGAATGTTCGTAAATAAACAAAATGGGGGTATCCTGAGTATGCAATACCTGTCCCTACTGTTCGTAGGCAAGTTGAAATTGTTCTAAGAACACATCAAGTGTCCTGGGATGTTTGTAAATAAACAAAATGGGGGTGTTCTGAGGACGCTATGAAATTGTTGTAAGAACACATCAAGTGACCAGGTATGTTCGTAAATAAACAAAATGGGGGTGTTCTGAGGACGCTAGAACTGTCCGAATTGTTCACAAGCTAGCTGAAACTGTCCTAAGAACACACGCGGTGTCCTGAAATGTTCGTAAATAAACTAAATGTGTGTGTCCTGAGGACGCTATACCTGTCCGTATTGTTCGTAGGCAAGTTGGAACTGTTCTAAGAACACATCAAGTGTCCTGGGATGTTCATAAATAAAGGAAATGGGGTGTCCTGAGGACACTAAGCCTGTCCGTATGGTTCGTAGGCAAGTTGGAACTGTTCTAAGAACACATCATGTGTACTGGGATGTTCATAAATAAACAAAATGGGGGTGTTCTGAGGACGCTAGAACTGTCTGAATTGTTCGCAAGCAAGTTGAAACTGTTCTAAGAACACTTGTCATGTTCGCGGACATTAAAAGTGCCCTTATGGCATAGTTAAAATGTTTGACTCTATGGTGTGTTATGCTGTGGTGGTTGTGGCCAGGGCATAGAGTCTGTGGAGCATGGCCGTATGGGCATGCACCCAAGACTCTATGCCCTGGCCACAAACACCGCAGCATAGCACACCCATAGTGGCTTATCCAGTCTTGGGTGCATGGACAAGATCAAATTTATAAGCACCGAAGTTATACGCTATTATGGGTGTGTTATGCTGCGGTGGTTGCGGTGTCCTGAAATGTTCATAAATAAACGAAATGGGTGTGTCCTGAGGATGCTGTCCGTATTGTCCGTAGGCAAGTTGAAATTGTTCTAAGAACATGTATCCTGGGATGTTCGTAAATAAACAAAATAGGATTGTCCTGAGGATGCTATACCTGTCCGTATTGTTCGTAGGCAAGTTGGAACTGTTCTAAGAATACATCAAGTGTCCTGGGATGTTCATAAATAAACTAAATAGGTGTGTCCTGAGGACGCTTTGCCTGTCCGTACTGTTCGCAGGCAAGTTGAAACTGTTCTAAGAACACTTGTCATGTTCGCGGACATTCAAAGTGCCCATATGGCATAGTTAAAATGTTTGACTCTATGGGTGTGATATGCTGTGGTGGTTGTGGCCAGGGCATAGAGTCTTTGGAGCATGGCCGTATGGGCATGCACCCAATACTCTATGATATGGCCACAAACACTGCAGCATAGCACACCCATAGTGGCTTATCCAGTCTTGTGTGCATGGACAAGATCAAATTTATAAGCACCGAAGTTATAAACTATTATGGGTGTGGTATGCTGTGGTGGTTGCGGTGTCCTGAAATGTTTGTAAATAAAGGAAATGGGGTGTCCTGAGGACACTAAGCCTGTCCGTATGGATCGTAGCCAAGTTAAAACTGTTCTAAGAACACATCAAGTGTACTGGGATGTTCATAAATAAACAAAATGGGGGTGTTCTGAGGACGCTAGAACTGTCTGAATTGTTCGCAAGCAAGCTGAAATTGTTCTAAGAACACACACAGTGTCCTGAAATGTTCGTAAATAAACAAAATGGGTGTGTCCTGAGGTTGCTATGACTGTCCGTATTGTTCGCAGTTGAAATTGTTCTAAGAACATGTGTCCTGGAATGTTCGTAAATAAACAAAATGGGGGTATCCTGAGTATGCAATACCTTTCCCTACTGTTCGTAGGCAAGTTGAAATTGTTCTAAGAACACATCAAGTGTCCTGGGATGTTTGTAAATAAACAAAATGGGGGTGTTCTGAGGACGCTATGAAATTGTTGTAAGAACACATCAAGTGACCAGGCATGTTCGTAAATAAACAAAATGGGGGTGTTCTGAGGACGCTAGAACTGTCCGAATTGTTCACAAGCTAGCTGAAACTGTCCTAAGAACACACGCCGTGTCCTGAAATGTTCGTAAATAAACGAAATGTGTGTGTCCTGAGGACGCTATACCTGTCCGTATTGTTCGTAGACAAGTTGGAACTGTTCTAAGAACACATCAAGTGTCCTGGGATGTTCATAAATAAATGAAATAGGTGTGTCCTGAGGACACTATGTCTGTGCGTACTGTTCGCAGGCAAGTTGAAACTGTTCTAAGAACACTTGTCATGTTCGCGGGCATTAAAAGTGCCCATATGGCATAGTTAAAATGTTTGACTCTATGGGTGTGATATGCTGTGGTGGTTGTGGCCAGGGCATAGAGTCTTTGGAGCATGGCTGTATGGGCATGCACCCAAGAATCTATGCCCTGGCCACAAACACCGCAGCATAGCACACCCATAGTGGGTGCTATACCTGTCCGTATTGTTCGTAGGCAAGTTGGAACTGTTCTAAGAATACATCAAGTGTCCTGGGATGTTCATAAATAAACGAAATAGGTGTGTCCTGAGGACGCTATGTCTGTGCGTACTGTTCGCAGGCAAGTTGAAACTGTTCTAAGAACACTCGTCATGTTCGCGGACATTAAAAGTGCCCATATGGCATAGTTAAAATATTTGACTCTATCGGTGTGATATGCTGTGGTGGTTGTGGCCAGGGCATAGAGTCTTTGGAGCATGGCCTTATGGCCATGCACCCAAGACTCTATGCCCTGGCCACAAAAACCACAGCATAGCACACCGAATAGTGGCTTATCCAGTCTTGGGTGCATGGAAAAGATAAAATTTATAAGCAGCGAAGTTATAAGCTATTATGGGCATGGTTTGCTGCGGTGGTTGTGGTCAGGGCCTAGAGTCTTGGGCGCATGGTCAATACCAAATTTATAAACACTGAAGTTCTAAGTCACTATGGGTGTGGTTTGCTGCGATGGATATACTTATTATAATATACTTACTGTTCGGTTTAGTAACTGGAGTACATGTATTCCTTGTTAATTTCTGTGATAAAAGAAAACATCATCTTAGTATTGGTATTTTGTAACAACTTATAACATGGAATAATCAACATTTTTTTTTACCCTCATATTTAGTAGATTACAAACCAGTGTACTGTGCAATTTGCTCAGTTTCTGTGTTTGTTGCTAAAATCATTGGGTCTGTGAAAAAAAAAAATCCATGTGGATTAAAAAAAAAACTTTTTTTGTTATGCTACAGTCTATTTGTTTGTTTGTTTTCAGTGTTCACTTGTTGTTTCTGGATAATGTTCTACATGTTGGCTTGTTGCATATTTTTGTAGCAGTTAGATATCTGTTGACATATTGTAACTGTCTATTTTTTGTTATAATGAAGTGGTATTGATTTATCTGTTTGGATATTGTAAAATCTTAGGGCAGTTAGATACCAGTTGGCATATTCTAACTGTCTATTTTTTGTTATAATGTAGTGGTATTCATTTATCTGTTGGGTTATTGAAAATCTTGGGGCAGTTAGATACCAGTTGGCGTGTTGTAACTGTTTATTTTTTGATATAATTTAGTGGTATTCATTTATCTGTTTAGTTGTTGTAGAATCTTGGGGCAGTTAGATAGCTGTTGGCATATTTTAACAGTTTAAAGTTTTTTTAATAGAAGTTTTGTTACTGTTTAAGTACAGTTTAGTTAATACATTTTGGTTTTAAGAAGATTACATAAGCGTTTGTATGATTTGCAGGTAATCTCTGCTTTAGAGTAATGGTACTATCATTACATTCTAGCCGTCCACATTTTTTTTTTACATATGCAGTATAGTGACCTGCATTGGTTGTGACTCCTGTGTGGTAGATTATATCTATTGTTGTGAAGGTTTTCTTACCAAGTAATGCTTGACCATGTGTGAATCCAGTCAGCTTGCAGTTATTTTTGGTACCATCTGCATTTTAACTTAGAAGCATTAGTATTACGTATTTACTATGTGTTTGTATTAGTAAGGTGGAACGATTATCCGAATTGCAGGTAGTACATAATCTACCATGGTTTGCATTTTGTACAAGTTGCTGAAATGGAACAGATTCACAATTAGGTATTGATACATACACAAAGCGCTCATTGGGGATTTGTTCTTGTGTCACATTGTTGCAGAGAGTGCATGTATTTTTCCACATGTATGAAATCTGGAAGATTTCATTTATAGGTATGTTTTTGTTTTCCAGTACTTGTAGTAAGTACATTAGACATTCTTGTGGATCTTCCTGTGAGTTTATAGTGAATTTCACCATTCCAGCACAGTAGTCCAATTGTTGTCTTAATCCATAAACGATATACGTGTTGTCAGGATTGTTTGTGGCGTTTCTATGAGGTACTAACATTTGCAAACACAATTGGTCTGTACTGTGTAAGTAAATGTTGTCAACATTGGTGGTAATTGAAATAGAATATTTATTGCTACATTTGCGTAGCAACTTACACCAATTACATTTGAAAGTTTAAATGGACCAGGTAGTTCTGTATCTGAGTGATTTTTTTTGAGTTTGTCTTCCTTTTTTGAAGAAGAACCTGGTTTACTTTCCCTAATAGTTCCGTTTTTGTTTGTGGTACTTGATGAAGTATTAGTTTTTTTAACTCTCTTTGTAGGATTTGCAGTGACATCCTGTTGCATTTCTGTTTGATTTAGTTTTCTTTTAGAACATTTTACTTTTTGTGGAACAGGATATGTTTTTAGATGGGGGGTGTATAGTGAACGGAGTCTATTGTACTCTAAAATGCAAGGAACATCAGCGTTTACTTTACTTGCATCAAAGTTGATTAGTAATAGACCGTCAAGTGTACGTAAGCGGGATAGTGCTACGTAGCTCATGTCTTCTTTAAAGACTGTGTTACCAATGTCTATCAATGCTTTGTATAGGGTAAGACCTTGTGAATATGAATGGTGACTGCGTATGCAAGAGTTAGAGAAAATTGTTTTCTGCGTAAATACATGTCTTTGAAGAGAAGGAATCGAGCTGTTGAGCGTCCTATCCTTTTCACTTCTGAAAGTTTGTCAAAGAGAATATTGACAAACTGAATGTTGTTGT
Source organism: Ambystoma mexicanum (assembly GCF_040938575.1). Lineage (NCBI taxonomy): Eukaryota > Metazoa > Chordata > Amphibia > Caudata > Ambystomatidae > Ambystoma > Ambystoma mexicanum. The sequence goes on along the minus strand of NC_090937.1, from coordinate 1,507,871,069 downwards.
CACGTGGGTATGTTTGAAAGCCAACAACTGTACCCATTGCTCCATTAGCTAGTCCTTGATCCACGTCAAGGTTACGTTTAAGCATTACTCTGCAATTTAAGGATTTCTTTTTTACTTTAGTTTTTATTGGCATTTTGATATAAAAAACAATAAAAAGAACTTAGAAACCCCTTGCCCCCCTCCCTCCGTACCCCCACCCCGAAGCCCTCCCACCCACCTTACACGTGTCAAGTTCAATGCCTTTGCCATGGGAGACTCCCACTGTTACCTCCATCTCCTAAGCCTCGGAGATGATGCGATTTGTGACCGTGTCACCAGCTGACTTGTTGCTGCCATCCCCAGGTCGTGGGGTCCCAGGTCGGGCTGTCTTGCATTTCGGGGCTAAACCCATCCCCTTCGGGGCGGGCACCATTCCTCGGGTTCAGTGAACGTCCCATCTCCAGGATTGCTGCACTCCATACCAGTCTGTGAGGAATGAACTTGTGTCGTTTTTCACCATGGCAGTCAGTTTGTCCATCAAAAATATGTTTTTCACTTTTTTCAGCAAGTCCTCCTTTGAGGGGGCCTTGGGACTCTTCCCTTTCTGGGCCAGAGCTACTCTGCCCGCCCTCAGCATGGTTTCCCACATCCTTGGATATCGGTACAACTCTGTTTCCTCCGGGAAGAGGCCCAGCAACATCGTTAGGGGATTAAGTGGCAAACGGTCCTCTATTACTTCCGCTATCCAGTCCCTCACTGACTCCCAGTAAGCCTGTACTTTCGGGCATAGCCACCACATATGGCCTCTGGATCCCATCTGCCCCCATCCTCTCGGGCACCTTGGTGACACCCCCGGGAACATCTTTGACAGTTTTACGGGGTCTCTGTGCCACCCCTGTAACATTTTAAAGTTGTGCTCCATGTCAGAGGCGAATAGGTTCCCGTGAAATGCAATTTTGAATATTCTGGCCCAGGCGCCCTCTGAGATCTCTGCACCTGCCTGGTTGTTCCAGAATGAGCAGAAGCTCCTCCTACCTTGAAAGTTGTAGGTATTTAAAATTCTGTACATACTTGATACTGCCCCCTTCCTGGAGGTCGCCAAGTCGAGGAGCTTCTCGAAGGGGGTCAACTGTCTCTTCAGGTTTGGGCCCCATGATTGGCCGCATAGGATGCCCTTCAGGCGGAGGTATTCGAAGACGGAAAGTGACCCTTGTCCGAGAGCATCCTCAGGTCCTCATATGATAGAAATTCGCCCTCTTTGAACATCTGCCCAGCCCATTCCATTCCCATGTCTGACCAGTTCTGGGAGTGCCTGAACCCTTTCCTCCCCAGATTATTGGGATGGTCCCAGAGAGAGGAAATCGGAGAAGGCCATGTGGTGAGGTATGCGGTCTGGAGGCCCTCTTTCCAGATGTCCCAGAGGACTCCCAGGCTCGGATGGGATCGTAGGTGTGTCGGGATCGTCCTGTGAGGTGCCCATAGGAGGTCTCGGACCTTTAGGGGGTGAGCATCCATATCCTCCAGGTATGACCAGTACATTCCCAGGCCCTCTTTCATTGCTCCAGGAGGACGCGCAGTTGGGCAGCACAGAAGTAAAGATGAAAGTCCGGCAACCCAAATCCTCCCTCTTCCCTTGGCAGAGTCAATGTGGCCCAACCAGTTCTTGGGGTTTTCCCCTGCCATACAAAGTCACAAACCCCATTTTGTAGATCTCTGAAGCTCTGTGCTGGGACTTTGGTCGGGAGTGCTGTGAATAGGTACAGAAGCCGTGGCAGTATGTTCATTTTAACTGCAGTCATTCGGCCATACCATGAGAGGATCATCCTGCCCCATCTCCTCAAGTCAGAGATGATCTCCGCCATCATGGGGCCGTAATTAGCGGTTCCCAAGTCCGATATGTCTCTAGTGAGAAGTACCCCCAAGTACCCTATAGCGACCGTCTCCACCTTAATCCTGTGAAACCTGTCCAGAGGATCTAGCAATGGGTCTATTGTTTTCATTGGGAGCAAGACAGATTTTGCAGTGTTTATTTTCAGGCCAGAGAAGTGGCCAAATGCTGACACCAGGGCCAGGAAAGGGGGGGAGCGAGGAGCTCAGGTTCACCAGGTAGGCCAGAACATCATCCGCAAACAGGAAGAGCTTGAATTCGACTTCACCCCTTCTAATTTCTTTGATGTCCGAGTGAGCTCTAACCGCTATTGCCAGTGCCTCCATCGTGAGGACATATATAAGGGGGGAGAGTGGGCACCCCTGCCTCATCCCTTGGGAGAGGGGGAACGATTCTGACAACTTCCCGTTCACCTGTACCCTTGCCGTGGGGGCTCTGTAGAGTGCAGTTACCCAGCTCATGATGTGAGTCCCGAAGCCCATTCTGTGGAGGAGGAGTTCCATATAGCCCCACTCGACCCTGTCAAAGGCTTTCTTCGAGTCCAAGGAGAGGACGCATGTGTCAAGCTCCAATGTTTGAGCGTAATGGAGCAGGTCTATTGTTTTGCAGATGTTATCTGACCCCTGCCTTCCTCTAATGAAGCCCACCTGGTCCCCATGGACTAGCTTCGGCATTATTCCCTCCAGCCGCCTCCCCACCACCTTGGCCAAGATCTTAACATCAATATTTAACAATGATATGGGGCGATAGGAGGAACATTCCGCTGGATCCTTTCCCTCTTTGGGCAAAACCACTATCACGGCCCCCATCATGGACTCGGGGAGGATGCCCCCCTCCAGTACAGTGTTAAAGACTTTGACTAGGTATGGGGCCAGGGAGGAGTGAAATCTCTTGTAAAAAAGACTGTGAAGCCGTCCTCCCCGGGGGAAGTTCCCACTTTCATCCCACTAATCACCTTGTCCACCTCATCCTCAGTTACCGGGCCCTCCAACCCCTCTGCCATCTCTCTCGAGAGGGATGGGATCTATATTGAGTTCAGGAAGTTTTCTATCTGGGTGTCATCTCCGTCATATTCGGATGAGTAGAGGGTTTTGTAGTATTGGCGAAAAGCCTCTCCGATATGGGGAGAGTCGCAAACAAGGAGCCCCTGGGCGTCCCTCACCTCTTTTACCCTCCTGCTTCTCCGGACCTCCCTGAACTTCCAGGCTAGGATCCTATCCGCTTTGTCCCCTTTCTCATAATATTTTTGTTTTACCATTTGGAGGCTCCTCTCCGTTTTGTGTAACAGTAGATCTTTTAGCCGGAGCCTGTAGTCTTCCAGTGCGGCCACCCGGCGCTCTAGGGCTTGCCCCGGGGAGCCCCCTGGTTGGAGACGGGCTATTTTTTTCTCTCAGGGATTTCTCCTGGGCCTCTCTCTCCCTTTTCTTCAGGGCACCTATATTTATAAGGACCCCTCGTAGGGTTGCTTTGCCTTGCGTGGCCACCTCCCCGTTATCATTAAGCTCAAATAACTCTGTTATGGAGTCCAAGACCTCCTGAGCAAGGACCTCATCTTTTAATAGGGCGTTCCCAGCCCCCTCTGCGTTCCCTGCACCAACCCATTGCTACGGTGACTCGGGCCATGTCGTGGTCTGACCAGGGGACTGGGTCTATCCTGTAGCCTGCTACATACGGACGGAGTATCTCGTCCACCAAGATATAATCTATCCTAGAGAATGAGTTATGTATGGCTGAGCAGTAGGTGAAGGTGGGGATCCCTGTTCTGGGGGAAGGGATCGTATCTATCAGGCCCAGGTCCTCGTTTACCCTCTGAGCCATGGCTTCTTCTGCGGGTCTGGGGTGTAGGGGGCCTACCCGATTCCTATCTATGGTTGGGTCTAAGACCATATTGAAATCACCCCCTAACACCAGCGGGCCTTGCGTAAACAGCCTAAACCTATCCCTTACTTCTTCCCAGAATTGGGCCTGCCCTTCGTTCGGGCCATACATTACTGCCAGGGCAGGGGGGGAACCCCGTAGGGAGCCCGTACCAACAGATATCGGCCTTCTGGGTCTTTCAAGATGGATTCCTTCTCGAACCCTACATCCCTTGCTACCAGTATGGCCACCCCTCTTTTTTTAGCCCTATGGGATGCATGGAAGACCTCCTCGATTCCCCCCCTCGCAACCTGGGTTTTTTCCCTCTTGCCCAGTGTGTTTCTTGCACAAAAAGCAGGTCTAGTTTCACCCTCCTGAACTCCCTACAAATCAGAGATCTTTTTGTGGGGGTGTTCATCCCCCGCACATTCAGGGTACCCACTCCCAGGGCTGGCCGGCTATCAGCCATAATCTATGTTTCCCGCTCTGATGGTCAACAACATCGCATCGTTTCTCCCTTCTCGCTCCCCTTGATTCACTGTTTGGACACTATTATAACGGTTCCCCAACTGACCCCAAACCCTCTCCCAAACAAACAAACCCCAACTAGTTTGTGTACCCCCACCCCCTGCCCCGGCATCTAGCCAGATAGTTCCGCCATTACTGGCATTTTGGCCGGACCACCAGCCTGCCCCTCTCGGCCAGGCGATCATTGCAAATCCCATTATTGTGAGCCCCCCCGGCGTCGTCCCCTTGATTGCCCCCGTTGTACTTGCTTTTCAGGGGGATTCTGGCTTCAGCTCAGCCTTCAGTTTTTTCAGATCATCACCCCGTAGGCGATTAGTTCACTTCGATCGTCCCAGAAATGCACACTCTTGCGCTGTTACTGGCTCTGACCCCCTAGTGATCAACCCTCAGAGTCATTCCGCTCTCCATCTATTGCTGGGGAGGGTGTGCTCATCTTCCTAAATTTCCGTGTCCCAGATTTCTTCCTTCTTTCGCCCGACGGGCCTGGACCGTTTGCTCCGCCCTTGACTGGCCCGGTAAGTCCCCTTCGGGGTGTTGGATCTGACACATAGGGCCTCATTACACGGACGGCGGTAAGGGTTAACGGTCACCGTTAATGGCAACGGTGACCGTTAACCCTTACCGCCGTACTACGAGGTCCCTTTGCGGGTTGGAGGAATTAACGCCTGCTTCTTGCAGGCGTTAAGTACCAACCCGCTAAGGGACCTCGGAGCTAATTACGGCACCGCAAAATTGCGGTGCCGTAATTAGCGCCTTCCCCATTCCCATAGAGCCCTATGGGGCAGAAATGGGAATGGGGAAGGGCAATGGCGGAAAGGGGATTTACCGCCCCTCCAACCTTGGAATGGGGCGGTAAATCCCCTTTCCGCCAAGGCGGTGCCGGTAATTTACCGGCATGGTCCAGGGTGCTAATAGCACCCTGGATTACCGCCTTCCGTGTAATGAGGCCCATAGTCCTGGATGGCTCCCTTGATGTCCTCCTCTGTGATCAATGTCGTCCGTTGGCCCTGGTATTCGAATGTTAGGGAGAAGGGGTAGCCCCATCTGTATCGTACTCCTTCTCTTTCAACAGATGCGTGAGGTAGTGGCACATCCTGCGTTTAGCCAATGTGTATGCAGAGAGGTCCTGAAAAATGGAGACTTGGGAGTTGTTGTATGTAAGCTCCTGAGCTTTCCTGGCAGCCTCCAGCACCTGTGTCTTCTCCAAATAGTAATGGAACCGGACCAGAATCGATCAAGGTCCCCTGCCCTTCCTCCCGCTCTGTGCCCCCGATCAAATGTGAGTTCAGTGGTCATCTCTTCTTCAAAAAGGAGGGCGATTATGTTACGCACCGCTCGGGTGACCTCTCTCTCCGTCTCACCTTCTGCCTCTGGGACCCCAAAAAATCTGAGGTTGTTTCTCCACTCCCTATTCTCAAAATCATCCATTTGTCTCGACCTCTCTTCCTCCCTCTTCTCAAGGGCAGATAACCTCATGTCTGTCTCTACCTCTAGGGTTGCTGATGAAGATTGATTGGACTCTATCTGAAGGAGTCTGTCCTCAAATTTGTCAACCCGTTGGTCCATCTTTTCAAACTTTTGAGCAATGTCGGAGCGCATGTCCCTTATTTCTTGCAAAATGGATGCGAAGCCCCTTTCCATTGCCACCATTGAGGGTGCTGATGCCTCTGAATGGGCCATTTCTCCGACGTGGGGCGTGTCTTTTTCAGAGGGGCCTCAGTCTCGGTAGCGATATTTTTGTAAGTTCCTTTGCCAGTCCATCAGGTTGCCCCCTGGGCTGTCTGTTGGGTGTGTCTCAATTCCGTGGGGTCCACAAGCTCACCTCGCAGGCCAGTCGGTTTCGCCCTGGTGGAGGCACCCCCTGGGGAATGGGGGCTGCCCCCTCTCACTTCGGTGGATCTTCGCAGTGCCTAAGGGGTCGCTACTGGGCAGGCACACACCCCGCCAGCCTCAGGCGGGGGCCTCACACCCAGAGTGGTAACCTCAGGGCCTTCTGTGTCCTTTATGTTCTCCGGGAAGGGGGAGGGGTACTATGATCGCCCCGGGGTGGCGGGCCGTGGACCCGGTTTGTATGTATTGTTGGTGGGGGCCCCTCCAAGCACATCCCACTTTCCTACCGTGTGAATTCTCCTCTGGCGGTGGGGCTGGGGATCGGGCCCCGGCAGGGGGAGAGGAGGAGTGGGCACCCTTCTCGCGGGCGCTCCGCGGCCCGATCACAGGGGGCCCTCTGTCCTGTGCCGGGACGCCAGAGCCTCTCGGGGCTGGTGGGCGCGGAGGTGGGGGTGGACTCCCGACCCCGCAGCCACAACCTCCACTTATCCAGGGACCTTCAGCTCAGGCGTGTATCTCCAGTGACCTGTGCCGCCCTTGCGGGGGGAGTGAAGGGAGGCCGCCTCCTCCATCGAATCAGGTGGGCTTCCGCTCTGTAGGCCACTTCGGTGGGATCCGGGGCCTGCCACGGTGTGGGGGGCCGATCCTTCCCTTCCCGACCTCCTGATTTGGTGGGCCGCGGCCCTTCCCCCGGTCTCGCGGCCGCTTGGGTCTCCTCTGGCAATCTTGCTGTGGAGGCCGCGACACCAGATCTCTGCCTTCCTGGGGTCCTCAGATGCCGCTGTTTCGCTTGGTGGGGGCCCCGGGGGTTCACCGCACGTTCCAGCCCACTTTCACTCCGTGGGGGGTCTCGGGGGGGCTCAGACCCCGTTGTGACCTGGCTTCAGGAGGAGCTCGGGAATCAGGCTGCCATTGCCTGTGTGCCCCCTGGTGGCCCCTTAAGGATAATTTTAATATTTTTTCTAATCCAGCTGTGTTGGAGATTGAATTTTCTAAACTATTTAGTCTTGTTGTGGCTTGTTGACACATGGGTAGTGTCGTACCATGTATGTCTAGTTTGTCTGTGGCGCTAATTTCAATTATTGGTTGCATTTCTTTTTTTAACATTGTTTCATTGAATTTGAAACAGCTTGCAAGAGTTGGCATTAAGGCCATAGAATTGACATTTTTGTGGGTTAATTGTTCCATAACATCCGTAGCACATGCATTATCGCCATAAAGTGCATGGATGTGCTGGGTTTTCAATATTGCTTGTGCTTCTTGAGATAGTATACCAACTCGAATACTTTATAAGATGTTGGCATAAGTGAGATCTGCAGATTGCCGCATGTTTTCTGTTAATTCTCTGTATTGGAAATGTTGCCAAAGGTTGACATTTCCTATGCTGCCAACAGTTTTACGGCAGAGTTTGTGTCCTAAGGTTTTACAAATAGGCTCACCTTTCACTGGTATCAATTGAAGAAGATCTCCGAAAACAATAATGTGTTTTCCTCCAAAGAGCTCTTCGTAGTTTGTTTTGAGTACTTCTTGTAATCTGAGGTGAATCAAAGCCAACATTAGGTTGGAGACCATGCTCACTTCATCTATTAGTAGCATTTTCATTTGTTTCAATACTCTGCATAGTTCCATTGCAGCTTATGTAGAAAGTTTGTAATAGTCTAATTTGTTTTGGTGTTCTACTGGCAGGAGTAGTAATCAGTGTAAAGTGATACCACCTATGTTGTAGGCAGCTAAACCTGTGGAGGCAGTGACAACAGCTGACAGTTTGTTGTTTGTCAATTGTTGAAGGAATTTACTGATGATTTTGATTAAGAATGTTTTGCCAGAACCAGCTTCACCACTGACGTACAGTAGTATAGGTTTGTAATTTTGGCAGGTGCATTCTTTGTTTTCATGTCGTACACCATGTGCAATTTCCTTTGTTACTTCTTGAAAAATGCTGCATTGCTCATTATTTAGTTTTGATTGTAGTATAGTTAAGTCTTCTTTATCTTCATACTGACACATGGTGTTTTCTACTTCCGTCATAGCTAATTCTGCCTCATTTGTTATTAGTGGCTCTCCCAGTGGTTCTTGCCTTCCTGTTACAGAAGGTTGACTACTGTCAGGAGTGTCCTTATCTAGTTGGGCCTGGAGTTCTTCTTCGTGTTGCTGTTCATTGTGCAACATTGTTTTGTACCGTGTAAAGTTTACATCAGTTATATTGCTTTCATTTGCTTTGAAAGCATCTTCGTAGGAGTCATAGTTATCTAGTATTTCTTCTTCTTTTCTCCATGGTTTAAAGAGTTGTAGCAGGGACATGTAATATAGTTCTTTATGTTGAGGAGTCTTTAATGACAATTTGATATGATTAATTAAATTTGGTTTGGTGAGTTTTACAACTCTGTGTCTACCTTTTCTTTCATCGGGTTTTATGTTATTTTTGTATGTGAAGTTTTGGGCTATGTGGTATAGACACATGGTACTTCTGTTTGGGTAGTATGTGTCCAGCAAATTGTTTTTTAAAATGTCTTGGCTGTTGGGATCATGTTTGGTTATTGTTTCTATATCGTCGTATGATTTCAGAAGTCTTTTCCTAGACTTAGCCATACTATATTTTCAGATTTTCCATACAAAGCAGAACCGGTTAAACAATCTGCTGCTTCATAGGAGCCACATTCTCTATGGGAGAGCATGTTCATGCCCAAGCTGTATAATTTGTGAGACAGTGTTTTGTCTGGTCTTGGAGCTCTGTTTTTTCTGCTTTGGTTAAGTATGCTGTAACATATCGTGCAACTGCAGTGGAATTGTCTGCAATGTAATGCACATCTATGTTTACATTCCATAAGTGGGCAATGATTGCATTGTAATCATTGATATATTTTTCTTCTTCTGTTCTTTTTACGTAATATGTATTTTTAAGTGATTTACCTTTGACACTATGTCTAACTGAAGACATGAAGTTGTTTACTTGACTTGTTTTTGTAACTGGTCTATGGAAACCAAAGCGGCATTTGGTGTAGTATTTCTCTTTTTCTGTTTTTGTATTTGCGATGACAATATTTGCCACATTTGTGTCTTTGAAATTGTAAAATTTGTGCATGAAGATCACTATTTGTTGCTTCTGATGGAATTTCACAAGTGACATATTTTTAGATAAACTGTAACACAGTGGCATCATTGTCTTGACCAAATTTGGGAGCATCTTTAATCCATAAAAGCATGTGGATATGTGGTGCTCCTCTGGCTTGGTATTCTTTTCTCCAAAAGAAGTGTTGTAATTCTCCGAGGGGAGGAACAGTTTTATTACAAAGTAAAGTGTAGCATAGCAATGAAGCAATGGTGAAAATATCTTGAAACATTAACAGGATCTAGAGAACAAAGTTCTCCAGGTGTTAGTATATCTATGTTTGTTTTGTTTTTGTTTGATATGCGTAGGAAATCTTGTAAATCTTCCCATGCATATTCTGCACAACTGAATGTAACAAACCAAGTGGGTGCGCAAGGTTTCTTATCATACAACGTACATCTCCATGACGTTGGACCCAGTGCTCTTTAGTACCACGCATGTTTGCTCATAGATTTGTAATACTTGATTGTAAAACCTCATCTCTTTGTTGCACTTTTTGTAATAATTGTGTAGCTGACATATTATGAAAGTGGGTTCCTCATTTGAATGTGTGTGCAACTCGTAACATAGAGTTGCTAGTTCACTTTCAAAGAGTAGGTGAAATATGTATTCCACATTTTGTCTGAATCTGGGATCTTCAGAATACATCCTTAATGAGCGGTATTCTGATGCTGTTATTTGAATAGGTCTATCATCGTACCTTCCTCCTTTGCCAGTAGGAAAGAGTAGAGGAAAAGCATGTGCTTCTCTAGTTTTTTCCCATATGCTTATTGGTGATCCTTTTGTTTGTCGCATTTGGTACGTTTTTAGTGCATTTTCTACGGCGTCATTAGAGTGCAATGGATGAATTGTATAATGGTCTAAAGTATTGGATACTGTAGCAGGATCTAGAAGCTCAAATTGACCAGCTTCTGGTGACTCTTGAATTATTTCAGTGGTTTCTTTCAAGTTTTCTTCAATATTAATTTCTTTGTAGTATTCATTATTGTCTTTTAGATATTACAAAGCTTGTCTACCTTTATGTAAATCTAACAGTTGTTGCCAATTTTTTTGTCTTTTGTAGGTACACCATTTACTAAGATAATTAAAGATTGTTCCTTTGGACGTTGCACTCCCAGAGTGTGCAGACTTTGTTTTAGATCTAATGGTAAATACACTACTTTTCCACAAATGCCTTTCACTAATTCAGAGGGAGGTAATTTTGCTGTTTTTGGTTAAAGGCATATTATTGCTTGAAAGGGGTGCACTGTTTGAATTATGATGCTCTCATATAAATTGAGTTGTTGTAGGGGTTTTGGTAGTGGAAATAATTCAAAATTATTTGTGATAGCAAGTGAAGGAGTTTGGTTGTTGTCAAGTTTTGTAGTGCAGTAACTGCAAAGTATTAAGGGGTCAGTTATTTCGTATTTGTTTTCTGCTATAAGGTAGATTGCTAATTCAAACCATTTAAAATCTTCATTGTCTTCTATTTTGTATGTTAGGTCTTCAGTTTTTGTGTTACTTTTTTAAACATATACACACACATGGTTTGGTACTTCAGCAGATGTACTTTTAAATTTCGGTATTTCTTTTTTGTATCTGTGTAGAAGAAGGTTGCCATGCATAGAATTGTTGCTATTTTGTTTTAAAGCTATTTAATTCAAAATATTTTTTCTGGATATAGTGGATTTCTTCAAGTAGGTCTTTTGCTGTACAATGTAGAAGAATGTTATTTAAATTTTTTTTAGCATAGTAAGGTTTATAGACTAGATTTCTTATAGATGAATGATGTGTTGATATCATTTTGATTTGATGGAAGGTGGTTTTGCAAGTAGGTCCTGAAATGCAGGCCAATGAATGTCCTTGTAATCCTGTGTACTTGTGCACTGGACAGGTATCCATATTTTGCAGAAGTTTAATTTTGATTTTGTCTTTGCCTTTCTCATACTGATTGAGGAATTGGCGTAAAGACTTGAAATATTTTTTGGGAATGTTACACATGAACGTACATGGCCGTTTGTATACTAGACATTCTGATTCAGTTGAATGGAGAGGTAATTCTAAGTTTTCTGGGGATATTTTTGTAAGCAGTATTTCTTGTTCCATTATGGTATTATAAACTTTTTCATAACCTTGTCCACTGCTATGTATGGCAATTGTATTTGTTTGCTTTTGTTTGTATGCTTCTTCATTAAAATATGGTTCTGTGCTTGAAGTGTGACTCCACTCACCTCCACAGATATTTAAGAAGTTATTTCTGTTGACATTTCGTTTATTGAGAAGTCTTTTTGTAATTAAGTCATTAGTTTTGTTAGTGGTTTCATTTTGTTTAACACTAAAATAAATAACTTTCTTTTGAGAAGGATTGCACTGTCTATCAAAGCTTCTAAGATTAATTTCCTACGGTAGGTTTTAAGGGTTGTACATGATTTCTCTCCTGTTTTTATAAGATTTTGAAGGACTCTGTGGTTAACATTTTTGCTAAAATACTTTTTTTGGTATGCTTACTTGGCACTATATCAAGATTAATAGGAGTAGTTTTATCAGTAGTGGTAGCTGAATTCCTGTTAATTGTTTTCTGTTTTTTTTTACATTTTGATAGAGGAGGCAAAGTTTCTGTACTTGAAGCTTGTTTTGTTTCGCTAAATTACTGTATTAGCTGTTTGTTTGAACTTTTTTTACAAATTCTGCTGCAGATGGATGCTTATTTTGGACACTTCTATTTTCATTTGCTCTACTTCTGCGTTGCTTTCTATGGACTTGATTTTTGGTAGGCATTCTTTAGGGTCTGTTGAAAAAAATAAAGGAGGTATGGGTTGGGGTGTTCTGCAATGTATGTGTGCTGTGTGCATGAGTGTCTGGGTATGATGATAAAGATGTATGTGATGGTGTGTGATTGTGCACTGGGCAACTACAACTAGTTGGGATGGGTATTCTTGAATTTATGTGCTACTAAACTTGGGTTCAGATGACAGTAGAAAGTAAGCTAGTGGCGTGGAGAAGTATATTATATTGTTGTTTGATATTTGAACATAGTGGGTGCATGCAATTTTGTTTGACTATGTGAACTCTTTATATTTTACTTTAAATATGTTAGTTAAACATGCTTTGCAAATGTGGGTGTAAAAAGAAATTAAATAGCAGAGGTTTGGAAGTGACAGTTGATTATAGAAGATGGGACAAATGACAGTAATTTCATTTTATCGGATATACAAGCCAAAAGTCAGTTAATATGTTTATATGAATGTATAAGAATTGTACATGTACTATACAGAAATATGCATACCTGTATTTGTGTTCATGCATACGGATATGTAGAAATCTTGTAGACTTGTAAAGTATTTCTTGTAGAAGGTGCTTTCCAATGATATGACACTTGTACTCAGAGTGATTAACAGTACATTTGAAGTGCTGATCTATGATGATGCAGTTAGATGTAGAGGTCTTGGATGTGATTGGTGGATGGTCGTGTGACTGCTTAGCTATATCCAATAAGGGAATGGCACAGAAAGTGAAAATGGTAGAAGGACTGTCCATGTTACAATATGTCCGCGGGCATGGCGGTAGTCCGCGGATATCGTGTGTTACATCCGGGGATTTTGGGGTGGGGAGGCATGCAAATGAGAATGAGCAGAGGAAGAGATTGGTCAGTAAAGTTTAGTGGGTGTGTTGTGCGGGAGAGAGTTTGTCTGATACTCTTTTTCCTAGGAGAAGAACAGATAGCCATGGCTGTGTGTTTCAGAAAACAGATTTTTTGGATTTTGGGAGACTCGTGGATACATTGGTTGAAGGTGCATGCAGAAAGCTGTGGAGTAGCTGTAGATCGTGGAAGTTCACTGGCATGGAGTACGTCGAATGAAGTGGTTGGACTTGCTACCTCTCTGTGCTACTTTGGAGACAGAGCATCATCCAGACATAATTGTAATTCATTGTGGAGGGAACAGTTTAGGACATGTGTCTGGAATTTCTTTACAATTTGCAATGAAAGAAGAACTTGGGAAGGTCATGGACATGTTTCCAAAATTCTCAAGTAATTTTTTCACGGATTGCGCATAGACAAATGTGGCTGCGTTCTTCTTCATTTGGTCCACAAATGGAGAAAGCAAGGCGCAATGTCAATAAGGCTGTTTGTGCTTTTCTAAGAGATGTTGGAATGTCCTCTTTTCACAATGAAAATATTATGTTTCGTAGCACATACATTTTTCGCAGAGATGGAGTCCATCTTACTTATGCTGGCAATCAGATTTTTTCTGAGAAATGTAAAAAATGCATTGCGACCTTTTTTGGAATTACAGCATCCATTTTGTAGTAGGTGTTGAGTATTTCAAGTTTTTCAAACACAAACAAACACCACCAAAAGGCTCTGTTCAGGGCCACCACTTCCTCCCAGACAAAACTGCAATGGTTATGATAGGGCAGCACCCCAACATTTTAGATGTTCGCGGACTGTCTGCGGACTTCTAAAAAATACACAAGGGCCTGCTTGATTTATTTTCACTTCTATTTTAAACTGTGAAAGGTGGTTCTGAAAAGAGCCTTTTTTTATTTTATTTTTTTTTATATTTATTTTTGGTTTTTTACTCACGACACACTAGGAGAGGAGGGAAAAGGAGGGTAAGGCGGGACACCAACCACGGGGATCAGAAAGGGCGGCTGGAGAGAGGAAGATGTAGAGTGGGCCTTATTTAGGTAGTGAGCAGGTCTTCTTGTGCTCTGAGACCAGAGTCTCAAAAGCACTTCGAAGTCTCTCCCCCTGCAGAGTACTGCGTCACAGTACATACACACAACTGTGACCCTCGAAAGGTAAGGGTCATCAGCATTGTGAATGGCCTGTGAGGCAGCTGGAGGAATACGCTGTTCCACTGGAGTGTTCCTTGTGGTGACAGGATCGGAAACAGAGGATGTAGTAGAGGAAGTCAACCTACTATGCTCTTCGCAAGGTACAACCTTGCGAACGGCCCCTGCGTGGAACGACTTTAGGTGTTACTTCATAGTAGTCGTACCAAAGCTGTACGAACTAGGCCTCCTGCGACTCAGTACCATTTTGCACTGGTTGCATGTGACTTGGTTTGCATGCACCTTAGGTACATTACCATGAATGGTAAATAACCGCCACACCCAAGAATCAGGGCGAGTGCTGGTAGTAGGGACTTCCACTACCTCATTCTCATCATCCTCTGCATCCTCCTCTGCATCCTCCTCTGCATCCTCACTCCTGTTCCCCTCTTCATTCCCATGGGGAGGTGGTGGTGGTGGAGGGGGAGGGGGTGGGGCTGAGGCAGATGTAGCACCAGGTGGCAGTAGTGCAGCCATGGATGCCATCAGGTTTCAGAAATAAATCTGGAAAATTGGCAGCAGAAAGGCACTGTGTTCTGTAAGATAGCCAGAAACACAATGATGATGAGCTCTGGGGTGTGGCATTTTATAGGGGTGCTTGTGCGCAGTTCGCGGATACCCACGCTGTCCACGGACAGATCGAACACCAAAAAAAGGTTCAAAAAGTCCCAAAAAGTATGTAGAAACTCAGGATTACTGTCTGGGACTTGTGCTCTGGTGATTTGTTATTGAAGAATATTGTGGATTGCCTGAAAAGGTAGTTTTAAATTGTTCGGGGACACGAACAGTGTCCGCAGTCAGAACACACTCTCAGCGTGGGCGTGGTCACATGATAGGTTCGCGAACATGCCCACGTAGGGAACCGGTGTCCACAGGACACCAAATGCACGTGAACTGTTTTGCGAATGCGCGTTGGTGTTCTACGGACACTGTTCGGGTCCTGAAACTAATTAAAAGTGTGACACAAGGGAAACAAACAGTTACAAACAGGCGTTTGTTCTTAGAACAGTTTCAATCCACTTGCGAACAATACGGACAGGCATAGAGTGCTTGGGACACCCCCATTTTGTTTATTTATGAACATGTCAGGACACCGAGTGTGTTCCTAGAATACTTTCAACTCGCTTGCGAACAATACAGACAGCGTCCTCAGGACACCTCCATTTTGATTATTTACGAACATTTCAGGATATTGCTTGTGTTCTTAGAAGAGTTTCAACTCGCCTGCGAACAATACGGACAGCGTCCTCAGGACACCCCCATTTTGTTTATTTACGAACATTCCAGGACACTTGTTGTGTTCTTAGAACAGTTTCAACCTGCCTACGAACAGCAGGGACAGGTCTAGCGTCCTCAGGACACCCCCCTTTTGTTTATTTACGAACATTTAAGGATATTGCCTGTGTTCTTAGAAGAGTTTCAACTCGCCTGCGAACAATACGGACAGCGTCCTCAGGACACCCCCATTTTGTTTATTTACGAACATTCCAGGACACTTGTTGTGTTCTTAGAACAGTTTCAACCTGCCTACGAACAGCAGGGACAGGTCTAGCGTCCTCAGGACACCCCCATTTTGTTTATTTACGAATCTTTCAGGACACTGCACGTGTTAGTTGTATTACGGACATCTCGGACACCGAATGTGTTCTTAGAACAGATTGGACTTGTTTGCGAACATTACAGACAGGCATACTATTCTTAGAACATCTCCATTTTGGTTAATTGCGGATATCCCGCACATCTCTTGTATCTTAGAACAGTTTCAACTTGCTAGCGAACAGTACAGACAGGTATAGTGTTCTTAGGACACCTCCATTTTTGTTTCTTCATGGACATTCCGGACACCCGTGCTGTCCACGGACATCTGAACTGCTTTAAAAAAAAAAAAAAAACAAGAAATGAATAAAGGACACAATATAATAATTTGACTTTATTATATATGGATGTTAAATTTATGACAGAGAAGTTGAAGCAGAAACTGGGACAAACACAGGAGAATTGGGGGTTTCAAGAGGATTCATGTGAGGTGAAGAAGGGATGGAAGTCTCATCAAAATGTTTTGGTTCATGGAGAGGGTTTGGGGATAATTAACTGGGATATGGTGAGGGGGTGTTAGGTGGAAACCTGTGCAGTTCCCTCTGGGACCACTGCAAAAGATTTAGGACTACAGGTGTTTGGCAGTAAACCCACTTGGTAGCAGTCTGTACCACACAGATTCACTTGGTAGCTGTGGCTGAGCAGTCAGACTTCCCTCAAGAAGAGTTAGGCAGTATGTGGAGTATACAAAATAGGGAAATTTACACAGTAGAACAAGCAAACACGGAACAGAGCTTCGGTGTAAAGATATATAGTTATTTATTTTTAAAAACACATCTATGGAAAACACACTGGCACTAATACGGCAAACAACTTCAATCACAATTACTATAAGTAAATCAATCCCCCTAACAATAGTTCGACAAGTCTAGGTTCAACTGCACCACTTATTTGCAGACAGAGGTGAATGCTTTAACCTAGATGGCGCTCTAGTATTCGTTAGGACGGAAGAGAACAGGCAGGGTATGAAATCAACTTGGTACCAACACTTTTACGAACAAATGCAAGGCAAGTAAGGCAGGGTCTACTCTAGATCGCAAAGTTCAGAGGCCAGGCCCACTCGGAGAGAGGCAAGGTGATATGTCCCAAAAAGTATCACAGTGGAAATGCACTTTGAGTCTTTGTCGCAAATTGTTATAGAAAGATTGGACCAGTTCAGAACAGAAAGTTAAGATGGCTTGGAGGCGACCAGATGGAGAGGCGAGGATTAAGACACCTCACGTTAACCGACACAAGGGAAGCCAGGCGAACACGGTACCTTGTATGTGGAGAGACAGCTCCGGTGGGGGCAGTTGTTCCTGGTGGTGGATGCAAGTCGGGGCTTTGCCAAGAGAAGAGATGCTCTCATCGTCGAAGGAAAGTTGAAGATCGTTGCACCACCAGGGAAGAGACCAGCCGCGGAGTGCTCCATCACAAGGCACCACCTTTTGGTCGCGGCACGGGTTAGAGGCTATGCGGTTGCCAGGGTGCTCAGCACGGTCAATTCAACCACTACGCCCTGGAAGCGAAGAAAAAGCAAAGGGGACTGGTTGTTCCCACCAGTCAGGGGAACAAGACTCTCCAGCCGGCAGATCTCCTCTGTCGTTGGGAAGTGGTGAGTCGGTTCAGCAGGGCTCCACTGGAGGTGTCGTCGTTGCAGGTCGGATCAGTTTTACCCTCGTCGGATTCTTAGGTCCTGTGGCGACTTCTGAAGATCCAGTCCCAAAAGCCCTGCTTTTATGCAGAAAACCCCCATTCCATTCATTCAGCCTTGCTGTCAATCAAAACACGCTAAGTGGTGAGCGGGGTGGCTCACCACTTGGGCCAATCACATCGGAGTGCGACTTGAGTTGGCAAGGCAACTCAGTCCAGGGTGTCTAAACCCCCTCCCACACCTCCTGTGGTACCCAGACAGAATGGCACCACTTTGGAGGGCCTCTGTGCAGAAGCCCGCCAAAAGTGGAACAAAGGGCTCAACCTTTGGTTTAGGAGTCACAGAGACGAACATAGACGTCATTTTAAAAAACCAAGTTCTGGCAGAAAATACCAACCGATAGATTTATTTAAGATAAATAAACCTGTGGTATGTTAGAGATTAACGAGAAAGTATTAACCTCCAACAATGGGAAGAATCCCATAGAGTTATATTCGGGATTGAATATAACGAATAGTTTCCACTGACACCAGCCAAACCTCGACGAGGGGGGACGGGACAGTGCCCCCTCGAATAACAGACCCAGGAGTAATCGAATTACCCCTACTAGTACGTCCACAATAGGATGGTTTGTACTAGTTCTGTTAGTAAATTTAGGTCTAGTAAAGCCAATGGTGACTTTACATGCCCTGGGAAACAGTAGTCAGTCCCAGGGTATCGAGTCTATGGTGGGGATCCTCTAGGACGCCCCAGTGTTACGGCACGGAGGGTGCGGTGTAACACACATAGTAAAACATATGAGACCCTATGGAGTAAAAGACCCCATAGCCCATAGAACACATTGACATTCAAAGGAATTAACCACATTCATGTCCAAGAGTGGGAGAAAAAGAGTCTCACTCTTGGCAGGACGGAAAAAACAAACTCCAGAAATCCAGCAAAGCTGCTGGGGGACTCACTAGGTTAGGAAATTCAGCCTAAACAGAGCATTCTCCCTAACAGAGGGGACAGGTACATGTGGGACAATGGTATCTAGTTTTTTGTTTCAAGTGATCCCCCACAAAGTTTTTTAAATTGTTGAAATTTGCCATGAGTAGGTCCATTTTTTCTTCCATGTGCTGGAGAGTCTTGTCCAATATTTCTTTTTGTTTACTATTTTCAATGTTTATTTGGACTGTACAAAAAAAATGTATATGTTAAGTGTATATAAAATAATATTTATTAATTGGTTTATATAGAAAAGTGTTTACCATTAGGTTCACTATCTTCAGACATTTCCTCACGTGGGAAATGGTCCTCTAGCCACTCCAGAGTACTAGACATTTCTGTGAGAAAAAAAAAATAATATCACTTTTTTTGTATCTATTACAGAAAGTTCAGAAATATATGAGTAAAATGCAGTAAACTTACCAGCTTCTGGTAAGTTGTGTGCTTACTGGTTTATAGATCTGCTGTTGCGCTTAGTTGTGGAGGTTCTGTGAGGTAATCATGTTGGAAGGCTATCTTTCTTATTTTGGTATATTCCATTTTAGAACATATTGTATTTAAATGAATCATTAATGTGTTATATATATGGGTTACGCTTCTTATTTATTACACACATAATGTGTATGTGTGCTGGTTTGTAAATTTGTACAATGTTCATATGTTATGATATAATAATTAAACATACCCCCCAGACTTTTTGGGTAGTGTTCCTGTTGTCCGCATATGTCCGCAGACATTAGAAGAGTTCGCGGACATCAAATTCAGTAGAGGGGGTTCAGTATGTTCCATGTTACATGTACATAAAGTCAGAGATATTGAGGCTGATTCATGTAATTAATGTGCGCTGAAAATTACTGCGCAAGCGTGCGAATTGCAGTGCAAGTGCGATAATCGCAGCGAAACCCGCCACACAGCGATTCATGGACGTCTGTGAGCGTGTAAATCCATGGATGTGTCCTAAAATAGTGTGTGGCGCACGCTGGCGCACACGTCTTCAAACAGCGTGCGCTACGCGCACAGCGAAAGCTCACATAGTGAAGTGCACACAACAAAAGTAGGCATAACACGGGGCGTAACACGCGGAATGGGGAACAACGCTTGAAAATGTGGGCGTCACGGGAGTAGTAAAGGAGGCAAATGCGCAGATCGCCCACACTCGCGCCTACAACACGTATTCATGGAATCTAACAGGGTTAACGCATGCGCCAAAAAAGATGTGCTAATCGGAAACACGTACACCAGCAGGAAGCAGGCGTACGTGAAACCACGCAACATAAAAGTGCACGCAAACAACAAACAAGCTCAGACGCCAAGATGAACATACCGTTCCTCACAGCAGTGGTCATGGGATACCGCAGGATGAGGAGGAAGATAGTCAGGGCCAGAATTTTTACACCCAGAACCAGCCTTTTTGGGATGCCTGATGACCAGGTGTATGGGAGGTACAGGTTTCCACCTCACATAATACTCGACCTGGTGAGTGAGTGGTAGGATGTCCTCGCATCACCTACCCTGTGCTCCCAAGCACTAAGCCCCTTGGAAAAGGTGCTCAATGTACTGCACTTCTTGGCCACTGGTGCATTTCAGTGGACAAGTGCCATAGTGGGGGGGTGTCACAGGCCACGCAGTCACGATGCCTGCACCAGGTGTTGGCCACCATGACTTCACGCCCATCAGTCCGCAGGCACATATACCTGCCCAGAACACCTGCAGAAAGGCAGGCTGTCGTCCAGGATTTTTACGGTGTGGCACACTTCCCCAAAGTGCCAGGTGCCATTGACTGCACCCATTTGGCTCTACGTCCTCCCAGGCCAACTGAGCACATCTACAGAAACCGCAAGCATTGGCATTCCATCAACGTGCAGGTAGTATGTGATGCCAAGGGAATCATCACCTAAGTATATGCCAACTATCCAGGGTCCACCCATGACAGTTTCATTTACAGAATGTCAACCCTAAACTGGGGCCTAGAAGCTGGCTGTCATGGTGATACATGGCTGCTTGGTGAGTATAAATGCCCCTGCAAACGCATGCATGTCAAATACTGAGTAATGTCACAATCCCACTAATGATACCCATCATCACCTCCCCAGGGGACAGTGCCTACCCACTGAGCAGCCACATGATGACGCCAATTCGGAACCCCACCACACCACCCGAGGTAAGATACAACACAGCCCATATTGCAACCCGGGGCATAGTGGAGCGCACATTCGGAGTGCTCAAGTCACGCTTTCGCTCCCTTGACCGCTCTGGTGGGCAGCTACTATACACGCCCCCAGTAGTGTGCAGGATCATAGTGGCAGCATGTGTCCTGCACAACGTTGCAACACGCCGGGGCCTGCCGGTGGATATGGTGGTGCCTCCACATCCCCAACCACAAGCACGGCTGCTGTGCATGGGCCGGGAAAGGGCACATTGTGAGGCAGCCCGTACGCAGCTGGTGGCTAATTACTTCACCTAAAATCACACCCCTGTGGAGTGCACACAGCCCTGGCACATACCAGCTGACAATCAATGATGATGACATAAGGGACAGACAACTAGCACAACCATACCAGCCTGAGATTGGTCACCTGGAATTGTTACATTGGCCCTCATTACGACCCTGGCGGAAAGTGACTGACCTGACCGCCATAGCGTAAATAGCGTTTCCGCCATTGCACGAC
Organism: Ambystoma mexicanum; assembly: GCF_040938575.1. NCBI lineage: Eukaryota > Metazoa > Chordata > Amphibia > Caudata > Ambystomatidae > Ambystoma > Ambystoma mexicanum. The sequence continues at coordinate 1,507,850,178 of NC_090937.1, read as the reverse complement.
GGAGCAAAGTGCGGCTAATTCCGACCCATCGGGCACGAGCACTACGCCATGGCGGAAGTGCAAAGTCCGCAATGGCGGAAATGTCCCCAAAACGCCCCTCACCGCCGTCGTACGGCGCCCTAGGTGCAATTCCGCCACCCATCTTAGCGTAATGAGCGGCAATCGGAAAGTACGGTGACCGTAAATATACGGAAACGGAAGTAAAAACATGGTCCCGGAACGGGAAACAGCACGCCGTACACCTATAAAATCAGAATTCCCACACAACCATTAAAAATACTACCCTGAGACACATCCCAACCCGTCATCCACCCTAGTGAAAGCAATAGAAATGGGAAAAGTAGCGAAAAAAGCGTGCGACCGCAAGCGGCAGGTCCACTTATCCCGTGAGGAACTCACCGTGCTCACAGAGACCCTCCAGGAGAATGCTGCCGTCGTCTTCTCGACGCAAATGACCAGGACGGCACTTGCGAACAAGAAGGCCATATGGGCCCTGGTGGCACAGCGGGTAAGTGCGGTGGGGACCGCACCCCGCAACCCACAGCAATGCAAAAAGCGATGGGACGACTTGCGGATACGCGTCCGGAGCATACTTTCTGCCAACCGAAACATTGCCACAGCTACCGGGGGAGGATCGGAATCACCCATCAAGTTGACCCCCTGGGAAGAAATCTGTGCCTCCACCATTGGAATGGAGAGTATAGAGGGAGTCGGAGGGATGGAGAAAGGAGTGCAGACATCCGAAGAATCCGGTAGGTGGGCCAAATAAAACAATGCTAAATCCACAATGTCCAATCATGTGAAGTACCATGTGTCCACATAGTGCAACAGTAACACATGTCCAGGAGAACGTCCACATACATTGGCCTGATAGCGCACTTTAAAACTCACATTAAATACATAAATAATTAAAAATCCTAAAACCACCCTCTACACGTGCAGCAGGCACACCCTAACTGCAGGCTGCAAAACAACTGCATCCTCAATCCACACAAAAATGAAACCACCTCCAAGGCCCCGACCCAAATCACCCTCAGGTACCACCCCAATGCATGTGATACATTGCCATTCCAATTTCAACAGACCCATTAATAACGCTCGCCCTCCTTTACTCCACCACAGGGTCCGATTCAAACGACGAGCTCCAGGACACCCCTACCAGCACACCTGCAAAGAGGGCCAAGACCAACGGCCAAAGACCCTCCACCTCAGCTGCACGCATCAAGACACGGCAGCAGCACAAATCAAGTGGCAGCACACAGGAGGGAACTTCAACAGGCAACCCAGCAGCCAGCATGCCCACAACAGCACCACCACAGGTCCCCCCAATGGATGCCACAGAAGGCACTGCTTCTGGTGGCAGCAGCACCATAGGTGACACTGCATTAATGGCAACATGCTCCGACACAGAAAACGGGGATGTCGAAGTAAAATCCATCCATGACCTGTCTCAATCCCCCTGTTTGTTTCATCCCGTACACCATGAGGATACCACGCAGGGGCACCCACAAGACGACGACTGGCCATCCCCCACAAGCCCTGTGGCAAGGCAACATGAGGTGACCAGCCCCTCTGTGACACCACCGCAAATGGCCATGGCACAGCAGAGGCAACAGTCCCTCGACCAGGTGATCGTGCAACAGCAGCAACTGGCCACGCTCCTCAAGGACCATGCTGATGAATGTGGGGGTACTAAGGCAGCCATAGAAACATCAACTGAGACACTTAGGGCAGAAATGGAGAGAAGCACCGAGAGCCTGAGAGTACAAATGGAGAGAAGCACCGAGAGCCTGAGAGTACAAATGGAGAGAAGCACCGAGAGCCTGAGGGGGGAACTGCATGCGACGTCCAAAGACGTATGTGCTGAACTTGCCGCTGTGCGCCGTGTGCTCACTGAGCTCTCACAAACCCTTAGGGACATGCATGGACGTGAGCAGGCAGAGACATCATCCGTTGCAAGTTCCGTCCAGGGCAGCCCCCAACGTAGATCTGGGAGGAACCTGCGCTCCACAGGCAGGGGTGCCCCTGATACCCAGAGAGGGGGCTTGCAATAGCGTCTGCCCACTGACAATGAGCATCTTCGGACACTGGTGTTCGGGGGGGAGGTAGGAGGGTGGAGGGGGTGTGTTGGGCTCACTTGGGTGGCGGGTCGATGGGTTGTGTAACATAATTTCACATATGCTATAAACAATGCACGATCATCCAATGAGATGTGTGGACATTGATCTTTGTGTACGAGGCCTTCATAGGCGTACAGTCCATATCGTGCATGTTCGAGACACACACAGTGCCACAAGTCCCGTGTCCATGTATCAGCCACCAGGCGTGAGTGCTAGAAGCATGAATCAATGAGAATCTGACGAATGTCACGGCCCTCCTGTGCCTCGCAGACTCCTTGAGGTGCTGCCACATCCCCACCCTCATCATGACCATCTTCAGGTGCTTGCAGTTCTGCGTCAGGGGGCATGGGCACATTTCTACGTACGCACATGTTGTGTAGCATGACACATGCCATGACCATCTTTGCAACCTTCTCATGGCGGTACAGGAATGCCCCGCCAGACCTGCTGAGGCAGCGGAAACGAATCTTCAGTATTCCGAATGCCTGTTCTATGACTACACGGGTACGTGAGTGGGCATGGTTGTAGTCCTCCTCATGCTGGTTCTGTGGGTTCCGGAGTGGTGTAAGGAGCCATCTCTTCAGTGGATACCCGGCATCACCTGTATGTGGACAATAAAGGATGTTTGTGGAATGACATTGCTACGTACGCACCCCCCCCCTTCCTGCCAGGTCATTGCCACATCACATACCCCACATTATCATGCATGAAATGAGACTCACCGAGTAGCCAGGATCTGTTCCCTGCGTGTCGCTCCATGTAGCGTGGTATTGTAGAGTTCCTCAAGACCATAGAATCATGGGTTGATCCAGGAAATCGGGCACAACAATGTGTAATGATCCTGTTGGAGTCACACACCATTTGTACATTAAGAGAATGAAATTGCTTTCGGTTGCGGTACTGGGCCTCCATGGCATGTGGGACGACCAGTTCCACATGGGTGCAGTCGATGGCACCAATGCAACCCGGTATGCCGCCAAGTGCATGGAATCCCACTTTTGTGTTCGTAATTTCCTGCTCCGAGCGTGGTAGAGAGATGTAGTCGTCTGCGTGCTTCAGGAGGGCATCGAGCACTTGCAATAGTGTCCGTGAGAACACTGGCTGTGAAATGCCATGCAACTGTCCGACTGTGTGCTGGTAGGTGCCTGTGGCCAGGAAGTGGAGTACAGACACCACCTTCAGTAGGGGTGGGATGGCGGTTGGGCTATCTATCATGCAGACAAGGTCAGCCTGTGTCATGTCCACAATGGCGGTTATGGTGTCCCGGTCCAAACGGTAGAGGGTGTGGATCTGCTCATCCGTGAGGTTGAACGGATGTGCTCGGAGGCGTGGGATTGCGGGCTGCCTGCGTGGTGGTAGTGGCTGTGCTGGCGGGCCTTGCTGGCCCTGCCTTGCCCTCCTCCTCCTCCTGCGTCTCCTCTGTGCGGCCGGTTGTTGTAGTAGTTGGTGTTCGTCTTCTTCTTGAAGTTGGAGTACTTGCAGTGCTATCAGGTCCCCCAGGGCCAACATCGCTAGTCCTGCCGGTAGCATTTTGGAGTGGGTGTGGTTGTGGGAGGGGGTTGGGTGTGCAATTTATGTGTTTTCAAGCTGTATTGCCTCCACCTGTGGTGATTCATTCCACCTGTGCAAGCTGCAATCCCCTTTGGGCGAGCACGTCCCGCACACAACGCTGCAATTCGACGCATGGCATCTTGCTATTACAATCATGTATTTAATCCCGATGGCAGTGAAATATTGGTTCATATGTTAATTCTGCTATGGTCCCATTGTTTCACATACTATCTTTACAGTCGCGAACAAACTTGTGAAGGGTCAGTGGAATGTAGTACTCGATTAACGGTGGACCCTCATGCAGCACTGTACCGCGGTTCACCGACGGGCGGGGCGTCCCATTTGTGAGTGAAGCCAGTTGCCATTTTCACACACTGCCGCACTACATGGATGAATTTGTGATTTCAAGCGGTCACAGATGCCTTTTCGACGTGATGTTGCAAATGAGGAATTCGAAGGACAGCGCTTTTGGTTTTCAGCTAGCGGCGAGGAGACACCCACAGGTCTGATTGCAGATATAAGGTTCTATTGTTTAATGTCCTTGGGACAGGGGCCATGGCGAGAATGCTATGATTGATATGAATAGTATGGGATGCGCAATAGCGTAGTGGACGATAAGGCCGGACGTTCCCAAATACATGTTACTTCACAACACTGGAATTCCGGCCTGAAGCACAGTGGATTTTGCAGACTGCATTACGCACAGACTCAATGGAAATTTCACATGTTATGTGAGTAAATAATCAGGCGTTTTCATACCGGGATGAGGGAATGATGTATGGATGCATGGACAGATGATTTCATGGAGAGTTTGCCATGTACAGGGCTTTTTGGAATCTATCCACCTCCCCTGCGCTATGTGATGCAGAGCTGCCATAGTGGGACCATCGTCTTTCTGCCCTTGTTGAACCCTCCCTGTCTCAACGCGCCTTCAAACACTTGTGTCTATGCACGTTACTAATCCCATCTAATGGATTCTGTCTTAACAGACGCATGCACACAAACACTCGTTTGTAATAGTGTTTTCACCTCGATTTTTATAGTTGTGATTCGCAAGTGATATTTTGGGTGGGAATAATCCTTTTGAGTGGGCTAGCATGCATATGGCTGTAGATTTAGTGTGATCATTGAAGTGAGTAATACAAATCAAGTTCTGATGGCCATACTATTCTTTTTCATTTCATTTGGGTGACAGGTATCTCCTCCCCTTTTGCCGCTGCCATCTGTATGCCACTCCTGCAGATGGCTTTTACTCCCGACACCTGCTGCTTCGAGTTAATCAGTGGAGCACCATTACGATCTTATGGGACGATCGCCAATGGGCCACATGCCCTTACGCAGTACTAGTGGCTAGGAGCAACATTTCGACCTTTCAGCTGGACTAGTGCCTACCTAATGGGACTGCCCTGCGGTTCTAGGCGCTTCCATGTTGCCTTTTTGAACGTGAATGTAGCCCCTGTGTACCATGAAGGAACAGGGCGTCACACAAGCAGAAGCTGGTCATTTATTGCGGATGCAGCCCACAATACTGAAATGTATTTTGGAGTTCATGACCTAATGGCTGTATGGGCTTGGTGATTTTGTGGTGCATTAAATTTCTATTCTGATATTAACCGTGTAGCGTTATTCTTTGCAAGTAATGTAGCATATTCCTATTTGTGGAGCGGTGTATTGTGAGGAGATCTGCATTGGGTTCCGACTTCTGAGTATAGTTGCGTGGTACTGTACTGGCCGCGTTTGCCTACGAAGCCCAGTAAGGTCAGGGATGGGGCCTGCCATTATGACTGTTTTAATGATGTCATGCTCAGGGGCGGGGGATTAGCTTTTGTGTAACAGATGCCGGTCAGCCAGGTGGATTGGTGGAATGATGTGATTATCAGACTATGGCTGGTCACAGGTGCCTGTGTTTGCGTGCGTTTCTTGGAGGGAGACTGAGGTCATGTTCATTGGAATAGCTTCTGTATTCGTGCCATCTGTGCCCTGCAGCTCCCATTGGCCCCTCTTGAGATGAGCCTGGCTGCTCTGTCACTCTGCCAACTTGTGTGGTACATGCTTATGCTGATGGTTGGTTTGTTTACTGGCAGGAGTACAGGGCTGGTGCAGTCTCACTCAGGATACTGCTTTGAATGTTGCCTTACACTGGTGTCAGTCGATGGGGGGGCCTGTTTTTGTTTGTCTCATTTTTCTGCTCATGTTGCTGTACTTGAACCTTCACATGCCTGTGCTGCATCAGTGCGGCAATGGTGCCATGGCAAATATGGATGCCCACTCACAAGGCACTTGGAGCCCCTGGATTCATTTGTTCGTTGGCATGCATGGGTGACTTGTACATTTCACTGGTTGCATTGTGTGACTTCATTGCACCTACGAGGAGTTGTGCAATGTGGCCAGGGAGTGGTGTACAGGCACTCAGTAGGGCCGTTTACGGTTGATTCGCGATGCCGTACTTCTCACCATGGCGGAATGGTACTTTCCGCCATGCTTGATGGCGTTAGGTACATGGCCGCTAGGGTCAGAATTCGCGTACCATTGCGCCATGGTGGTAATTACGGTTTGGCATGGCGCGCGTGCGCGTACTTGGTGCAGTTAGCGTTGGCGTTCACTACGGTGTCGCTAATGGCATCGTACTTTACGGTGACGGGTCATAATCGCACCGAGCGCTATTCGATGGCGGTATTGCATTTCCGCCATCGTTTTTCGATTTCCGCCAGGGTCGTAATGAGGGCCATTGTGTGCATCCCTACCTGACGAAAGACAACCAATGCTGTGTCACAAAAAAAATACAACATGAAAATAGCGCCATGTCACCCAACCCTTCCCCAGCTCCGCCACCCAACACACCATGGCATGTCATGCAATGTGAAAGCAAACAAAGCAATGCACAAGACCTGACACAAGTGTCACAAAGTGCACTGTCCCAAATGGAAACTGACCACAGACAATATGCTCCCAGTAATCAATAACAAACAGCACACATGAACAAATACCACCAACACAATACGGCAACACACCATGAAACATTGCAAAAACATGACAGTACTAAGTCAAAGTAGTGGTAGTCTTACAACATGAATAAGCCAGCACATCGACCCCTTCCAACTGTAGAGTGTTGCTGCCACACAAATGTGTCAGTGTACTGCATACAACATGATCTGCAAAGGAGACGGCCTTGTGAAGACATGAGGAAAGAACCTGCAAATTAGGAGGAAGACATGGATGCACAAGCACATATCAATACACCATTCAGTGTACAATACAACAACAATACCCACTTGGGATGTACACACAGTATTGACTACAGACTGCCCACACAGCTCATGGGAGCCCAAGGTCACTGTCACTTGGTCACACCCTTTGCAAGCCCGTGGAAACGGGAAGCAGGAGGGGTGTGTGTGTCACGAACCGAAGCATCTAACCCAAACTCAGGACAAGCCCGCATGTGCCCAGCCGGAATACAGTGGATGCCCACGGGAGCCACACAAGGCAACACACTGTAAAAAAAAAAAACTTCAAAAAAAATCAAAAATGGCCATGTGGAGGCTTGGGGGGGAGGCCACCCAGGAGTTTTGAGGACAGGGTGCACACCAACAGCCACCTGCGTGGATGTTGCAAAAAAAAAATACCTCCATGGGCTCATGGCCTGCACGGCTATGCCATTCTGGCAGAACTGCTATCGCTCTCTTCACCCTCTGCTGCTGCATCAGGAGGTGGTGGCACTATGTGAGGCAGCCCACGCAAAGCGCTGGTATGGTCCTCCATGGCAGCAAGCATGCAGGTCTGGAAGGTCTGATTCTGGAGGATTCTGGAGGATTAAAGTGCGGAGATCCCCATGCAGCACCTCACGGGTTGCCAGCACTTCTGCATGCATGGCCTCGTAGGATGCCCGGATCTCCTCAAATGTTGCCTGCTCCAGCTGCTGTTCTGCCCTAACATTTCGGGAAGCCTCAAGTTCAAGCAGGCTCTGCCTGAGGTTATGAAGTTCTACCCTCAGGGCTTCCCTGTGGCCCTGTGACTCTATTGATATGGATTCGCGCAGAGTCTCCAGTGCCGCCCGTTGGTCCCTGTTGGACACCAACATGTCTTCCCTGTGTGATTGGCAAATGGAGTCTGGTGCCTGCTGTTGTTGCTCCATCTGCCTTTCAGGGGGGATAATGGAAGTGGCCACCCTCTCCATTGCCTGAGCGATCATTTCTACTGATGCTGCCTGTTGGGTTGCCATACCGTACATGGAGTTTTCCCATACAGAATTGCCTGGTGGTGCACCACACCTGTTCTGGGCAAGGTGATCTGCACCTTGCTGTGCTGGCACTGCCTGAGGCTGCAGGACTGCATTCCACCTCTGATCTGCTGGCCCAAGAACAGGATCAGATGCTGTGGAGTGTGACCTTGCATCCGTAACCACCAAAGAGGGTGACATCTGACATCCCCATAGAGGGTTCTACCCCTGGTGCAGGTGGGTTGGACAGAACAGAATCCCTGCCAGAAGCACTGACCTGCGACAGCACATAAGTCTCATCTCTGACTTAGCACCTGAATAGAGGTCTGGGGAGCTGCACCCAGAGACACCCAGAGACAGTATGGTCTGCAGTATCAAAGTGTTTTCACCCACCACCACACCACGTCCCCCACTGGTGCCTGGTCGTGGCTGAGAATCCTCCTGGGTCTGTACCATCTCCTGAACCTCACCAGCATCAAGTGCGTTGTCACCTGCAAAAACATGAAATACAAGAAATGGAAACAGGCATGAGCACCATAGCACACACATAGGCCTGACAAGACAGAGATCCTGTACATGGTTTACATATGTCCCAAATGACTATAACCCTGGCATGCATGCACTGTCAATGAGTTTGAAGGGGAGTCAAAAAGGCAGACAATGAGGACACCAAGATGGAAAAGCAACACATTCACAGCATGTTGTTTAGCACTGGCATGAGTGGCATGTCCAATACACATATATGACACATGCCAGCACACCGATGTCATGTAGCATAGCCATGGTAAATTAGACAACTACAGTGATATGCCAGTGAATGAGTACTGTCACACATCCATGTCACATGGACATGATGAGAAGATTAATGCAGAATAGTGTTGAAAAATATGCATGTGCCACACACTGCAACACATCCAGTGTACAAAAAGACAGTGATTGTAGGCAGATGTACACATCATTGGTTGGTCACTTTAACATGACAGGAAACAACTATCATGTTCCACATGCAAACAGGCCCTAAAAATAAATTTCAGCAGGCCAATACTCCCTCACCCAGAATTGTCTAATCATTCACATAAGCAGGTAACTAAAGTGGCACAATGTGGGGTAAACAATGACAGAAGCATGTCACATATGTGGCATTAGGGATGAAAAAAGCATATGAAAAATTGGATAATCTAAACAATCAGCCTGAATGAACACAGAAAAAATCAGAACAATGTTGTTGCAAGATGATAGTTCAAGTGCAACAGCAGTAATGTGGGGCTAATTGGCTACTGTGGGCAGAAGGGATACTGTCATACCCAAATCAGAGGCACGTGAATGTATTGGAGGAAGCACATGGGTGACCCATAACACTCAGGAGTACACACCCTCACCTGGCACTCAATCAGAACCCATCAACCAAACAACATACACATGGATTACACACACATGCATGGGCCCTCACAGGACAATGCGTCGTAATCAGGTAGGTCTCCCACGCCTTGGATCTGTTCCTCTGTGATGAAGGTCCCAGCAACAGACTCATGTTCAGTGAGTTCGTTGTCCCCTGGTGGAGACCCACCGCTAGTCACCAGAGTAGCGGTATGATTTGAGGCCAGCTTGTTCTTTGCTCTGCGTTTCAGGTCATTCCACCGCTTGTAGCAATCATCAGCTGTGCGCCTCACAAATCCAAGGGCACTTATGCGGTCCGCGATGGACTGCCAGTGTGCCCTACATTGACCAGGTGTGGTCTTGCACCCTGCAGTCACCACCATTTCGTGGATATGTGCCGACACATCGGTCACAAGTGCATCAAGTTCGGCGTCATTAAAGCTAGGATTCCTTGATGTGCCGGACTGTGTAGCCATGTCTGGGGTCTCAGTCTGGAGTGCCAGAGAACCCTTCTTCCTCTTTTTCAAAGGTGGAGCGGAGCCTGAGTGGCTTGCGCCGCTCTGGTCAGTAGGGGCAGAAGCGCCGGTGGACTGGCTACTGGGAGTGTGCGAAGGCACAATGACCATAGGTCTTGGTGCAGGCATTGGCTGAAGTGTGATGTTGGCAGGGGCAACATCAGTTTGATGGACCTCGACCGACACTGTTCCGGCTGGGAGACTCAGAGCTGGGGTGGATAGAGCTGCAGCTGCCCCTGCAGCCTCCCCACCCTGCCTATTGGGGCAGCAGATGACATCGCTGTCCCAGATCCACGGGCCTGGTGACACCAACTTGCACCGCCACACGTGGCTTAGTCTTACTGACCTGGAAGTCAGCCTGGGAGTCATCCTGTGCCGGGTGAGGTTCCACAATGGGCTGGTCCAACAAGGGCTGAGCTGGGATGGTGTCAGCCACGTTTCCCTCAACCATGGGGGGGAGCATGGGTGTCCCTGATTGGTCCTCCAAACATGAGGGTCTAGGGGAACCCTGCAAATCCTGGCCATGTCCCCTACCGCACCCACCACGCCCACCTTTTGGAGGGCAGCCACCTTTGCCTCCCTTAACGCTTGTTCGCCTCCCAACCATGGCACTGATGTTGTTGTGCGTATGGGAGTTGCAGTAAACAATTGTCCTGGGCAATTGGGTGTGAAATGGGTAGGGTACTAGATGGAATTTGTACCCTAGTGCTCTAGCATTGCTGTCTGTGAGCCCTGATGGAAGATGACGCGTCACGCAACGCACAGGTACCCCGAAATCAAAAAGTAACGTGCACGCAACCCCTCGTAGACCACGTGCGTGGAAAAATGAACTTGCACTACACTGTGGCACCCAGAAATACAAAAATAAGCGCACGCGTGTTACACGCAGCCTACAATGACCTCTGAAGTGGTACGCGACACATGGGGCAAGCACAGTTGTAAATACGTGCGCGACTCACTGTCTGCCTGGAATAAGATTGTGAAAAAGATGCACGTGTGCGCGTTGGCTACACCCCCGCAAAAAGAAGAATTGTACGCTGTCTGAGGAGACAGGACAAAAAAAGTAGTGAACGCTGTTTGAGGAAACAGGCCCAACAAAAAAAATGAATGCTGTCAGAGGTAACAGGGAGTACGAACTTGAAACGCTGTAATCGCGTGTGAACCGACAAGAAGTATAGAATTCACCCACTCGCTCTCCACGAAAAGCACGTACAAGGAAATGGGGTCCTACACGTACCATTTAAACTGGCCCACACGCACAACATCACTTACGCGTGTACACGCTAAGGCCCTTTCCTCCAATCACACAGCTGACACTCGGACGTGCAGTTCTTGGACGTGTACACATGCACCCGTGCTGAGGGAAACGGCTGCGCGTCACGTCACAGACGCTTAGGCCCTTTCCTCGGATCACACGCATTCACACGCGGACGTGCAGATTTTTCACGCGCCATGAGCCACTATGCCCACGTCACGAGGGAAACGCCTGCTCGTGTCATGTCACAGACGCGCTTACGGGTGAAGGGCCTTTCCTCGAATTACATGCTGACGTGCAAGAATTTCATGTGCCAAATCACTCCGTATCAAGCTGGCCACACAACAACACATGGAAGACCACGCTCCTGCCCATAAGGCTGAATTACTGTCCCCCAGAGACCCGAGCACGCTCCCACCTGCCATCTGCTGCTGTCTGCCTGCCTGCTGCCCACGTGCCCTGGTATTTGGTGCCTGCACATCAGCCAGGGTTCCAGTGGCTGTGTCCACCCCTGCTGGAATAGAAGACTCCTGACTGGGATACCATAGCTCCACAGCCCAGCCCTAGGACCCAGTTGCCCACCCACGCCGGCCTCGGGGGTTGCCATGTCGGGGCAAACACCATCTGAGACCACTGGCGACCCCCAGCCAGAGAGGCAGAGGGCCACCATCTTCAGTGTGAAGGAAGTTGCTGTCCTGGTGGAGCATGGCCTGGGGCAGTATGATGACCTGTTCGGAACATCACGCACCAACAAGGAAGGATGGGAGAGGATCGGGGACAACGCAGTGGTTGCCATCCACGCGGAGTGGGTGGCAACCCGCGACATCAAGCACGTCAGGAAGGGCTGGGCGCCTAGCGGAGGGGGGCCAGGTCAGCATGAGTGACATCCAGATGAGGGTCCTGGAACAAGTATGCCCAGCGCTCCACGCCCAGATCCTTAAGAGGAAGACCCGTCTGGAGTTGAGCGGTAAGTGGCCAAGCATTGTTGTGTGAGACAGGGCATATTGCAGTGTGCTGGTAGTCTGATACTTGCCTCTATGTGTGACATGGGCCATGTATGGATGTGTGTGTGCAGGGACAACATGTTCATGCATGTGAGACCAGTATTGTGCGAACCACATGGTTGGTGCATGAGTTCCAATGCAACATGGGGAGCTGTATGGCAAATGCACACATGAAAGCATGCCAGTGTATGTTCTTGCACATGGTGGGGGTGTGAGGGATGGGTGCTTCAGTCATGTACATGTATGGTGCACATGTGTGTGTGTCTGAGAAGTGTGTCTGGGACTTTGATACGCCATGGATTCATGACACATGTCCGTGATGATGTGTACATTCACTCATGCAGTGCGGTCACCGTTGTATGCACTGTGTCTATCCAATGTGTCTGTGGTGTGCAAGGCATGATGCATGACCCTCTGGTGATGTGTGTGCATGGGATCAGTGTGAGCCATGATGCATGTGAGTTTGAAGGCAACATTTTGATTAATAGAAGCCCTTGTACATGGATGCTGATGTTGATTGCAGGCGCTTTGCCTGTTTATGCATGTGTGTTGCGTGCATTCACTCATGTGTTGTGGAGGGACAGGATGGAAGTGACGTTAGACACTGCCACTCATGTGTTATTGCTTCCTGTCTAGGTAAATATTGTACTGTACCCTGATGCTTGTGTTCTATGTCTCCCTCGACGCAGCGTCAAGTGAAGAAGAGGGCGGAGACGGCGCTGTAAAGCCAAGCGGCGGGGTAGCCTCCTCTGGGCGGCGACGCAAGGCCCTGCCACCCTCCCAGGACTTGCCATCATCCACGAGAGAGGGGGCTGGTACCGCGTCTGCCACTACAGCTGTGGCGGAAGGGCCGGGTGATCCCCCACAGGGGCTTGCAATGGCGGAAGACGGTACGGAGACATCCAGGTTTGTGGTCTCCACAGAGGAGGAGGAGCCCGCTACTGAGCTGCACATGGGGCCTGGTGGGGGTAGTACCACTGGTGCAAGTGGTGCAGTCCAGGGCCAGGGTCAGGAGGCAGCACAGGTCACCACGGAGGGGCCTGTGCATGTCCCTGTCCTTGACCCTGTGACTGCACCACCATGCACCAGCAGGGATGCCCAGTCCCAGGCCCGTCCGCAGGTAGGGGAGAGTGCCATGTCATCTGCCTCTCCACTACCTGCGGACAAGGGGTCCAATGAACGTATGGGCTCCGTCCTGATTGCTGTCGCGCTACCCACGCGTGACATTCGTGATGACGTGCGTTCTTCCTGGGTGGAGAACGCAGGCCATCACGAACAGCAGCTTTGCGACGTGGCACTGTTGGGAGGGTCCCTGGTTGGTGGGTTCTTACATGTGACGCGCACTCAGCGGACCTCTCCTCCGCTGAGGAGACTATGCGCCAGTCGTTCTCCTTGCCGTTTTACGGCCCAGATGCCACCAGGGCCCCCTGTGGACCTGGCCTGAACAAGACAGCCAGCTTGGTGGAGATCCCATCCCTGCCACAGTCGGAAGTCGGCGGTCCAGCAGGGGTGGACACCACAACTGGAGACCAGCTGATGGAGGATGTGCAGGCATCATCGGACAGGGCACATGGACAGCAGCAGCTGCAGCAGGAGTAGGCTCTAGGTGTGAGCAATGATGGCTCAGGGCCATCGACATCAGGGGGGCAGGCATCAGCCAGAGGGCAGGAGAACCCTGGAATGGATGTGTCTTCCATGTGGCTGCGGTTGGGCCAGCGTATAGGTGCGGAGCAGTGGTGGGCGGAAGAGGCGCAGCTCACCATGGTCAGGGCAGAGTTCTCCATGCGTCAGCCGTTGAGGCGGGCAGAGTGCCTCGAGGCGACTCGCAGGGAGTTGGAACAGGCCATGAGTGCCTCCCCGCATGTGAAAGTTCCAGCGTACCCCAGTAACACACATACCCCGCTTGCACAGGGCCAATCCCGTGTGAAAGTTCCCGCATACCCCAGTAACACACATACCTCGCTCACACAGGGCCAATCACGTGTGAAAGTTCCCGCGCACCCCAGTAATACACGTACCCCGCTCGCACAGGACCAATCGCGTGTGAAATTTTTCACACACCCCAGTAACACACGTACCCCGCTCGCACAGGGCCAATCGCATGTGAAAGTTCCTGCACACCCCAGTAACACACATACCCCGCTCGCATAGGGCCAATCGCGTGTGAAAGTTCCTGCGCACCCCAGTAATACACGTACCCCGCTCGCACAGGGCCAATCGCGTGTGAAAGTTCCTCTGCACCCCAGTAACACACATACCCCGCTCACACAGGACCAATCGCGTGTGAAAGTTCCCGCGCACCCCAGTAAGGGTGTACATGTATTCGGGGAGTGCGCGGGAGTTTTACTGGCATTTTCGTGGTTCGGGGCCTGTGCGCCATTTACGGGATTTATGCGCTGTGCATGGTGCACGGGGAGGGGTTGGGGGCTTAACTGGTGCTGCTGCAGAGTCGCTGCACCACTCTGCGCCACGGCTGGTTTTGGATGCTAAAATCCATGAATACGCTGTGCGCTGAATTCTATGAATTACCCTGATTATTGTTAAGTTGTGCTACTAAAAACCTATGAAATTCAGTAAAAAAACTTTGCTAAAGGGACGTTATGGTTAAGTTGCACTACTAAAAAACTGTGAAATTCAGTAAAAGAACTTTGTTAAAGGGACATTATGGTTAACTTGTGCTACTAAAAACCTATGCAATTCAGTAAAAAAAACTTTGTTAAATGGACGTTGTGGTTCCAAGTAAAACTGAAAACCCCCTGAAATTCTCCACTTATGGTAAGCTAAGCAACCATAACTCGCGTCACCACGGTGCACTGCTAAGACTAACACCCATGACATCAAAGATGACATCACAAATGCATTTGGTGAAAATCCGTCCAGTAGTTTTTTTTTTTAAAATTGACCAAAAAGTAGGTAAAAAAAAATAGTGATATCTGTGGTCGGTCCACGGACAGACTTCCCTGTTCGCTCCACGGACAGTGTCCTGATTGGCCAATCGGCTTGCGTGATGTCAGCGGACATGCAATGTGTTCGCTTATTGGACGGTGTTAAGAGTGAAGCGCGTCGGATTTTCGGTAGGGCCCGGCATCTTGGATTTGCGGACGTCCGTGGACAGCGCAATGAAAGTTTGTTCAAAATGTGTATTTGGTAGAGTGTGTTGGTGTGATGAAGTGTTTGGGGAGGATGGAAGGGTATGAGATAGGTTAAATGTTGTGCTTTTTTATGTGGTAGTCGTTCTTTTTGTGTTCGATTTGTCTGCGGACATCACGGGTGTTCTGAAATGTTCTGAATAAACTGAATATGTGTTTGTTTTGTTTGCAAGCAAGCTGAAACTGTTCTAAGAACACGCGCGGTGTCCGGAAATGTTCGCAAATAAACAAAATGGGGGTGTTCTGGGGACGCTGTCCGTATTGTTCTGTGGTAAGTTGAATGTGTTCTAAGAACACTCGGGGTGTCCTGAAATGTTCGAACATAAACAAAATGGGGGTGTGTTCTAAGAACTCTCGCGGTGTCCTGAAATGTACGTAGGGGGTGTCCTGAAGATGCTGTCCGTATTGTTCGATGGCAAGTTGAAAGTGTTCTAAGAACTGTCTCGGTGTCCTGAAATGTTCATAAATAAACAAAATGGGGGTGTGTTCTAAGAACTCACGCGTTGTCCTGAAATGTTCGTAGGGGTTGTCCTGAAGACGCTGTCCGTATTGTTCGATGGCAAGTTGAAAGTGTTCTAAGAACTGTCTCGGTGTCCTGAAATGTTCGTAAATAAACAAAATGGGGGTGTGTTCTAAGAACACACGCGTTGTCCTGAAATGTTCGTAGGGGGTGTCCTGAGGACGCTGTCCGTATTGTTCGTTGTCGAGTTGAAAGTGTTCTAAGAACTCTCGTGGTGTCCTGAAATGTTCGCAGGGGTGTCCTGAAGACGCTGTCCATATTGTTCTGTGGCAAGTTGAAAGTGTTCTAAGAACACTCGGGGTGTCCTGAAATGTTCGCAAATAAACAAAATGGGGGTGTTCTGAGGACGATGTCCGTATTGTTCGTTGTCAAGTTGAAAGTGTTCTAAGAACTCTCGGGTTGTCTTGAAATGTTCGCACATAAACAAAATGGGGGTGTGTTCTAAGAACACACGCCTTGTCCTGAAATGTTCATAGGGGGTGTCCTGAGGACGCTACCTGTATTGTTTGTTGTCAAGTTGAAAGTGTTCTAAGAACTCTTGCGGTGTCCTGAAATGTTCGTAGGGGGTGTTCTGAAGATGCTGTCCATATTGTTCACTGGCAAATTAAAAAGAATTCTACGAACACTGGTAATGTCCGCGGACATTAAAAGTTTCCATAGGCCATAGTTGAAATGTTTTACTCTATGGGTATAGAGGCCATGCACCCAACACTCTATGCCCTGGCCACAACCACCGCAGCATATCACATTTATAGTTGCTTATATCTTTGGGTCAAAAACACATTTATAAGGAACAAAGTTAGAAGATACTATGGGTGTGATATGCTGTGATGGTTGTGGCCAGGGCATAGAGTGTATAATATACTTACTATTTGGTTTAGTAACTGGATTACATGTATTTCTTGTTAATTTCTGTGATAAAAGAAAATAGCATGTTAGTATTCGTTTTTTGTAATGACTTTTTACATTGTATAATCAACATTTTTTTTTTTTTGGACCCTCATATTTAGTAAATTACAAACCAGAGTACTGTGCAATTTGCTCAGTTTCTGTGTTTGTTGCTAAAATCATAGGGTCTGTGGGAGAAGAAAAATCCATGTTGGATTAAAAAAAAAACTTTTTCTGTTACGTTACAGTTTATTTGTTTGTTTGTTTTCAGTGTTCATTTGTTGTTTCTGGCTAATGCTTTATACATTGGGTTGTTGCATTTTTTTTTGGAGCAGTAACATATTATGTATTTGTTTGGATATTATGAAATTTTGGAGCAGTTAGATGCCAGTAGACGCATACTAACTGTCTATTTTTTGATATATTTTAGTGGTATTGATTTATCTGTTTGGATATTGTTAAATTTTAGGACAGTTAGATACCAATTGGCGTCTTCTGTCTATTTTTTTATATATTTTAGTGGCATTGATTTATCTGTTTGGATATTGTTAAATTTTGGGACAGTTAGATACCAATTGGCGGATTCTAATTGTCTATTTTTTGCTCTAATGTAGTGGTATTCATTTATGTGACTAATTGTTGTAGAATCTTTGGGCAGTTAGAATAGCTTTTGGAATATTCTAACAGTTTATATTTTTTACTACAAGTTTACTTGAGGTTTAAGTACAGATTAGTTATCAAATTTTGGTTTTAAGAACATTAAATAAGCGTTTGTAAGATTTGCTGGTAATCTCTGCTTTAGAGTAATTATACTATCATTACATTGAAACCATCCACATTTCTTTTTTATATATGCAGTGTAGTGCCCTGAATTGGTTGTGGCTCCTGCGTGGTAGATTATACCTATTGTTGTGAAGGTTTTCTTACCAATTGATATTTGACCATGTGTGAATCCAGTCAGCTTGCAGTTGTTTTTGGTACCATCTGCATTGTAACATAGAAGCATTAGTATTACGTATTTACTATGTGTTTGTATTACTAACGTGGAGCGATTATCTGAATTGCAGGAAGAACATAATCTAGCATGGTTTGCATTCTGTGCAAGTTGCTGAAATGGAATGGATTCACAATTAGGTATTGATATATATACGAAGCGTTCATTGGGGATTTCTTCTTGTGTCACATTGTTGCAGAGAGTGCATGTATGTTTCCACATGTATGAAATCTGGAAGATTTCATTTATAGGTATGTTTTTGTTTTCCAGTACTAATAGTAAGTACATTAGAAATTCTTGTGGATCTTCCTGTGAGTTTATAGTGAATTTCACCATTCCAGCACAGTAGTCCAATTGTTGTCTTATTCCATAAACGCTATACATGTTGTCAGGATTGTTTGCTGTATTTCTGTGAAGTACTAACATTTGCATACACAATGGGTCTGTACTGTGTAAGTAAATGTTGTCAACAATTGGTGGTAATTGAAATAGAATATTCATTGCTACATTTGCATAGCAACTTACACCAACTATATTTGAGAGTTTAAATGGACCATCTGTAGCACATGCATTATCACCATAAAGTGCATTAATTTTCCGGGTTTTCAATATTGTTTCTACTTCTTTAGAGAGTATACCAACTCTGATACTTTTTAAGATGTTGGCATAAGTGATATCTGCAGATTGCCGCATGTTTTATGTTAATTCTCTGTATTGGAATTGCTGCCAAAGGTTGACATTTCCAATGCTGCCAACAGTTTTACGGCAGAGTTTGTGCCTAATGTTTTAAAAATAGGCTCACCTTTTACTGGTGTCAATTGAAGAAGATCTCCGAAAACAATCATGTGTTTTCCTGCAAAGAGCTCTTCATAGTTTGTTTTCAGTACTTCTTGTAATCTGAACTGAATCAAAGCCAACATTAGGTTGGAGACCATGCTCACTTCATCTATTAGTAGCATTTTCATTTGCTTCAATACTCTGCGTAGTTCCATTGCAGCTTCTGCAGAAAGTTTGTAATAGTCTAATTTGTTCTGGTGTTCTACTGGCAATAGTAGTAATCGGTGTAAAGTGACACCACCTATGTTGTAGGCAGCTAAACCTGTGGGGGCAGTGACAACAGCTGACAGTTTGTTGTTTGTCAATTGTTGAAGGAATTTACTGATGATTTGGATTAGGAATGTTTTGCCAGAAACAGCTTCACCACTGATGTACAGTAGTATAGGTTTATAATTATGGCAGGAACATTATTTATTTTCATGTTGTACACAATGTGCAATTTGTTTTGTTACTTCTTCAAAAATACTACGTTGTTCGTTGTTTAGTTTTGATTGTAGTATAGTTAAGTCTTCTTTATCTTCATACTGACACATGGTGTGTTCTACTTCTATCATAGCTAATTCTGCCTCATTTATTATTAGTGGTTCTCCAAGTGGTTCTTGGCTTCCTGATACAGAAGGTTGACTACTGTCAGGAGTGTCTTTATCTAGTTGGGCCTGGAGTTCTTCTTCATGTTGCTGTTCATTGTGCAACATTGTTTTGTATTGTGTAAAGTTTACATCAGTTATAGTGCTTTCATTTGCTTTGAAAGCATCTTCATATGAGTCATAGTTTTCTCGTATTTCTTCTTCTTTTCTCCATGGTTTAAAGAGTTGTAGCAGGGACATGTAATATATTTCTTTATGTTGAGGAGCCTTCAATGACAATTTGATATGATTAATTAAATATGGTTTAGTGAGTTTAACTAAGCTGCCATCACAGTTTGTCACTCTGTATTTACCTTTTTTTCATCAGGTTTTACATTATTTTTGTATGTGTAGTTTTGGGCTATGTGGTATAGACACATGGTTTCCAAAGTATTACTTCTGTTTGGGTAGTATGTGTCCAATAAATGTTTTTTTAAAATGCCTTTGCTGTTGGGATCATGTTTGGCTATTGTTTCTATATCTTTGTATGATTTTAGAACTCTTTTTCTAGATTTAGCTAGACCAATACTTAGCCATACTATATTTTCAGATTTACCATACAATGCAGTACCAGTTAAACGATAAGCTGCTTCATATGATCCACATTCTCTATGGGAGAGCATTTTTATGCCAAAGCTGTATAATTTCTAAGACACTGTTTTATCTGATGACAGGTCATTCCAGAGGTCTTGGAGCTCTGTCCTTTCTGCTTTGGTTAAGTATGCTGTAACATATCGTGCAACTGCAGTGGAATTGTCTGCAATGTACTGCACATCTATGTTTGCATTCCATAAGTTTGCAATGATTGCATTGTAAGCATTGATATATTTTTATTCTTCTTTTCTTTTTATGTAATATGTATTGTTAGGTGACTTATCTTTAACACTATGTCTAACTGAAGACATGCGGTTGTTCACTTGACCTGTATTTGTAACTGGTCTAGGGAAACCAAATCGGCATTTGGTGTAGTATTTCCCTTTGTTTTTGTATTTGCGTTGATAATATTTGGCACATTTATGTCTTTGAAATTGTAAAATTTGTGCATGAAGATCACTATTTGTGGATTCTGATGGAATTTCACAAGTGACATATTTTTCAATAAACTGTAAAACAGTGGCATCACTGTCTTGACCAAATTTAGGAGCATCTTTAATCCATAAAAGCATGTGGATATGTGGTGCTCCTCTGGCTTGGTATTCTTTTCTCCAAAAGAAGTGTTGCACTTCTCCAAGTGGAGGAACAGTTTTATTACATATAAAATGTAGCATAGCAATGAAGCGATGGTGAAAATATCTTGAAACATTAACAGGATCCAGAGAACTAAGTTCTCCAGGTGTTAGTATATCTATGTTTGTTTTGTTTTTGTTTGATCTGCGTAGGAAATCATGTAAATCGTCCCATGCATATTCTGCACAACTTAATGTAACAAGGTTTCTGATCATACAACGTACATCTCTATGACGTCGAAACCAGTACTCTTTAGTACCATGCATATTTGCTAATAGATGTGTAATATTTGATTGTAAAACATCATCTTTTTGTTGCACTTTTTGTAATAATTGTGTAGCTGTCATATTTTGAAATTGCGATCCTGATTTTAATGTGTCTGCAACTCAGTAACATAAAGTTGCTAGTTCACTTTCAAAGAGTAGGTGGAATATGTATTCCACATTTTACCTAAATCTGGGATCTTCAGAATACATCCATAATGAGCGGTATTCTGATGCTGATATTTGAATAGTTCTATCATCATACCTTCCTCCTTTGCCAGTAGGAAAGAGTATAGGTAAAGCACGTGCTTCTATAGTTTTTTCCCATATGCTGATTGGTGATCCTTTTGTTTGACGCGTTTGGTATGTTTCCAGCGCATCTTCTATGGTGTCATTAGAGTGCAAAGGATGAATTGTATAATGGCCTAAAGTATTTGATATTGTAGCAGGATCTAGTAGCTGAAATTGACCAGCTTCTTGTGTTTCTTGAATTATTTCAATTGTATCTTTCAAGTTGTCTTCAATATTAATTTCTTTGTAATATTCGTTATTCTCTTTAAGATATTGTAAGGCTTGCCTAACTTTATGTAAATCTACCAGCTGTTGCCATATTTTTTTGTCTTTTGTAGGTACTCCATTTACTAAGATAATGAAAGATTGCAGCATTGGACGTTGCACTCCTAGAGTATGCACATTTTCTTTTAGATCTAATGGTAAATAAACTACTTTTCCACGAATGCCTTTTACCAATTCAGAGGGAGGTAATTTTGCTGTTTTTGGTTGAAGGCGTATTATTGCTTGAAATGGGTGTACTGTTTGAATTATGATGCTCTTATATAATTAAGTTGTTCTAGGGGTTTTGGTAGTGGGTATAATTCCAAATTATTTGTGATAGAACTTGAAAGAGTTTGGTTGTTGTCAAGTTTTGTAGTGCAGTAACTGCAAAGTATTAAGGGGTCACTTATTTCGTATTTGTTTTCTGCTACAAGGTAGAGACCTAATTCAAACCATTTAGAATCTTCATTGTCTTC